>NC_134115.1:89765191-90077171 GCF_040939455.1 Microcebus murinus | reverse complement strand
GCTAGCGCTGCCTGGCCAGTAGGCAGGAGGTTCCACGTGGGTGGGGACTTTGGAGCCACACAGCCACGCGATTGAGTGCCGGCTCTGCCGCTTCCTAGTGACCTTAGGCAGGTCCTTCAAGTTGCTTAAATTGTGCTTCACACTGTCCGCCTGCAACAGGTGGGCAAGAAAACGCCACCTGCACACGCCAGGAGCCCGGATGAGAAGACCCGCCCACATTTAAAGGTGTTACCTTCCTGCAAACTAACCGTGAGCTCTGTGCCACCCCAAACAGAAACCCCAACGAGACTGCTCACGGCACTCCCTAAGTCCATTCTGAAAGGCACGCGGATGGGTAAGTTGTAAGAAAACACAAGAAATTTGTGGAAAAGAGGCAAATGGTCAAACTTGTTCTACCAGATAGTAAAAGATACCATAGAGCTCCCGAGCAGCGTGGCATTGGTGTGATGTTAGGTGAATCAGCCAATCGAAGAACGGGCTGTCACCCGTGCCTGACAGGTGTGTGCAGTAAAGGACGAACTCTTGACAAGGATGGAATTAAATTTAATTTCTACTTCATACTAAACAGAAAAAAAAAAAACCCACCTACACCCTCGAGGAAGGACCCCCAGATGGTGCACACAGAGCCCTGGAACCAGGCCTGGCTCTCGGTACCTGGTAAGCTGGCATTGTTTTCCACTTCCTGTCACCCATCCACAGGAAGTGACACAACAGACCTATATTCTGTTTAAACTGCCTACAAGGGACCCACCAGACAGACCGTGTGGAACAAATACGTCAATTAATACATTAATAATCAGCTAGCTGCTTTTAATTCTGTGCCTCAGTTTTCTCACCTATAGAATGGGGGTGACACCCACTTCACGATCACCATAAGGATTCAGTGAGGTTAGGGACGTATGTATGTGTGAGACACAGAGCCTGGAACATGATAAGGGACCAAGAGATATTAGCTACCAATTGTCACTATTATGATTTAATGAGATAGCTGGTCTGTTTTTCCAAAAGCTGTTTTTTACCGGGTTGGCCACGTCAGCCCATGCGTTGGCATCACGCGGGTACGGCCGGAGGGAGGATCACTCCTGCCCCCTTACGTGGACACGCACGGACGGCCAGGCAACCAGATGACATTCCAGTCCTGGCAGGAGTTAAGCGTAGGCCCCTGAGAGGCGAATGGTCAGTGGGTTTTCACTGCGGACTCTCACGAGATAAGCACCACGGAGCTCAAAAGAAAAGCAGCTCCTTGACCTTGGAGAGTGCCTCCTTCCCCCGCCTCACAGACCCCTCACCCCAACTGCAACCACTTATTATTTCTGGTACGTGAGCTCCAGGTTCCCACCTCTCTGCCTTCGCCAGTGCTGTTCCCTTGCCTAGAATGCCCTTCCTTCCCTTCCTCTTTATCTGTAGATGTTTAAATTCTATGCAAATTTAAATACCTGGGTCAAAAAGATAGCAGCCACCAGGTCCTGTCAACTGTAACCATGGCCTCTGGGGTCCCGGAGTAACCTCCATTAAGCCAGGGACCAGCAGCTGGCAGGGCCAAAGGAGATGCCCCTGCCAGCCATGGTAGTCCGCGATGCCCAGGACAGAGCCTAACCCAGACAGGAGCACTCGCATAGACTTACTGGCTCCCAAATTACGCTATGCTCCCAAACCTTCTTTTCAAACAACACTACAACACTAATAACCACCATATTACTCAAGGTTTTTTTTTTTTTTTTTTTTAAGAGACAGGGTCTCACTATGTTGCCCAGGCTGGTCTCCAACTTCTGGCCTCAAGCTGCTCCCAGCTCAGCCTTCCGAGTAGCTGGGACCCCAGGTGCTCACCACCACACTTGGCTTGAGGCTCTTTTTTAAAACAGTTTTATTGAGATATAGCTCACATAGTACACAATTCATCCATTTAAATTGTGCCATTCAGTGTCTTTTTGTATATTTGCAAAGTTAACCTTGGAGTGGAGTTGCTGGATCAAATTGCCATCTGGGAAACTGCCAGACTGCTTTCCAAAGTGGATGCCCATTGTACATTCACACTAACAGTGGGTGAGGGCTCCAGTTTCTCTACATCCTTGTCAACATTTGTTATTATCTGTCTTTTCAATTCTAGCCATCCTAGTGGGTTGAAGCAGTATCTCATTGGGGTTTTGATTCACATTTCCCTGATGAATAATAAAGTTGAGCACATTTTGATGTGCTTATTTAATCTGAGCTCTTTTATATGCCAGTGACAGAAACCTACCTCAAACCAGCCTGAGCACCAAGGGGATAGATCATTCTAGGTGAGCAGGTTGGTGGAATGGTTCCCTGGATCCAGGGACTTGAAGGGGATCGGGATTTCTGGTTCTGCCTCTCCTTCTCTTGTCTCAACTCTTCTCTGTGTGTGGGCCTCATTCTCTGGGCCTGAACAGCTATGGGTCCAGCCGCAACCTTACGCTTACTTACCAAGGAGAAAAAGAAGGCTTCCTCCTAACTTCAGTATGCAAACTCCCAGGGAAGGATTTCTATTGGCCAGGCTTGTGTCACACACCCACTTATGGACCAATCATTGCTGTTCCCTGAAGGAGAGTGCATTTCTGATAACAGGAAGAATATATACCACATGTCCAGTGCAACCACCTGTGCCTGCGGTGAGAGGTACAGGGGAGGGGAGGAAACAATAACAGGAGAGAAGGGATAGGTGAGATTGTGATCTTCAGTTTCCCTGCATGTCCCCGACCCTCACCCCCATTCCTCCTCCTCCTGGCACCACCGCAGCAGGGGGTGGGAGGCTTGGCAGTTTTTAGGGGCTTTGTCTGCTATGACAACTCAAACAGACTCAGGTTTTCTGAATCCCGGCATCCCCATGTGCCCTTCACACGTATCACTATATCCATGTGCCACCCAGACTCTTACTTCTTTAATGTTTTTATTTCAAATTATCTGATGTTTAGCTTCAATATGTGTGCTTTAAAAGGAAACTGTATCACCACAATAATTGAAAAATCAGTACAACTTGCTACCAACATAAGGTGAGCATAAAAATAAATATAATGGAAATCAAATAACGCTGTCAATTCTAGAGAGACGTTCCCGTTGGAGGCTGGGAGCCTGAGGACAGCTCTCTCTCCTCGTTAAGGAGAAAGATTAGCAGGCACGGGGAGGCGTTAAGGACTCAGGAGTGCCTGAAATTTCCCTTTAAGCAACGTGCAGGTTGAAAGAGAATTGGAAGAGGGAGTAATTCTCACTATTCGATTTAAAGCTGTTCAACACCGTGCCGGGCTCCGCTAAAGCCCTGCCACGTATGCGGGGGCCACGCCTCCCGTATGTTGGCAGACGGTGACATAATCCATAAGGAGACTCCACTGGGGGTCTCTGTGCCAGGTTGCAAACATCCAAATCACCAGGTTCGCTGCGACTTCCATCCCCCTTTCGCCCTTGATCCCTGGAGGGTCTGACTGACTCCAAGGTCTGAGCTGCAGTCCCGGCTTCCGGGTCCCCGGGACAGCCAGGGCAGGGGACAAGCCAGCCTGTGTTCCCTCCCCCAGAGATTCCCGTTGGCCAACATCTCCCCTGCTATTACAGGTCCACCTCCCCTGCAACTACCAGAAGCTTCTGACACTGCATCGGCCAGGGCTGATAAATCAGCAGCATTGGTGTTTTGATAACTTGAGGCCCCGAAGCCACTCACCAGCAAAGGCAGCCCCACCCGGGGCTAAATTATTAATAAAATAACGGAGTGACTAGAGAAGCTAGCATGAGTTCTCCGTGGGCCTTGCTTCCAGAGAAAGAGCGTGCGGAACTGCAGCTCTTCATTGAGGCCCGTGGGCCGGGTTGCCTGTCACCGTTTGTTATTCACCGCAAAGACAAGACCTCGCTCTCTGTCCCTGCTTTCTACTCTACCTTTCAGCGACAGGGTGGGGGGGCGCTAGCAGGGCCGGAGGAAACTCCCACCTTGAAAAAAAAAATCTCAAGTCAGCACGGCAAATGGCAAACGAGAAGAGGGGCTCCCAGTGACCGGCTGGGTTATTTAGGGGGCTGTGCGGAGGAGGGCTGAACGCGAGGCTGCGTATCGAGGAGAAGGTATTGATCGCTGGAAATGGATGTTGTGAAGAGCTCTGTCCGAATCGCTGGCTTTGAAGGACTCCGGGATCGCTTCGCTTTGCTCTTTCTTTCCCTGCCAGGACTTGGAGAGCTCTGCCAGCCGACAGGTGAGTCTGGAGTGGAGACAGGGCCTCGTGCAAGGCCGGATCCTGCTCTCCCGCATCCACGCGGGGAGGCCGGGCTCCGAGGATGGCTGGGAGGACGGCCCTGGGAGTCATCTTCTGGATACGGACGGGCGTTTCCCCTCTCAGGAAACCAAACGCTGAGTTTCCTGATGAGAGATCTTAGCGGTCGGGGGTGAGGGATCTGGAAGGAAGTAGGGGCGACCACCCGAACAATGGGTTCCTAATGGACTTGGAAGAGCTTTGTCATGTCTCTGGAAACCAAAACGGGGGGGGGGGAGGGGGGGCGGTGCAGAAGGGAAGACAGGGGGGGCCCGGAGCCTGCTCATGACCGAGGGGGCAGAGGAGACCCGCCCAGGTACAGAGACGGCTGCTGCACCGGCCTCAGCCCCGCAGGAAGCCACATGAACGAGAACCGAAGACTCTTGGGAGTTCGGAAACACTTGCTAAGAATGAGGAGTTGAGCAGCTACGAGCTCTGATCAGTGCAGAGATGATGCCAGAAGCAGCTCGTGTTTCCCTTGCGGCTGTCTTGTGATAGGCCCACATGCACACGTGGGCTTCGACCTTTCCCCTGGAGGTCCCCTGTGGGGGCCAAGGGGCAGGGGGCAGGCTGGGGTCCTCTCCCTGGTCGTGCTATCGAGTGAGCCCCGCCTTGCCGTGAGCCCAGGTTTTCCGGGGTGCCAGCAGGCAGGAGGGGCTGCGCAGGGCCCCTGGCGCTCCCCTCGCCTGGGCCCCTCGGGGTAAACAAATGCACCATCAGCACATCAGGGCCGTGAGCGTCCAAGAGCCCTGGAGGAATTGTTTAACCTACTTAGTATTTTGGGAAAATTAGAAAGGATAAAGCTGAGACCGGAAATGCAAAATGATCTGAAGGTGGTACAGGTACCTCAGAAAAGAGAGAAGAGTTGTCCTCAAATTCGCTCACCCAAACTTGGAATGCCAGCAGCAAGGCCAGCTCCCCGCAGGGCAAATGGATTGACCTGCTGCTTTTTTTCTGCTTAAGTTGAATGTTTTATTCCCCCGATCAACCTGTTACGAGGGCCAATCAACCGGATAGATTTCCCCAGCGCCACGGCCTGCTGTTGGGCAGAGCAAACAGGTTGTCCGTGGGGCGCAGTGCGGACGGCACCCAGCCCCCCACGTCCAGACAAGCGCTCTCCCGGCATCCAGCCCTGGCTGTATGCCAGACACGGGGTGGCCTGCCCTCTCCCGTGTCATTTGGCTGCATGCACACGATGGCCCTGAGATAACGGTTATCATCCCAGGTCACTGAGAAGGAGACGTGGGCTCAGAAAGATAAAAGTCTTTGCTCAAACAAGAGGCGGGACCCCACTGGGTGAGCCCGATTCTGAGCCGTCCCCTCGTGACCGGGTGTTACACACCTGGCCTTGCTCCCTCCCCACCTCGGGGAGCCGTTGCATCAGGTGAAAAGGAGTGGAGGGTGGTAGGGTCATGTTCTTGTCCAACAAACTTCAGTCCCCTCTTGCTTTTAACCTCCACCCACCTTTGGTCTCCCAAACGTCCCTGATCCTGGCTGGAATTTTCTGGGTCTCTGGCCCTTCTTCGTTTTGGTTTTGCCTTTCCTTTCCTTCCCTTCCTTTTCTTTTTCTCTTCCCTCTTCTTTCTCTTCTCTTCCTCTCTCCAATTCCAGGGCTCTTCCCAGGTCTAGCACATTCGGGGCCATAGGTGTTTCCTACAGATCTGTATGGCTGTGTTTTGTAAATGTTGCCAAGCTGAGTAATACTTTTTTATCCGCACAGGAAAGATGTGTTACATAAAAGCATCCCAAAGGGAGTTCCTCTGCAAAGTGACGAGGATGGACATCTGTCAGGTTATCGAGGACGAGGCCTTGGTGTTTGGGGCAAGGGTGGGGAGGGGCTGGCTCTGGGTTTGCGGGAAGAGCTTCTAGCTTCCTACCGACCGTAAGGGTACACGAGTCAAATGTTTTGGCATTGTTAGTTTATCTTACTTTATCTCCTCGTTCATCTTTCTGTGTTTATGTTTTATATAACAAACGTCCTTTGCGATGAACCGCATTTAGAATTCTACAGGACAAATGACTGCTAAATGGCATTCTGAAAAGGATTTGTCATAGGTGGAGGGACTTAAAAGGCATGTCCGCCAAATACAATACGTGGCCCTGGTTTGGGTCCTGATTCAAATGAACCAAGTGCAAAAAGGTGTTTCCGGGCAATCAGGGGAAAAGTTGAACAAAGACCAGTTATAGATGATATGTCATAGGGAATTAAATTGTGTTAGATATATTAATGGCATTGCAGTTATGTTAAAAAACAGTCTTAGCCGGGCGTGGTGGCTCACGCCTGTAATCCTAGCACTCTGGGAGGCCGAGGCGGGCGGATTGCTCGAGGTCAGGAGTTCGAAACCAGCCTGAGCAAGAGCGAGACTCCATCTCTACTATAAATAGAAAGAAATTAATTGGCCAACTAATATATATATATATAAAAAATTAGCCGGGCATGGTGGCGCATGCCTGTAGTCCCAGCTACTTGGGAGGCTGAGGCAGAAGGATTGCTTGAGCCCAGGAGATTGAGGTTGCTGTGAGCGAGGCTGACGCCATGGCACTCACTCTAGCCTGGGCAACAAAGCGAGACTCTGTCTCAAAAAACAAAACAAAACAAAAAAAAACAGTCTTGATCTGTTAAAGGTGGGCATTGTTACAGGTGAATTACTGGTGTCATGATATGATGTCTGGGGTTTGCTTTAAAGTCTTCCAACAAAAAAAAGAAAAAAAAGGAAAAGTGGGGGAGATGAATGTTGCAACTGTTCAAACTGATAATGGGGGTGTGGGGACTCAGTTAATTTCCTGTGTGCTTGAAATTTTCCGTAATAAAAAGTTAAAGTTTTAAAGCACATGCCACATTTATATATTTTATTTATTTTTTTGAGACAAGGTCTTGCTCTATCATCCTGGGTAGAGTGCTGTGGCATCAGCCTAGCTCACAGCAACCTCAAACTCCTGGGCTCAAGCGATCCTCCTGCCTCAGCCTCCCGAGTAGCTGGGACTACAGGCGTGAGCCGCCGCACCTGGCCTTATATGCTTTAAAATGTAGCCTTTACCTGAACTCGTGTTACTTTTCTCAGAATCCTAATCTGCTCACACCTCTCTGGTGTGGTGGGTGGGAATGTTCTCCCTGCTCAGTTGGACTATAATATTCTTGACGACAAGGGCCAGGTTTCCCATTTTGGCATCTCTTCCCAGCATAGGTAGAAGCCTGAATCCAGTAGGTATTTAATACATGCTCTTGGCTGGCTGCTCAAGGGACACGGAGATATTCAAGGAAACTCAGCTGGCATCCTGAAACTCAGTGGCCTCCCTAGCAATAAAAGTTTCTATTGAAAGCAAGCAGGCAGCCTAACCTCACTCATCCTTCTGCTGGGACCTCCCATGCAGGGTTACTGTGGGTAGCTATAAGATTAGATTTTATTAAAACATTGGCCATGATATATTATGAAACTTTCCTTATGAAATGAATTCAAACGAGGGTGGAAAAGAACTTATTTTGCAAATGGAATGGTGCACACGCACAAACCCAAGACAAATGACAGAGCAGGGCCTCCCTGAAGGTGTGTGGATCCAGTATTTGTTCTGCTCTTATTTAACATCTTTAATAATGATCTGGAAGACGAGTCAACAGCACACTAATGAAATTTGCATAAAATCCTTAATTGGAAGGTGTTGCTGTCACCAAGCAGGACAGAGAGAGGTAATGCAGATGCCTCAAAGGGGGTTAAAGATATCAATGGAAAATAACAAAATAAGATTTGGCTCAGAGGGAGAAAGACAAATTCAATTGGGAGGAGAGGCTAAAATAGGATATTCCCTGGAGAGAGGAACAATGCAAAAATAATGCCGAAAGAGGTTCAGGCAGAGAGCAATCTTGCTGGAGGTGTGATGTGCAGAAATGGCCCACATTAGGAAGGTCATTCAAAAGGAGATTCCCGTTCCAATGGTGGGCTCCCTGCCCCCACACCCCACCCACCTTGTAAACTCCAGAGACTCCATCTCAGGCCACACAGGTCACTAGGGCCCCAGACCCTCTGCCAGGAAAATTGTCCTTGAAGGGAATTTCCTCTGTGAGGTCATCCCTGCCCCTTGGCAGCTGGATGTCCAATTCCCAGAACCTCATCTCTTGGAGGACATTGGACCCAGGCCAGCCAGGCTGACCCAATAGGTGGACTCTTTGCAGTTTTCTGGACCACAGAAAGAGAAATAGCAACTTCTGGAAAGACTTCCCAGAGCCTAGGAAATCAGGGATGTTTGCTGCTCTGCATAAAGAAGGCACCATACATTGCATGAGACGCCAACGTTGTTTCTGCTCAACAGAGATATAAAATTCATTTGCTAACAAATATTTTGTGAGCACGCATTGCAGTGCTGACAGTTCCTTGTCCTCCTGGAATTTACACTCTAGTGAGCTGTGGTGGCCCTCGGTGGCCACCTGCCACTACAGGAATTGAAAACAGGATGGCGAAGAGATTATTATTCTTTCTAGGAAGATAACAGCCTCCTCCAGATGATCACACAAATCCAAACCATTGCACCCAGAAAAACAAACAAACAAACAAACAAACAAGAGATCAGCAGGTGACAGGCAGTGATGAAAGAAGTTGGGAGAGGGATCTAGAACAATGAAGTTACATAATGAGAATAAGAAAGTAAGATGTGGGTCATTGTCATGTTCTAATACCTGATGCTAGAACAACATTGTCTAAGTGCTGGCTCCCAGGCTGATGGCTGTTTGGAGTGTGAAGTCCACAATTCAAGGAGAAGGACGACCAGCCAATAGCTTTGAGTTAATGGATCTTTGGAGTTAGCGGACTAGTTTCGAGTTCAAGCTTCAGCAATTACTAGCTGTGTGACCTTGAGCGAGTCACTTAAGCTCTCTGAGACTCAGTTTTCTCCTCCGCGAAATGGGAACATGAGCAGCACCTACCTCTTGGGAGTTGGTGGGAGGCTTAAATGAAATGATGCAGCTGGAGTATTTAGTGCTGTGTCTGACCTTTGGGAAGATTCAGTAAACGGTGACTCTTATGACCTTATTACTGTACACAAGACAATTGGCAACACCAGCATTTTCTGAATATCTTGGGGTAGAATCTCAGCCAGTCGTTAGTACTTTCTTTCTGTCTGGAGTGATGCCAACACGTCTCATTCTCCCAGGAGGCAACACCAGAGAGGCGTGGACCACGCTTTGCTTTCTGTGCGGTGCATTTGCCCTGGGACTTCCCTTTGGTAAGGGAAGTCATATCCATACTCTTCATTTATTATTCACCAAGCATTTATTGAGCGCCTTCTCCAATGCCAGGTGCTGTGGATACAAAGATAAATAAGCCCTCTCCCTGCCCCCAGGATGCTTCCAGGGCAGGAGAAACGACAAACCACCTCGCCCTTTATCTTCTCGGCCGAACTTGGTTCCTAAAGATGACGAGTTACCTCTTCTTGCCCAACATTGGCATTTGAGCTTCTTGATGATTTATTGCTGCTTTCCTGCTTCTGATCTCAAATGTCACCAGGAGAAAGTGATGGCCTTTCAGTCAGGAAGACCTGGATTTGAAACCCGCCTGTGCCTCTGGCTTGCTGTGTGAACATGGAGAAGTCACTTAGCCCTTCTGAGCCTCAGTCTTCTCGGCTGGGAAATGGGGATGATGTGCCAACCCCAAGAACTGCTGCAAGGACTGAATGAGATGAACCACCTGCCTTGGGAAGCCCTTTCCTGACCGGTGGGGAAGTGTTCAGTAAATAGTGTTAAGCTGTGACTAAGCTAATAGCTTTAGTCAAATGACCTTAACCATGACAATAATATGCATGATTTTAACCAATAAAATCCAAGAACTTATTTCACTTGTTTAATTTTATATTTATTTCTCAAAGGCCAAACTATCTTGAAATTGTTGACACTGTGACCTTGCCAAGGTCATTCCCTCCCAGGGCCTCAGTTTCCCTACCTGTAAAATAAGAGGGCAAGATGTCACTAATCTCGAAGGTCCCCTACATCTCCAAAAGTCTAGGTGTCCATGGGTAGGGCAGGGCAGGAAATGAGAACCTTGTTTTCTGATTGTCTTTGAAGCATCAAAATAGGTGTCAGGTGGAAAAAGTAGACCACTATTAAAAAGTGTAGAGTCATGGGGAGGAGGGAAGAATGATTTAGCTGGGTCTGAGAAGGCATGATTGATGAAATCTAGGAATAGTCAATGTAGACTAAATATCAAGGAACAGCTCTCTGACAATGAGAGATTGGCCTTCTTAGAAATTCTCAGCATTTACAACCAGGGTGACCAGCCACCCTTAAGTGGGGCTGAAACAGGCCTCTGCTGGATGGGGCTCTGGCTTCTATGGGATCCAAGGTGTTTAAAGCCCATGACGGCTTTCGGAGAGGGGGGTGTGCAGGAGGAGCAGGTGGGAGCCCTATGTCCACGTGCAGGCACTGGGCATGGTGGCCAGAGAGCCGAGACCTTGAACATGCACCGAAGGTCATTTGCACAACTCTGGTGTGGGTGGGCTTGCAGCATACGTCCTGCTGGGCCAGGCAGC
The DNA here is from genome assembly GCF_040939455.1 of Microcebus murinus. NCBI lineage: Eukaryota > Metazoa > Chordata > Mammalia > Primates > Cheirogaleidae > Microcebus > Microcebus murinus. Next base: position 90,066,414 of record NC_134115.1, on the reverse strand, counting down.
CCTGCGAATGTTTACACAGTGCTCTGGCCACACCCGCCTGTGAGGCAGGAGCCACCCTCTCAACGGTGCAGACTGAGGGCAAGAGAGCTTATGACTTGCCTGGGAATACACAGCGAGCCAATGCTGTAGCAGGATCCGAACCCGGGTCTCTGACTCTGAAGCCAAGAACCTTCCACTGCCCTCGATGACGTCTTCATGCTGCACAGAACCGAGCAGGTGCCCTGACCTCAATCCTGTCTTGACAAATGTTTATTCCATGAATTAACTGAGGAATAGCTCTTGATGCTTTTGTCTCAATATACTTCCATCTAACCCATTTTACAGGCGGGGAACTGAGGTCCATGGAAGCTAAGTAGCAAGGTCATCAAATAGGCTAATGGTAGGATTAGGGCTAGAATTCTATTTTCCTATTTCCTAACCTAAAAGCTTTTCTTTCTTTGGATTTTTCTTCTTTAATTATACTCTACTGTCGCCTATTTTTTTTAATGGGAGTTTGAGGTCTGGTGAGAACCACTCCCTAAATGGGGAGACCCTGTGGGGTTTAGAGCTGGCTTTGCAGGACAGGAACCCAGGAAGTGGCCACCAGTGGGGACAAGGGATGATGACAGAGTGAAAGGCAGGTGCTTCGGGGCGAGGCCTTTAACTTCCTAAAGCTCAGCCCTGTCCCCTGTAAAATGGGGGATAATGACCTGAGTCTGCAGCCTTCCTCCCCGCCCCCAAGGTTGCTGTCTGCAAGGGAGTGGGGCAGACAGAAACAAACGGTGGCCCTGGGACTGTGAAGAAGAGGGTGTTGTTCTGGGGAGCTGCTGGCCCCTCCCCTTTTAGTTAACAGAGACCAACTTCAAAGAAGCCTGAGGCTCCAGCTCTGCACCTTAGTAACTGGCCTCAGGGTACAAGTGATTCTGGGCCTTTCCTTCCTCACACCTCAGGGGGGCTTTACGTGATGACTAGAAGCAAGTCACTCCCGGAATGCAATGGTCACTTACTCTGGGACTCCTGGTCCGGGACTCCCTCGCAGAGCAAGGGCTAGAGGGGGGCGTCCCTGCCGGGGCCCCTCTCTGTGCCCACCGGCTCCCGCCCCTGCCCCTTGCCGTGCCCTCGTAGCTGCAGCCAGGTATTTGCAAACAGCCTCTGCGCACACGCACACAATCGATATCACAAAAGATAAATCTGCTGCAATTGACTCCAGGCTGTACTGTCACTAAGTGACGATGAAAAATGATCAGCACTTGAATACATTGCATTTTTATCTTTAAATCTTTCCACAGAAGCAGTGTCGATATCAGAGCACTAAATAATCTCTAGATAGCAGGAAGATGCAGAACATTTTTTTTTTCTCTCCACGGAAGATGGATGTAGCTTTTTCGAAGGCCTTAAATACTGAAGCAAGGAATTAGCTCTCTAAATGCCCTGCAGTGACTGGCCGCCTGTCAGTCCTCGGAGGACGATTTGAGTACCGAACTCCACTCTTCTATCAGCGTTCTTTAAATAACAGTGCTTGGCTCTGAGGACTGGGGGCCCCTTCCAAGCCCTAATGAATCCATCAATCAAGGCTTACTGCATCGTCTTCCTCAGGCCAAGCTCAGGGAGCTGATGGGGGAAATCGAGGCAGGGGGAAGTTGAGAGTCTCGTCCAACCAAAGTCACATAAGGAGCTTGGTTTTCAAGCCCTAATGAATCCATCAATCAAGGCTTACTGCATCGTCTTCCTCAGGCCAAGCTCAGGGAGCTGATGGGGGAAATCGAGGCAGGGGGAAGTTGAGAGTCTCGTCCAACCAAAGTCACATAAGGAGCTTGGTTTTCCGTTGGAGTCGACACCTATCGTCCTTGAGGAGGGTACAGGGCCAGTTCCACGTGGGGCTGTAAGATGAAATTTACACGAGCAATCAGATAACCGGTTACCGTCATCAAATGCTTACTGATGGACAGTAGGAGTGTAGAGAAATCAGCCTTTCCCTTTCGAGCTTACAAGGCATCAGGTGGAAGAGCGTTTGCTGAGCAATGGTAACCACCGCACACAGTGGGAACACAGCCGGCCCGGCGCTAAGAGCTCTCCAGCGCCTCCCAGTTGAGGGGGGCTCACAGTTGTCCCACGAGGTGGACATTGTCGACGCCATTTCACAAAGGTGGCAACATCGCCAGTGACGGGGCCAGGGGAGAGCAGAAGACCTGGGCTCAAGTCCCAGCTCTGTGTGTCCCCGGGCAAGCTGGGACCCTCTTTGGGCAGCTTCCTCACAAGCAAAGAGAGGAGAGCCAGACTCCGTGGCCCCTGAGGACCCCCAGCCTTTCTGGTCATCGGCCCTGTGAACAGTCACATAGCTGGGCAGCCCCTCGCCCCACCCCCAGCCCTTGCTCAGCGCCTGCTGGGCGCCAGGGCAGGTAGAGTCAGGAGGGCAGGTGCAGACCAACACCTCCGCACCTGTGCACATGCTGGTTTGCAGAGCTGCCATGGAGCAAGACTTTTTTTTTTTTCCCTCAACAAGTGGAGAGAGAGATTATAGGTACCCGTCCTTCCGAAACAGTTATTTCAAAAACAATTAATCAGTTCTAGTGTGCCTGGCACTGTGGGGGGTTGATAAAGAACATGCAAAGAAGAAGAAAAACAAAATTTCTGACTTGAAAGATTTTGCAATTACGCCGGAGAGAGGAGACTGCTGCCCGATACAATATCCTACACAACCAAGTGTGGGAAGAGGGGCGGAGGAGGCTGTGGGGTAGGAGAGAGAGTGCTGGGGTTGGAGTCCAAAGCCTGCCGGTCTTATAGTCATTAGGGGGCTGGGACAGGGCGTTCCAGCTTTGCAGCAGAGGCCCCGTTTACAACACGGGCCTAGGGGGAATCAGCACAGAATACGTAAACGCAGACATTTGCTCACTCTGGGTAGAGCCCGTGGATGCCTTGCTGACTTGGGGAACATTCAAATCTAATCTAGGTGAGCAGGGTACAGCGTCAGGACTAAGAAAGTGGTAACCTAACTGATTGTGCTCTAACCTGTCTGGAGAGGAACTATTAGCAGAAAAGTGCTGGTCAGCACCGAGCACAAAGACAGGTGGGAGTGGGCCAGTCCTTGCCCAGTGCTGCCCAGGGGAGCGAAGCTCTGTCGGAAGCACTTTCCTGCACCTCCCGCAGCGCAGCGCTTCCCTGCGACGCCTGGGGAAAGGCTCCAGGGACCAACGCAGGCGGGGAAGGCTGCACACCATGTCCCCGCTGTGACAGCCATCGTGAGCGCTGGGACACTAAGCCCCTGGCAGTCCAGAGAAGTTCTGCAGTAGAGAGACCTGCTGAACCTAGCTTCACCTGGCACTCCTCAGTCTTACGTGGGTGGGCGGGGAGAGGAATGGCCGTGAGTATAGAACACAGTTTAGAAAAGAATGCCTTAGAGATGTAGACCAAAGGCAAGAATTGGCCTCAAAGAAAAAGGAAATAATGGGAAACCATTATGAAACCAGATGAAATGCCTTAAATGCCAGACGAAGTCACATGGCTGACATGGAAGATCCCCTTGATAAATTGCATTAGATTTTTTAAAAAGCTAGGTACGGAAGAGTGTGTAAAGTATGTATTCATTATCTTTAACAAAAGGAGTAGAAAATACATAATATATATATTATTTATAAATATATATATACATATTTGCTTACATAGCCACAAGACATCTTTGGACATCTAAATAAGAAATTAATAACATTGGTTGATGATCCCAGGGAAAAATAGAGGGGAAAAATAGACTTTTCACTGAATCCTTTCAAATTCTAAGCCACGTAAGAGCATTACCTATTAAAAAGTAAATGAAAAATATCCTATGGTATATTGATATCATTAAATATGGATGAGCTTAAAAGCGACTATTACCAAGAGTCACTGGTCCTCTTAAATACCTCAGTGGCTTTCCATGTCCCGTGGGATGAAGTCCAGACCCCCCCTAAGGCCCTGCCTGACCGGCCCCATTCCTTCCCACGTTTCCACTTGTCTTCCCACCGTACCCACAGTGGTGTTTTTATAGGTCTTCCAACAAGCCTCCGTCCTTCTCTTTCCAGAGTTTATACAAAGCTGGGTTTCCCACTTGGAATATTCTCTTCCCCAGTGTGCATCTAGGAAACCTGTGCTTATCCGTTAGGTTTCCCATTAGATGTTTCCAGCCCTCTGCACCTCACATTAGATGTTTCTGGCCCCGCCAAATCGGCCACTGCTTCCAGGCGGGCCCCATCCTCCATCACTGTGCCTTTGCTGGGCGCTGTCCCTGGTGCTGACAGCAGCGTGGCGGGCTGGGCAAAGTCAGCCCTGGTGGGGCTTGGATGCTACAGTGATGGAAACTGAACACACACAGGGGAGTAAATACACACACGATATTTATTAATATTCCCTTTCACTCTCATTGTGTCATTTGGATTATAAGTTACATAGTTACGAAAAAAAAATAAACCACGCCAAAAAAAAAAAAAAAAAAAAGGATATTGTCACTGCCTTGTGTGTCAAGGTTTTTCATGACCCTTGAGTTGAATGTGTGTGAAAAACAGCCAACCAGAAAAGGAAAAACAAAATAAGGAAAAGAGGTTGCTTTAAAACCACTAGAAAGAGACCACTGAAAGCAGGGTCTTGTTCCTCTTGAGGATTACTTCTGCTCCTGATAACTTTTTGTAGATGATCTCTCTTGTCTTTAATCTTCGATAGTCACAGATGTACTGAACTGTGACGCAGTGAAATCCTGATCCAAGCAAAGCGGAAAGGCGGTTTCCTGTGCTAGGGTTTAGATGCCTCACATATGCATTATGTGTGTGGGTCTTTCTTTCTTTTTTCTTTTCTCTTCTTTTTCTTTTTTAGTTGTCCAGCTAATTTCTTTCTATGTTTAGTAGAGACGGGGTCTCACTCTTGCTCAGTTTGGTCTCAAACTCCTGAATTCAAACGATCCACCCCCTTTGGCCTCCCAGAGTGCTAAGATTATAGGCGTGAGCCACCACGCCCGGCCTGTTTGTGTGTCTTTCTAAGCAACTATTGGAGAGTGTTGCATTGGGGACCAGGACACAAAGAGAGGGTTAGGGAGCTAACAGGGTGCATTCCACCTGGTGCCCTTTCCCCTCCCCACAAAGTGTCCTAGAGCAGAAGCAGTTTATTTAGGAAGATGCTGCAACTTAGAAATTGACGTTGTAAGCCTGGGTGTGTATCTTTTCACAGCCCCTCATTAATCCATTTGTTCTTGTTGGTTGCCACTCTCTGGGTCCTGGTCTGGTTGCCTCTTTAAATTTTGGGGGTGTTGCCTCACTATGCCAGGAAACACGCACTTTGGGGATTAAAGCTAAAAGATCCAATCTTGATCAATGGAGAGATTTTATTTGTGCAGCTGAAGGTCTTAATCTTAATCCGAATTCGGATCCAATCCTCCCCTCAGTATCAACCACGTTCTTCAGAAGTGTGCACCTTCTTCGTAAATACATGTGGCTCCTGATTTGACGCAAGAAGAGCATTTTTGGATAGTCTTTTCTCTTCCTGTCTGCACCCAGAATCTGAATTGCCAGGCTACATTTGAGAAGCAAGCTCAGATGCAGATTTCTAGGCTATAGTTCGCTGTAGACAGCTCTCGTCCCAACCCCCGGCACAGCTACCTGCAGGAAGTAGATAGAGTTAGAATGTTTGCAGCAACCTGAGTGTTGCTCACCAATATCTTTAAAGATCTCGTTTGCATCAGCATCTCGACTGTTTGAATGGGGTTTTGTTTTTGATGTATTTGTTTGTTGCTTCTCATAATTATTTATTAAACACAGTACATAGCACAAGGGTTTTTTAAAACTTTTTGGGTGGCATAAAACCTCTGTTTTTAAAAAATCTATCACTACTCGGGTCTCAATATAAATAGGCTAAAAGTGGAACTGTTTGGGTTAAAGAGGCCTTGAGGATCTACTCTCTGCCCATCCCTTCCTCACCCCTATCCCCCAGGCGGAACCTTCAGGATACTTCTGAGGAACCTTGGTGCCTCAGAGAATCCAGTTTGAAAACCACCGGTACAGAAGCATAGCTCTGCCTCCATGTTGGGAGATCTAGTTCTACCCTCATCTGCCCTTAACTGGTGGACCTTAGGAAAGTCATATAACCCCCCCAGGCCCGGTTTCTCCGTCTATACAGTGAAGCTGTTACACAGGTTCCTGAAATCCCCCATGACTATAAAAACTGGAATTCCAAAATGTTGTGATTTTATTTGTGCAGCTGAAGGTCTTAATCTTAATCCGAATTCTGGAAGTCTGTGGTTTAAGATTGTCTGAGAATGATTGTGTACTTTAACAATAATTTCATAATAATTTCTACGTTTAAAAAAAAAGCAATGAAATCAGGCTTGGGGAGTTAGCTTTTGAAAATAGGGTAGTTAGAGGACACTTCTATGGAGAAAAGCCTTGAGCTATGCAAAGATCTGTGGAAAAGCATTCCTAGGAGATGGATCAGCATATGCAAAGGCCCTGTGGTGAGGAGTGAGCTTGGTGCATTCCAGGCACAGCAAGCAGACCAGCAGGGCTGGGTGGCAAGAGCAAGGGGGGAAAAGGGGTAAGAGATGTGGTGGAGGGAGGGCTGAGGGGCTGTTGGGCAGACCACAGAGTTTGAATTTTACTCTAAATGCAACGAGGAGCCACAGGAGGATTTTAAGCAGGGGGATGACAACCTGATGCATGGTTTTAAAGGAGCCCTTTGGCTTTTGTGAGAAGGATGTGCCATAGGGAGGCCAGAGCAGGAAGTGAGGAGACGGGAGAGAAAGCTGCAGCAGCAGCATTCCAGATGAGAGATGACCCTGGCGCGGACCAGGGAGGTGTCAGAGGAGGCGGCGAGAGGTGGTCGGACACGAAATACATTTTGATGGTGGAACAACCAGGACCTGATGACTGATTGCGCAACACGCCGCACATACTGAGACGCGGCCGATGCAGAAAGCAGAGAGCACATTCTAATTCAAGCCTTAAAGGTCACGGGGGTGATGTTCAGAATGTAGATGTGGGTCCGCGATCGGGCTGCTTCTCACGTGGGCCACTCCCGAGAGCTTGCTCTGGTGAAGGACGGCAGCGATGTGCCTATTTGACAATTGCTCAAGATTCTTCTGAACCACGCAAGACAGGCCGGCTACTACGGATGTAGACAGAAATTAACGTGGTGTGTACAAACAGCGCATGCAGCCAAAAGCGCAATTGTGAACGATTCTCTCTTCTTCTCCATGTACTTCTGTATTTTCTAAGTTGTCCTCACTAGGTAAATAGAATTCTCACAATCAGAAAAAACCTGTTGAAGGTGAAAAATAAACTCAAGCCAGGCCCATTGGAGAGAGAGATGGGCGATGGATTTAGGGAGATCCCGTGTTTGTTTCTCTTGCCAACCTTTGCTGTCTCTCTGATTCCCAGTTCCTTGGCTCTTAACTCCAGCTTTTGGTAATGTACCTGCTGGTCACTTGACGTGTGCCCTGCCTTGGCTACCCACCCCATCCTTCCTCAGAGCTCCCACTTGGCTTTGGGCTTCACTCACCCCCGGGCTACTCGAGGCAGGTCACGGCTTTTGCACACCACGTACTACATGTGCACGGAGCTAGGCGCATTCTGCTCAGGCAGTAGCTGCGATTTCGGCTGCCCGATCGATTCATTAGTCTAATTGTAACACATTGCTGGGATGCTACGCTTTCTCTATTTCCCTAAAATGTTTTGAGGTTTTTCTCCTGACAACTGTGCTCATTGCAGTCGTGGTGAAAACAACAAAATGAAAAGGAACCTCATGGGCCGCGCAATTCTAAACGATGTAGGGAAACATTTGGTTTCTCGTGGCTGTCAACACAATTATACCCACAGAGAAAGAAAATGAAAGGCAAGGCTGAGACAGCTCAATTTGGCTTGGAGAGTGGGGCAAAGACTTGGAAGCTTCGCTCCTGGGCAGAAGGATGCCAAGACTTCTCTGGCTGGGCAGGGGCAGAGGGACCACGAGATGCGACCGTGGCGGCAGGTCGCAATGTTGAAGACGTTCAAGTGCTCAGCCAGAGACCTGCCGGCTCTGCAAAGAGAACAGCTAAGCCCCAGGGAAGGGGGGAAGGCCCTTGGGGGCCCAGGGAGGGGGACCCTCCCTCCCAGCACCGCTGACAATGGCTCCTTGGCCGCCCTTGCAGTTCTTTTCCTCTCTAGGGGCTCACGTGAAACAAGAAAACCAAAGAATGTATGATTTTAGAAGAGGTAAAATTAAGTTCTCTGGAAGTTCCTTTGGACTATTGATTCCTAAATGGGAAGAAGGGATGCCCCCTCGGGGGAGGTATCAGAGTCTTAGAGAGAGCTTTTCGCATCTCTTTCTTTCTCCACCTCCCACACATTCTAATTTTGCTGCGTTGGGGAGCAGTGGGCCCCACTGCCAGCTACAGCTACTATTATTGGCGGAAGTGCATTAGTCATTCATTCAGCAACCGTTTACTGAGCACTAACCACGTGCCAGGCATAGTCATAGCCTCAGGTGGATTGGGATCAGACACAAAATACTGCCCGCCCCACCCGTGGGCTTGGACTCTGTGGCAAAGACCAGGTAAAAGTTACAACTGAGGTTTCGTTTAATTAAGTTTTCTCCTTTCCCCCCGATATTTCTTTTTTTAAAAGGCAGAGGAAAACTATGACTGGCCACCACTGAGTGAGCGCCTCCAAGGTGCCAGAAGTCATCCTGCTTCTGGAATTCCAACAAGAATGTGCAGAGGTGGGTGTTCACGCCTCTGCTTTACAGAGGAAAGAGCTAAGGTTCCATGAAGGTCAACAACTTACTCAAGGTCACGCCGCGAGTAAATGGCACCCGCAGGATTGGAACGCAGGGGTGTCTGGCTCCCAGGCGCGGAACCGTGGCTTCGCGGCATCACGTGGGCTGGCTGCATCGGCAGCACTTGGCCGTTTGCTATGAAGGCACCTGCTGAATGGCGATCTGCATTTTAATAAGTGTGGAGGTGATTCATTTACACATGAAAATTTGAGAAGCACCGAGCCAGGGAACCCACACACAGTCTTAGTCTCAAACACAGGACACCTTGGAAATAAAAAGGGTGCATTACATTTCTCCAATTTGCCTTCAAGGCGTTTCTCAGATGCAGAAGATTCCCCCACCCAGAGTGAGAAAGTGCCGAGTTAAGTGGTGAAACTTGAAAAGGCCAAGTCGCCTCGCTGCAGTGCTGGTGCGCCCTGCGGCACCCGCGTGTGCTGTTCAGCGCGGATGAGAGGTTTTGGAGGGAGTCTACAGGGGGAAGCAGAAAGTTTTATTTACGAAGCTGGGTGGCTAAAGCGGAACCCTCCCTCCCGCAGAGGAAGGCTGGGGGAGATGGGCCTTAGTTTTAGGAAGAACGTGGCAGCGGTTCTAATAGCATTGGCCAAACTTCACTCTCCCTTCCTCACTTCTCAGAGGAGCTAGTGCAGACCTGCTGGCCTCCATGTGGGCCTAACAACCCCTCAGCTCCACTTCGGGGTTCCACGTCCCCAGCAATAAACCCAGAGATCGTTGACACGAGGCTATTCCAAGGTTAAGGTCTACGAGGTCGCTAAACCGTATAAACTTACAGGCAATCAGAGCTGCTGCTAACCCACACTGTAGCACCTTCGTGCAAATTAGAGAAAGGTGCTCCCCCACCACCCCGCAGGTACATGCGGCACCGATGTGTGTTGCTTGATTTAGTGTATAGTTTAAATGTGTCCCCTCCAAAATTCAGGCATTGCCAATGCGGTAGTATTAAGAAGTGAGGCCTGTAAGAGGCAATTAGGCCATGAGGGCTCCTCCCTTGTAAATGGGACTAAGGCCCTAATTAAAGAGGTGTCATGTGGCGTGCAGCACCCGTGCTCTGTGTCCTCACCGTGTGAGGACGCAGCGCCCCTCCTCCCTGGAGGACGCAGCAATAAGGGTCATCTTGCACGCAGAGACCAGCTCACCAGGCCAGCACCCCAGCCTTGGACTCCCCAGCCTCCAGAACCGTGAGAAAATAAATTTTCTGTTGTTTATAAATTACCCAGTCTCAGGTATTTTGTTACAGCAGCACTAACGGACTAAGACACTTGGCAAACGGACTGACTGCAGGGTGGACCGCAGTCCCTCCTGCCCCCTTGGCCTGGAGCCCTTGTGCAGCAAGTGTCCTGCACAACCACACATGGCAGCCCTGCAGGAAGTAGTCATTTAAGATCAGTTATGAAGTTGGATTGTCAGCCCCACCAGGGCAGAGGTGACATCTGTCTTGCTCACCGCTGCATCTAAGCATCTAGCGCAGCGTCTCGCTCCGATCGGACGCCTAATTAAACGCGTTGGACAGATGGATGAAGCAACGAAGGTGGGGTCAAGGACTCTCCAGGCTCGGATGTGCAAAGCCGATGGGCTTGGAGAGCACAGGCCGGAGGACGCTCACGACATCACTTTTGTCACCTGCAACTTTCCACACCCTTGAGGGTGCCCACACTGCCTGAGCAGCCCCTGCTGCAAGCGGGCCTGCGGCACTCCACTTTTTAAACAGGTAAAAGCCCCTTTTCGAAACGGTTGCCCTTCTTATTAAATGCGTAAGTCATTTAAGGTTTGACAAATGGCTCTCGGAACGATGGCATGGGAGCAACTCTGATTCTCAGGGTGGTGTGGGTGGCCTAAACATTCTCATGACAACTTTTCCAGGGGCGGGCTGGTTGAAGAGAAATCCAAGGAGCCAGGAAAGAATCAGAAAAATTGGGTCGCCGAAGATCCCACTTTCCAAGGCTCTTCCCTATGTCTAAGAAAATCAAATAAAAAGAAAGATGCCTTATGCAAAACCCAGAAGCCACATGACTGGTGCGTGACAAAAAGATGGGGTCTATTCTGCAAACGCGTCAGGGCCACCTGGCTGGGTGGGGGATTGGGGAATATCACAGTGTGTGTCCTCGCCAAGCACGCTGCACACAGGTGCTAGGGACACCCGAGCCCTCGGGCGTTTCCCAAAGAGTGTTCCACAGAACTCCAATGCCACCCCCTGCTTCTTGAAAACCATCAAAAGGTGGAAACTTCTTTGAGATATTTACAATGAGAGCTAAAGTTTTGAGCATCCCTGACCATTTTCTCTGTTCAATCCAGCATTCTCCAAGCATTCTCATGTGACCGTGAACACTTCTCCCACACGCCCACGTGCTAACATGCAGCAAGGCCAGTTAGGCGCCTAGAGGGTGGGTGTGGCTCTGTGCAGCATGTGGTGGACAGCCCTATTCCTTCTCAGGTTCAAGGGCTCCACACCGATTCCCGTTTTCCTCTGAGGACGCTCGTCCCTTGAAGTCTGCACTTCTAGTGTTTTGATAGCACACCTCAAAGGTGTTTTTACCCCAGAGAGCCCAGTATAATTTGGTGGTGACTATCACAGTTTAAAAGAGGGGTAGAGGAAACCACCTAGGGTCACCTGCCATTCTCCTGTGCCCAGACCAGAGGTGACCATGTTCTCGAAACGCTTCTCCATTTCCCTCGAGACAGCTGAGCTCCCGGGTGTCAGAGCTGTGCAGCCAGAGCTCTGCCTCGGGTCTTGCTCGAATCCCTCCCGGCTCTAGGAACCCAGAACCCCGTCTGGGGCGACCCAACATGACTTTGCGGTGGTGGCAGAACAGGAGTCCTCTTAGGAGTCATGCATCCTGCTGTCATGGGAGGCATCATTTTTCTTTGTACCCCAAGTGCCTCAGTCAGGGGGGGGTCTTCTCTGACGGAGCTTGGAGCAGAGAGTTGAGGACATCAGAGGGCAGGGGGTATCTCCGGCTGCTCGAGCAAGCCGGCGGTATTAACACCCCCACCGGGCGTCGCAGGGAAGAATACACTCGGGGCCATAAGCAAGGAAGAGTCTCCCTCCAGCTCTCCCTCCTCTCTCTCCTGCCCAGATCTCTCCCAGGAAGCTTTGTCTCTCCTGAGCTGACCCCTCCACCGGGGCCACTATGCCTGCCGGGAGGACTCTCTCTGGCGGTGACAGGTCCCCGCAGCTCACAGGTCCCTCCCCCATCCCACACGCTCTCATGCAGCAGCCACTGTGATGGCGGGGAGGGCGGAGGGCTCGTGGCCTCACAGTACCTCCCACAGGTCTGGTGTCCTTTGCTGAGGTCATCTCCCTCCTCTTTTTTAATGAGGCTGAAGTCAAGGAAAACGTGAAGAAGCCAGAGGGGCTGCCTCTTCCCCAAACCCACCACCTGCCCCGTTTTCAGGAAGCCTCAACATCTTTCCCTTCTCTCCCATTTAAAATTTTAAAAAATTAATTAAGGTAATACATATGTAAGCTTAAAAAGTCAAATAGACTTATAAGGCTTATATTTAAAAATAGCCCCGGCCGGGCGCGGTGGCTCACGCTCCTGTAATCCTAGCACTCTGGGAGGCCGAGGCTGGAGGTTTGCTCGAGGTCAGGAGTTCGAGACCAGCCTGAGCAAGAGACAGACCTCCATCTCTACCAAAAATAGAAAAAGTTAGCCGGGCATGGTGGCGCATGCCTGTAGTCCCAGCTACTCGGGAGGCTGAGGCAGGAGGATGGCTTCAGCCCAGGAGTTTGAGTTTGCTGTGAGCTAGGCTGATGCCACGGCACTCTAACCTAGGCAGGAGAGCGAGACTCTGTCTCAAAAGAATAATTAATTAATATAAATAAATAAAAATATCCCCACTCACCAACCCTGCCCCTTGCCCGGTAGGCAGCCGCTGTCAGCTCTTTCGGCGTTATCTCGATCTTTCAGCGGCGGAGGACAAGGACTTGGCTCTGTCACGCGCAGGCGCGTGCCACTCATCTTCCTTCCACGCCACTCATCCCCCCAGCAGCAGGGACGCTCGTTAAACCAGCGTCCAGTGCTCACTGTCCGGTGACTTTGGGTAAATATTGTTTGCCACTGACCGCCCAAGGCACGATGCTCACGTTTCTCGGTACGGTCGTATTTCGCTCAGAGTTAGTAGTTTTGGCGGGTTCTTTAGTGTCCTGTGAAGCTATCCATCGTTCTCCTCCAAACCCTGTCACAATTCTAAAGTTCTTGTCAATATAATGGAAACCTCAGGAACCCATCAGTCCCATGTTTTGCTAGAGTCCTCCACCCACAGCCCAGTCAGGGCCGGCTCCTGCACGGCACCCAGCGCCCGCCTGGGTCTCTCCCTCCTGTGGCAGCTCCTGTTTCCGGAATTCTCTGTTTTCCTTTTTCTTGGTTCACTCTCTCATCCTGATGGGGCACATCCTCTAGTAGCTTCTTGACAAAGGTTGCATGGCAGGAAAATTTGGGGAGACCTGGCATGTCTGAGATGTAGAAGTCCATACTTGCGCTTGATTGATAAAATGATCGAGCTTCAGTTTGGAAATATTTTTCCTCGGAATTATAAAGGCCCTGTGCTATATCTTCCAATTTCCAGTGATGATGTTTAAAAGTCCAGTACTTAATCCCTGATCATCTGTGGATGACATTCTCTCTTTGAAGGCTTTTGACATGTTTCCGTGAGGGGGTGGGGCTCTTTAAATCTGGAAACGTATACCCTACAGTTTTGGGAAATTGCCATGTATTATTTCTTTGATAATTTCCTTCCATTTTCTCAGTTCTCTTTGCCTGGAACTCCTCTCTTTGGATAGTGAACTTCCTGGACTGTTGTAGACTGACCAACGGTCACCCGCAGGTGTCTAAGACCTAATCCCTGAAACCCGTGAATATGTTACCCCACACAGCAGAAGGAACTCAGAGGAGGTGACTATGTTAAGGATCCTGAGATGGAGAGATCATCATGGATTATTCAGGTGGGTGTAATAAAGCTGCAAGGAAAGAGGAAGGCAGGAGGCAGGACAGAAAGTCAGAAAAAGGAGGTATGACAATGGAGGCAGAGGTTGGAGTGATGTTGCTTTGAAGGTGAAGGAAGGGGCCACAAGCCAAGGAATGCAGGTGGCTTCTAGAAGCAGGTAAAGGCAAGGGAATGGGGTCTCACTTTGAGCCTCCAAAAGGAACACAGCCCTGCCGACACCCTGCTCTTGGCCCAGGGAGGCTCCCTGCAGACTTGCAACCTCCAGAACTGCTAAGATCATATAATAAATGTGTGTTTTTCTGAGTCACTGACTTTGCAGTATTTTGTGACAGCAGCCACAGGAAATGCACACAGAAACCGACGAGCACCCGCTATGTGCCAGGCACTGACTGGTCAGCAGTCGCATCCGTTAACTTCTCTGCTGACGCTTTCCTGAGCCTGCAGGTCGGATGGGCCCCGCTCTGCAGACCCTTCCTTCATCACGCTCATCGCTGTTCTGCTGAAATCGTCATGGCCGTGATGATTCATTCGCGTCTCTCTGCCCACCAGACCACGGGCTCCATGAGGGCTGGGATTCCGGGTCTGTGCATTTTATTCACCACTTTGTCCTGCAGATGTTAATAAATATGTTCTCGGCGGATGACTCAGTGAATCAAATGAATTATCCCCGGTGGTCCTCACAGCAACCCCGGGAAGTGGGAAGCAGTCTCCGTTTCACAGGCGAGGAGATGAGACACAAATGAGGCGCTATCACTTTTCCAAGGATGCACAGATTAGAAGGGGCGGAGCCAGGATCTGCGCCCACGAGCTTAGCCGCTAAGCTAAAGATGTCCCTCCAGGGTCTGCCTCCGCCCCCCTGCCCCCTTGCTGACTTCTGCCCAGAGACCTGCTGCCCTGGAGGAAGGAGCATCTTAATTAGGCCACCTTGCAGCTGCGAAGAGAGCTGACTGGTCCTTCTTGGAGGCGGAGGTTTCCGTGACAAATCCCCGCACGTAGCTGGGCTGGGGGGCTCGGAGCGACAGGATTTGTCAAGTCGCTCTGGGATCCTTGGGAACGGGCCGTGTTCCAGAACCACGGTGTCATCGTTGTTATTATTGTTTTATCTAATCTGTTCTGGAGAACAACCGTTTTGAAATTGGGCAAAAATATAGCCTAATATATTTAAACATATATATTTTTATTTTTATATAATTTAAAAATAAACGCATTGATGTACATTTTCCAAGTGCCTGCCTGCTGAATCCCTAATGTAATACAACATGACTCAGAGCTAAATTTAAAGAGAGAAGCACATATGTTTAAAGCAGGCACCGACTTTCAATCTGAGGAGAAACAGAGTCAAAAGTATTTTTTTTTAGCGTGTGAGTGGACTGAGTGCAAAGTGAATTATCTCCAAGCCATCTGGGAAGTCTGGTGTTTTCGATGCCTTCACAACTCTAATTTTAAGCCGTTATTTGGCCTTTAAATAACAATATCTTTTCTTTCCTTTGGAATTTGCACCGGCTCCGCATTTATTGCGCTATCGACTCCAAAAAGAGACCTATCTTTGAGAGCAAAAAGAGCAAAAGTTATTGAACGTATTACTCTGCAGATTGGCTCTGGAAAAAAAAAACAGAAGTCTGATATTTTGCAAATGGAGTTTGACATATTCTGGGATGGCATATTGCACTCACCAAAAACAAGCTGGTTGTGCCCAGAGGGGAAAGCTTAATTAAAGCCCCCTTAACAGCACACAACTCGAGGAAAAAGACTCAGGGTGTACTGTAAATGACCTTCAAGTTGTTCCATGGGGCTCTCATTCAAAAATGAGATTCGCGAATTCACAAAAATGGTCTTGGTGTTTACCCAGAGGAAAGAGGGTACAATGATGGTGGAATCTTAGCTCCAAGGGTGTTCTGGTCCAACCAGCCAATCTAGCCAGGGGTCTCCTGCAAAGAATCCCAGATAAATGTTCATTTGATTTCTACTTGGATACCTTCGGTGATGAAGAACTCATCGCCTTTCCGGCTGTAGGAACTCCCTTGCAATAGTAGGCTGAAAGCGGCCT
The DNA here is from genome assembly GCF_040939455.1 of Microcebus murinus. Taxonomy (NCBI): domain Eukaryota; kingdom Metazoa; phylum Chordata; class Mammalia; order Primates; family Cheirogaleidae; genus Microcebus; species Microcebus murinus. The sequence goes on along the minus strand of NC_134115.1, from coordinate 90,050,660 downwards.
CGCTTCAGCTTCCCTGCCACTGGTTCTTGTTACTACCACTAGGTAGCCCGGAAGGACTCTTCCCTCGCGTTGACATGGAGGTGAGTTGAAGGTCACCATCGTGACCCACCTCCTGCTCTCGCCTTTTCTGTTCCACGCTAAGGACACCCAGCTCCTCCAAAGAGAAACCATGAGGACTTTGGCAAGTTCCTTTCCATAACGGAGATAATAAACTTTCAGAAACCTGTCCACAGTGAGTGGGACAGAGAGACAAAGGAGAAAATGCCTCGGACCTCCATGTTTGATCAATATTTTATTGGTTTTGCTTGAATCCTAAGCCTTCTCTTTCTTCCGCAACCTCTCTGTATCTTCTTTCAGATTCTGATTGGTAGAGAGGACTGGTCTAAGACCACGCCAGCTAGTCAAGCGGTCCCTCGGGCCTTCTGCTCCTGCCTGTTCCTGCTCTTCTGCCAGGAGAACAGGACCAGCCAGCAAACGCCTGAGACGGGGTATGAGCTGACTCCAGTGAAGACACTGTGGAGCTTGTAGGTGGATTATCCTTGTGTGGTCTGAGGGCCGTTCTGCTCCGCAGTAGACGCTCTTATGAAAGGCCCCCGTCTTCTCCCTTCTCTCCCATCTCTGATCTCAGCCCCCATCCGCCTTCCCTCTTCCCTTCTGTGTCGCAGCCGCTCTGGTCTCCTCTTGCCCCTCGCACACTCCTCCCTTGGGACTTTGCACTTGCTGTTCCCTCCGCCTGGAATAAATACCCTCTGCACAGATATCCTCGGAGCTCCCTCGCTCTCTGACTTGACACGGTGACTACTCAAGTATCTCCTTATCAGAACAGCCTAGTAAAACGGCAGCTCCTGTCACTCTGCCCATGCAACCTGCTTCCTCCTCTTCTTACCACGTCTCACTGCGTGACATATCATAGATACGCCCGTTCTTTCGTGTCGTCTGCTTTTCCTTACTAAAACGCCAGTTCTGTAAAGCAGGGACTTTCTCTGACCATGTACCCTGCTGGGCTCCCTGGGCCTACATCGTGCCTGGCATAGAGTATTCAATCAATCAATGTTTATTTTATTTATGATGTTTGAGGATCAGTCTGTGGATCCTCAGAGTGTCCCGCAGACAGGCCTGAGAATGACTGGATTAGCTTTCATGCTGTGTCCTTCACGAGCCCTTTCTAACCCTTAGATAAAGTGACTCTCCCATCCATATGTTCTCTTTGGACCCACCCAGTGGTCACTTTTCAGATGGCCTTGATCTTGAGTTTTCGTCGCCTTGCATCCACATTGCTCCTGTTAGGAACAGCTCCCGCAGAGCAATTGCTCAGCCAGATGCCAGCAGGTGCTCACAAAGCACAAGGTATAAAAAGGAATGACGTCCTCCTCCTCCCTCTGTTCTCTTTGATGGAAAGGTTTTGGAGATATTTAGGTTGCAATATCTTTTTTTTTTTTTTTCCATGATGAAAACCTGTTACATCTAGTGTAATTTGGAGTGCTGGTTAGCAGTGGAGGTGAGCTACAGCATGAGTAATATCTCAAAGAACTTTTACTATCTGCTCAATTACGTTCACTATAATGTCAGGTGTCATGTAGAACTCATAAAAGAAGTTCTCTCACAACTCAACAATAAAAAGACAAATAACCCAATGTAAAAATGGACAAAGCATTTGAACAGACATTTCTCCAAAGAAGGCATCCAAATGGCCAATAAGCACGAGGAAACAGGCTCAGCATCATTAGCCATTAGGGAAATGCAAATCAAAACCACAATGAGATTCTAGTTCACACTCACTAGGATGACTATAACCAAAAAGTCAGACAAGAAAAAGTGTTGGTGAGGATGCAGAGCGATTATGACCCTCATGCATTGCTAGTGAGAATGTGAAATGGTGCAGCCACTGTGAAAAAGAGTTTGGCAGTTTCTCAGAGATTTAAACAGAGTTAGCACATGACCTAGCAATTCCATTCCTAGATAAATATCCAAGAAAGTTGAAAACATATGTCCACATAATAACTTGTACACAAATGTTCATAGCAGCATTAGTCATAGCAGCCAAAAAATTGGAAACAACTCAAATGTCCATCAACTGTTGAATTGAAAAACAAAATGTGGTATATCCACTCCTTTTGGCCATAAAAAGGAACGAAGGACTGATACATGTTACAATGTGGATGGAACTTAAAAACATTATGCTAAGTAAAAGAAGCCAGACACAGAAGACCACATATTGTATGATTCCATTTATATGAAATTTGCAGAATAGGCAAATCCATAGAGACAGAAAGTAGATTAGTGGTTTCCAGGGACTGAGAGGGGCAGAAAATGTTCTGGAATTAGATAGTGATGATGGTTGTACAACTTTGTGAATATACAAAGGGCACATAATTTAAAGGGGTGAATTTTATGGTATGTGGATTATATCTTTATGTAGCTGTTATTTTTTAAAAGACATTTTTCACCTTTGGGTAATTAAACACTTAATAAGAGTGATTCCCATAGTTAGCTTTTACATATTTAAATCCATTATGAAAACACACACACACACACAAATCAGGCAGTTGAATAGAATCACTTACCGTTTTGGACAGCCTTCAACTATCTCCTCCCAGTGCAAATAATATCAACGTTTTGGGCAGAGATAAAACAGAAGTCATTTTCTTTGGGATGTTATGTAAAGAGGGTGATTGTTGGTAATGCCATGCTATCTGCTTCCTTTCCATCGCAGACTGTCACGGTGGGCAGTGTGCTGGCTGCTTCTGGTGCCCAAGAGTCCACTCGGACCATTTAATTCTACCAGGCAGATGCCAGAACCCACAAATTCCCAAAATAACAACCTAGAATCTGAAAAACTTAAACTACATTGAATACTCACATAATATCCTCAAAAATAAAAATAAAAAGCAAAACACACCTACAATTTTCAGTATGGAAAGTATTAAACATATAAAAGTAGAGTGAACAATGTAATGAACCCCGTTTTGACGATCATCAGCTGACAGCCAAGCTCATTTCACCTTCCCCATCTACCTCTGCTCCTCCTACATCATTTTGAGCCCAAATCCACACACCATATAACCTTACCCATAAATATCTCAGCATGTACCTCTGAACCATGACTCTTAAAACACAACACATAAAAAATATTCAAATTTCCCCTATTGTCTTACAAACTTTTTTTTTAAAAAAAGTTTCTGTCACGTCCTTTTAAAATTATTATCTCTATTCTCCATGGAAACATGAATAGCAATTGCAACTATTTACAAAAGTAGCTACTGTGTGCCAAACAGTTGACTGTGGGCTCCCCACATATCTTCCAATATAATCCTTGCGTCAACCACAAGGAGTTGGCTCTTACCACCCACCCATCCACCATCCCCAGCTCAGGGAGGTTGAGTGGCCCAGCCAACATGTGACAGACAGGTCAGGTTGGCTGACCCAAGTTCTCTATTCCCCACTCCTGTTTCTCCCTTGCCTGCCTTATTACAGGGCCTCTGGGTCCCATAGTGCAGCCACTAGCTGTGTGTGGCCACTGGGCACAGTAGCAAACAGGTAGCAAATGTGGCTGGCCCAGTATGAGATGTGCTGTAAGATCCACAAAGAATTTCAGGGACTCAGTATTGAAAATTAGGAACGTAAACCATCTCATTAGTGATCTTTATATTGATTGCAGACTTTGGATATATTGGTTAAATAAGATATATTATTAAAATTAATTCCTTTTTTCATTTATCTTTTGAAAAGACTGTGGTAAAATACACAAAACATAAAATTGACCACCTTGACCACTTTTCAGTGTTTGGTTCAGTGGCGTCAAGGACACGCACATTGCTGTGCGACCATCACCACCCTCCATCTGCAGAACTCTTTTCACCTTGCAAAACTGAAACTTTGTATCTGTTAAACAAAAACTCCCCATTCCTCTCTCCCCCCAGCCCCTGGTCACCACCATTTTATTTTCTGTCTCTGTGAATTTGACTACTCTAGGTACCTCTTGAACCTCTATAAAGTCATATTTAGCCAATGTTTTGTTGGTTTTGTTTAAATTTCAAAGCTTCTCTTACTTCTACAACCTCTGTGCTATGTTTGTTCTCTTCATAGGTGGCCGACTTTGCTGAAAACCAGGCCCTGGCAGTCACTACTCCATACTGCTTTCTGTCTCCATGAATTTGACTTCTTTAGGTACTTCTGATAAGTGGAATCATACAGTATTTGCCCTTTCGTGACTGGCTTATTTCACTGAGCATGATGTCTTCAAGGTTCATCCATGTAGTAGCATGCGTCAGAAGTTCCTTGATCCTTAATGCTGAATAATATTCCGTTACATGCATAGACCACATTTTGTTTGTTCATTCATGGGACACTTGGGTTGCCTCCACCTTTTGGTTATTGGGAGTGATACTGCTATGAACATGGGTGTACACATGTCTCTTCAAGACCTTGTTTTCAATTCTTTGGGTATATATCCAGCAGTGGAATTGCTGGATCATATGGTAATTCTATTTTTAAGTTTTTGAAGGACTGCCATGCTGTTTTCCACAGCGGCGGCACCATTTTACATTCCCACCAACAGTGCACAAGCTATCCAATTTCTCCACATTCCTGCCGACACTTGTTACCTCCTTTTTGTTTTTGTTTTGTTTTTGATAGTAACCAGCCTAATGGGTGCGAGCCTCTTTACCTTTTTAAATAGGACTACTAGAAAATATGTAGCTCACATTATATTTCTTTTGGATGGTGGTGCTAACAGAGGCTGGAAAAGAAAGACAAAACTCGATTTCCCAGGGTCCTTTGCAGATAGAGGTGGCCATGTGACATTGTTTTGTGCCGTGAGGTGTCAGCAGAAGTCAGCTGGGGTCACCTCTCTGCTTCCTCTTTCCTGCCTGTACTGTGCAGTGGGACCCTGCTATCCTGTAGCCATGAATGGCAGCGCTGAGGATGAGGTTAGGGTGCTGGGGCAGACTGATGAGAGAGTGAGGCTGCCTGACAAGCCATGGCATTAGCCCTGCATTGGGTATCCCAGACCACTTATCCTGGGAAACCTATAAGCCCTTCTCCCTTCAAACTACCTTGAGCTTTTCATCTGTTTTAGTTGTAGCCACACACTTCTATAGTGGGATCACTCCCAGTGCAGCAGAGCTGGGATTTGGGCACAGGTCTGTCTGTCTCCTAACACTTGGGCTTTCTCCACCTCGACTAGACACTACCTCCTAAGGATGAACTGGTGACACCAGTAAGGTAGAAACCGGGCTCCTGGCTGTCCTCTGCACTATTACTCCCACCTGGGGAAAGTGTTTTATAGCTAAGTGGTGCACAGACATCACTTGCGGGGGATGTGTCTGCTTTATACACAAAGATTTACAGGCTAGGATGTCCACAGCTGTATGTTTAAAGTGGGCATCACTTCTCAGCCTTTTGGCCAAAGTCAAGTGTTTAAGGTAGGAAAATCTAAGCAATCAACAATAGGGGATTCAAGAAATTATGTAAAGCCATGGCATCTCCGATGGTCATTAAAATGATGTTTTAGAAGACTATTTTATGACAGGGAAAGGTATTTAAACTGTATTATGACAGAAGCAGGTCATTAAATAGTATGATTCCAATTTTGCAAAAGAATATACATATGTGTGAATAACTGAAATGTTGAGTGGTGGAATTATGCATAACTTAATTTTCTTATGTAGGCTTTTTCTACAGTTTCCCTGTATTTAAAATAAGCACGTATTTTGTAATTAGGAAAACACAAAGCAACATTAAGAAAAAATAGGACTCCAGCTTCAAGGTGAGTGGATTGTGTCTTTGTCAGAAATTTCATGTGCTTTCTTTCGTTGTCTCACCAAGGGTTGGAGGAGGGGAAGCTGGAGGGATGCTGGGAGGAGTAGTGGGAGCTACATGGAAGCTTCTGAGGTTCTAGAGCCACTGCTGCCCCAGGTGCCTTGGCCTCCCCTAGGAGCCCAGAAGCCAAGCCCCTGCCTCTGTGTCCGGGTTCTGGGTGAGGATTCAGGTTTAGCAGCTTCTGATGCTGGCAGTCCATGGTCCCTCTTGATTAAAATGCACCACCCACATAACTCAGTAATAGAATTAGGAGGCAATTCCTCCCTCAAATGCTCTGCGGTTGAGGCTGCACAAATAACTTGCATTTTGTTCCACTTAGATTTGGCCTAATGTGTTGGTAAAAGGGTCCGTTCCTGAGATGTTTTGTACTTAATTACGCATGAACATGGCAGATAGTGGAAGCCCCTAACAACATGCTCAGTGGTTGATTAAGTGAACATCCAAATGGGCAATCAATAATTTACTAAAATATTTAAAATACCTCCTGGCTTCCTGTGATGGGAAGAATACAGCTCTCGTGTGGCCCTTTGTCAGCTGCCCTGCAGGTAGAGGTCTCCCCTGCTTTTCTGGTCTCTCTGCTTCTAAGCTTGGACACTTCAGCCCATTTTCTCCATAGCTAGAGAGTGGACTTCCAAAAACACAGATCTGGTCACATGCCACCCTGCCTTTTAAAGCCATCTATTGCATGTGCCCCACCCCTGCCTGTAGAAGAAAGCCCAGCCTATATGACAGTTGTCACATTTACTACAAAATGCCACCCCAGGCCTCTCTGGCCTCTTCCTGTAGACTCCACCACCCCATGCACCATGCTGCTTTCACTTTGCAGACTTTGCTGTGGCTTGTGGGTTCCACCAAACCCCTACCCCCACTACACCTGGCTAGCCCCTATGTAGCTTGGCAGGGTTGGCTCAGGCCTCCCCTCGTCAGGAGGACATTCTGATCATCCACTTGAGCGACTCCAAAATCCTCCGTGCATGTCTCTTACCTTGCATTTGCACCTCATTGTGTTTCATGTTCCATTTGTGTCTGTCTCCCCTACTAAGCTGTGGACAGGTGCCATGAGAACAGGAACATGTTCTATTCGGATCTTACTTAATCCTTTTATAGGTGGATGTTGTTGAATAAAAGAATGAATCTGAGAGTGCAGGTATCTTGGCAAGATGGTAGCTATTGGTGTTGATGGTTAAGGAATCTCTCTTCCCTCCTTGAATTAACGAGAAGTTCCTCTTAAGCTTATCCCCTTCTGGACTGTTAGCCCCAGAAAGGATCCACTTCCTTACTCTCTAGCTGCAAGAACTGGGATTCAAAGGGTTAACTCATTTGCATAAGAGACACCTGTCGGGGGCAGAGGCCTCAGTCTAGGCTGCTGTGCTGATTTCCAGGATCCTCTTTGTCCTTGGGGTCACACTGGTCATCGTCCTCATCGTGATCATCTTGGCATCAGCATCAGATCATGCCAAACTCTTGACAGGCAGGAAATAGGAGGAAAAGATGCAGAAGAGACAAAAAGAGGATTCTTTTTTTTTTTTTTTATTTTTTTTATTTTTTTCTATTTTCTTTTTCTTTGCATGTAAATATCCATCTCTGACAAAAAGAGGATTCTTTACCACACTTGCTTTAGATTAATTATAATAAACCAGATTCTAAGTAATTTAAAAATGATTGATGCTCTCTTAACCAGGTAAATATGGAGAAACAAATAATCCCCTTCAGATACTTTCAGTCATATTTATTGGGCTGGACTGGGCCTGGCTGTACCACGGGCTCCCCAGCTGTTCAGCGAAATGTCGGGCACATTCAATACGTATTTGTGGAATGACTGACATGAATGCCGACTATGTCCCTGGAACTGAACGCTGCCTTGATTGAATCCTCAGAGCAACCTGCAAGGTCTTAAGCATTATACCACGCTGATTACGACAGGTGGCTCAGTTACGTTGTGGTTTATTCAAGGAAGATTTGGTTTTAAATCTGTCTGGTGACATTCTGCCCAACCACCCAATGTATTGTTCTGCGTCCAGTGAATCCTTAATAATTATTAATTGATGAGGGTGCTTTCTCAGTCTGAATGCTTAAACCACATGCTCTATGAATATGATGGGAGTTGCAGCATATTTTAATTAAATACTGACAACTTTAATTCTGATTTCTCATTCTAATACTCCTGAGCTGATAGCACCAAGCTAATGGCTTGTTCATTTTGGAAGATATTAGCAGCAGGGTGCTGCCTTTTACTCAAACATAAGATCATAATAATTAAAATCTGATATTGCTTGAAATGAAGTCCTTTAAAGTAATTTATATCCCACAAACACACACAGATGCAGGCATATAAGTGCCAACATTCTCAAGAATTTACAATACCTTAGAGAAACTCTGTCCATTCCTTTCCAAAATGAAAAGTTTTCTGTTGACGTGATAAAAGACTCCTTACTAGGTTCAGGGGAAATGTGTGTTTCCACTGATCAATTTCTGAGTTTCCCAGAAGAGGGGAGCCACAGAGAAATCCTGAAAACTAATGGCTGTGGGAGCAAAGTCTATTTGTACCTTATTGCGCCAATCAGAGTCTAAACCACTGAATCAGAGAATGAGACAAAGGAAAATCTCATTGTGTGGGGGAGGGGAGCAGGCAGGAGGAGAGAGACTGAGCATGAGGGAGAGATGAGATCTGAATATACAAAGATAGAATAATTTGGAGAGAGGATCCAAGAAAGCAGACATGACATAATTCATGAACTCATTGCTTCCACAAACCTACAGCGAGTATCTATTGAGCCCCAGGCATTGGAGCTCCGATGATGTTTGTAGTCAAGCATGGACCTCTGGACCTCCTATCCAGAGGTCCATGCGTGGGCTTTAGGGGGGCTATGAACATCTTGAAATTGTATGTAAAATCTTGTGTTTATGGGTACATATGGTTGAGGACAGAAATAGGCTGGTACATCCCCCCTCCACAAGGTACACAACATGGGTCACATGTTCTAATCCTTCAAGGACCCCCAAAAGGTACATAAACATGATAACGGAATTTGCTGCCTCTAGCCTTTCCCTAGAAAGAATGGACAAACCAAAGCCGAAACCAAAACGAAGCCAATGAATACAGATTATTTCCTCTACTTTTACTTCCTTTACTTTTGTAAAGTTAAAATATATTTTCTACAAAAACCTTTAAAAAACTCATATATTCCAAAAGTGATTTTTTTTAAAAAAAAAAAGGCCACCAAAAATCATGAATTACAGGATACAGTTCATTGGCAAGCTATTAGCAACAGGGTCCTGTCATTAGAGATATTTGAACTGATAGACTCAGTGCTACTCCCTGCTTGAGTCTGTGTAAAGAATCCTCAGACAGAAGCACAAGTCACAGGCATCTTCTTACAGCTGTGATTTTTCTGAGTGGTGATTATATACCAAGCATTATTTCAAAAGCTTTACCTGGAAGGTGTTATTAAACCTCACAGATATTTCAGGAAAGTAGGTAAGATTCCTGGTCCTGATTTACAGATAAGGAAACAGGCTCAGGGAGGTTCAATAACTTGTTAAAAGTTCCGCAGCTAGAAGTTTCCTGTTATCCTCACCACTCCCCTTAAGAAAAGCTATAAATGGCAACATGGTAGAAGTGAGGTAGATGTCAGGAAATGCAAGCAACTATATAAGCTCAAGACAACAAAACAGCTTTGTTGTGCAAGACGATTTATTCATTTACATAGTGTTTAAGAGATGTTTGCCAGGGCTCAGTTTTAAAGTTTTATTTTAATGGATTTAGGGGGTACAAGTTGAATTCCGTTCTACTAATATGCATATATTGTGTAGTGTGTGTGGGGGGTCTGGGCTTTGGTGTACCCATCACCTGAGTAGTGTACATTGTACCCCATAGGTCATTTTTCACAGAGCACAGATTTTGAGCAGAATTTACCTTCACCTTTGGAGAACTAGAGGAGTTGAATTAAGGTGGTGCAGTCACACTGGGGGAAGTAGGGGATTACTAAGGAAGTAGGGGAGGGGAACGATACAATTTCGAAGTCCTCATCAGTACAGTCTGGCAGTACTGATTTTTTTCTCACCATATACACTGTGTTTATACTTTCCCTGCCGCTTATGAAGGACCATTTTAAAACAATTTATTTCTACATAATTTTAAACTTACAGTTGTAGGAACAGTACAAAGAATTCTTGTACACCCTCACCCAGATTCTGTGACTGGTAACATTTTGCCACATTTGCTTTATCTGTCTCTCTCTAAATAAAGGTATCCATATTATTTTCTTTTTCACACAGACATTATGATGCTCTTTTCTCCCTTCAGGATATATTTCTCCAAAGCAAGGACATCTTCTTCCATAACCACAATACAATAAACAAAATCATGAAATTATCACTGATAAAATACTATTAACTAATCCACAGACCCCACTCACATTTCACCAATTGTCCCAATCAAGTCAGCAAAGACAATCTCAGATCACACAGTGCCTTTGGTTGTCACATCTCTTTAGTATCCTTTAATCTGGAATAGTTCCTCAGCCTTTTTTGTCTTTCACAACACAGACATTTTTTTAAAAAAAGTATGGGCCATTATTTTGTCATATGTCTTTCAATTTGAGTCTGACTGATGTCCTGATTAGATTCGGGTTATGCATTTTTGGCAGGAATATCCAGAAGTCATGTTGTACTCTCTCTAGTGGATTGTATCAGGAGGCACAAATATGTCCCACCACTGGTGATGTTTACCTTGACTTTTTGGTTAAGCTGCTGTCTGCCAGATTTCTCTACTGTGAAGTCACTATTAAGTGACTATCCACCTTCCCTTATTTTTACATTGCTTAATTTTTTCAAAAAATTTGTGGTAAAATAAACATAAAATTTACCATTTTAATCGTTTTTAAGTGTCCAGTCCTGTGGCATTAAGTACATTCACATTGTTGTGTAACCATCACCACCATCTATCCACAAAACTTTTCCAAGTCTGTGCCCATTAAAGTCCTTTGCAATATTAGGCTAAAATTTTCCTTCCAATAGCTTCCATGCAACTGGTTCTTGTTATTACCACTAGATAACCCAGAAGGACTCTTCTTCCAGGCTGACATTAGGTAAGGTGAAGATCACCATCATGACCTGCCTCCTGCTCTCATCTTCTCTGCTCCAAGCTAAGCACACCTGGCTTCTCTAAGGAAAAACAATGAGGACTTGGGTAGTTCCCTTCCATAATGAAGATAATAAACCTTCAGAAACCTGTCCATCTATGTCCTGGACAGGACATAGAGACAAAGGAGATGTCGCAGAACTTCCATTAAGCCAGATTTGTCCAGTGTTTTGTTGGTTTTGTTTAAATCCCAAACCTGTTCTTTCTACAACCTCTTTGGTATGTTCGTTCTCTTCAGAGGTGTGGACTTCACTGAAAACCAGCCCCTGGCAGTCCTTAGTCTATCAGGTTGGTGCAAAAGTAACTGTGCTTTTAACATTGTTGAAATTTGCCCTTTGACATTGGAATACATTCTTAAATAAATATGGTTATTTTAACATCATTTTAATGTGCATTTCTCACTTTATGTTTTGTTGCTAATGACTTATTACTTACTGTTTATTTTATATGTATTTTAGACTATGGAAATGATGTTAAACAAAAAGCAATTTTGAGCGATTTTCTTTAGTTCAAAGTGGGTCATAAAGCAGTGGAGACAACTCAACAATGCATTTGGCCCAGGAACTGTTAATGAACATAGAGTGCAGTGGTGGTTCAAGAAGTTTTGCAAAGGAGAGGAGAACCTTGACGATGAGGAGCACGGTGGCTGGCCATCAGAAGTTGACAACAACCAATTGAGGGCAATCATTGAAGCTGATCCTCTTACAATTACAGGAGAAGTTACCAAAGAAGAACTCAGCGTGGACCATTCTATGGTTGTTCAGCATTTGAAGCAAATTGGAAAGGTGAAAAAGCTCGATGAGTGGGTGCCTCATGAGCTGACCGAAAATAAAAGAAATTGTTGTTTTGAAGTGTTGTCTTCTCTTCAACAACAACGAATGATTTCTTGACTGGACTGTGAGATGCAAAAAGTGGATTTTATATGACAACCAATGATGACCAGCTCAGTGGTTGGAGCGAGGAGAAGCTCCAAAGCACTTCCCAAAGCCAAACTTGCACTACAAAAAGGTCATGGTCATGGTCATTGTTTGGTGACCTGCTGCCAATCTGATTGACTACAGCTTTCTGAATCCTGGAGAAACCATTACATCTAAGAAGTATGCTCAGCAAACTGAGTATACCTGGGTTCATACGATGGGCTGCAAGGAAAACTGCAACGCCTGCAGTGGCCGTTGGTCAATAGAAAGGGCCCAATTCTTCTTCACCACAATGCCCGACTGCAGGTCCCACAACCAACGCTTCAAACGTTGAACAAATTGGGCTACAGAGTTTTGCCTCATCCACCATATTCACCTGACCTCTCTCCAACTGACTACCACTTCGTCAAGCCTCTCGACAACTTTTTTGCAGGGAAAATGCTTCCACAACCAACAAGATGCAGAAAATGCTTTCCAAGAGTTTTTCCAATCCCGAAGCACGGATTTTTATGCCACAGGAATAAACAAACATCTCTTGTTGGCAACAATGGGATGATTGTAATGGAAGCCCTTCCGCAGACCTGCCCACACAAGCTAGCGGGGGCAGCCCCGCGCACACTACATTTCCCAGAGGCCTTCGGGGCATACGTCATCATAGCGCGCGGCTTTTTGTCACGAAGCCGGCTGTAGAGAGCTCGCTGTGGCGGCTGCAACATGGCGGACGTGCTAAGTGTCGGAGTGAACCTGGAGGCCTTTGCCCAGGCCATCAGTGCCATCCAGGCGCTACGCTCCAGTGTGAGCAGGGTGTTCGACTGCCTGAAGGATGGCATGCGGAACAAGGAGACGCTGGAGGGCCGGGAGAAGGCCTTCATTGCGCACTTCCAGGACAACTTGCATTCGGTCAACCGGGACCTCAAGTAGGTACCGGCTGAAGGGGCCGGGGTCGGGGACCGGCCCCGCTCCGACCCTGCCAGACCCCGCTGGAGTCTTCCCAGTCGGGAGCTGTTCTCCATTTCCTTGCTCCCTGTTCTCTTTCCGTCCTCTCCAAGCCTCTGTCTGCCTCTCAGGGACACCTCATCCCAATCCCCGCTTTCTCGTCTCCCTTCTCTTGGCCTCCTGGTCCTGGGGGTCTCCTGCCGTCCTGAACCCGCTGTGTGGTCGTCCCATTCTTGACGAGGAGGCTCTTCCCATGAACTTCAACTTCTCCTCTGAGCTTGTCAGGTTCCTCACCTGTAACACTCTGTGCCCCATGGTGTCTGATCAGAATGTGCTGGTAGTCCAAACAGGAGCTTGTCAGCGCTCCCTCAAACCCAAATAAATGCACCCGATCAGTTTAGTTACAATTCCTCACTCCTTAACCTGGACTTCCATCAGTTCCACTCCCACCCACCCACACACACGACAAAACAGGCCTTGATCTATTTTTCCCTCTCCCCCTACCCTCTCCAAAAGCCACCTCATCCGTATCCGCACTCCTGCTCTCACTGCTCCTGTTCAGTTCCTTCCCCAGTAGAGACCTAATCTCTATTCTCTTAACCAGTTTAATCACTTATGCTTAACCCCCCAGCCCACATTCTCAATTTGTGGCCATTTAGGGTGAAGGATTGTACAATTCCTTCTCTTTCTTACAAGGGACCTTGCCTTCTTTACTTATACTTTGTGTTGTAAGAAGTAAATGAGAGGATGTTTGCAAAACGCCAGGCACATAGTAGGCACTTCTTGATTGTTTAGGTTCTGAACTTTCCTTCCCCTACCTAAGAGAGTCAGTCCTTCCCAGTAATGTTAGAATTTCAGGATTTTTGCCTTTTACTTCTCAGAACTGACCTTAGCAAAGGAAGGCATTTGGTGAGCTAGTCATCCTATGATTCTGGACTTATTTGGTTTTCTTTTCTTTAACTTGGTCTCCTTAGTAACCAGATGGAAAGAGGAGGTAGGATGGAGGAGGAGGTGGTGGCCAAACCGTGGGTGTCTTTTTGTTTTCCCCCAAGTAGTTGCCATAAATCACACACCCCTCAACTCCCACATCCACTTGCTGTTCTCTGGCACAGCGCCAAGCACCAGTTAATACTTTCCCTGTGTGAGGGAATGCACTAGTGGTTCTTTCCTCGCTCCCATTCTTTCTTTAATTTGCTTCCCTTTGTAATGTTCAGCGTGTTATAACCCTTCACTATTTTTAGAAACTTTAAGAATCTTTACTCCTTTGCCTTCTTAAATCTTTGTACAGAAGTGCTAAGAAGAGGTAGCTGAAGATTCTAAAATGAATGTGGCATGAGAAGCTGTTCCTAGAGAGTCTTTTGTTGCAGTTTAGGACTGGCCCCTCAGAATGTGCTCCTGGAATGTGTTTTTGTTGTTGGCTCACTTTCCCAAGCTTCTCCAGGGTTTTCCTGCTAGACTGAAGTGTGTTTGTTTGACACAGCCCCCTCGGTTGTGTCTTCCCATTCCATTTGTTTATTTTATCTCTTTGTTTTGTTAAGTTTTACCATCTGTGAAGCATCATGTACAAATCTATCCCTATGTGAATGATAAATAATCATCATTTATTCAGGTACTTGCCTTACTGCCAAATGTAATGATCTGCACGAGGGTCTGAAAACCCTTAGTGAGAGGCAGTTTTACGCTACAGTTCAAAATTCAAGAAAGGTCCCCCGCCCCACCTGATTTGAGTTGTTAAATTCTGATTTAAGGAGTCTTATTGATGGTAGGTGCCCTTAACTTTTTTCCTCCTTTGTAGTGGTACCATGGAACTCTGTTTTAAATTAAGATAAGCTTCCCTTTAGATTTTATTTTGTGTGTGTGTGTGTGTGTGTGTTTTAATGTCCCTAATCTTTTTTACCTTTCAAAGAGTATTTCTTAAGGGACTTCTGATGGATAGTTTGAAGAGCAGTCTTTGACCATTGTGGCTGGCTTCCCCATGGAGGTTAAGTGGACTCAGGTTTATTTGCTTTATCTATTTACTTTTCAGTGAGCTGGAGCGTCTGAGCAATTTGGTAGGCAAGCCATCTGAGAACCATCCTCTCCATAACAGTGGGCTGTTAAGCCTGGATCCTGTGCAGGACAAAACTCCCCTCTATAGTCAACTTCTTCAAGCGTACAAATGGTCAAATAAGGTAAGGGAGATGTCATAAATTGAGCTAATTTATGAAAAGCCAAGTTTTCTAGTGTCCCATAAATGCAGAAAGGGAGGGTAAGTTTTATTTCTTTTTTGTTGTTGATTTAGCATGGGGTTTTAGAGTTGGAAATTTTAGAATTCTCCTACAAGCTGTTTTTTAGTCCTTTGAAGTCTTTGGGGATTATTAATCCCCAAAGATTACCTGAGTATCATTATTAATGATACTCAGGTAATTAAAAAAATTCTAAGTCAGATGTATTTAACTTGGAGACTGGGTATAGAGAACAACTTTCATGAATCCCTTGAAATTATATGCAATATGTGTGGTATGTGCATTTTTGTCTGGGGAAGGCTTCCTGTCTTTCATCAGATTCTCAGAGAAGTCCATAAGCCCCAGAAGGTTAAGGACTGGTAGTCTGAATGTTCAGCCATTCACATTGTTTATGTTCTTGTATTATCTTTTCCCCTGTTACTGATGGAAGAGTATTGCTAGAATACTGTTTGTTAGATTGCTCTCTAATTAGACCCCATCTAAGTGAGGGTCTTAACCTCCATAGAATTAACCTCCATAGAATTTGATATTGATGGTTTCCTTCAGCAGAGAGGCCCAAGGCATAGACTCTAGGGCAGCTGTAAAAGGAAAACTAAACTGTAGTCTAAAAATAGTAGGAACAATTAGGCTCATAAGTCTGGAAACAGTTTGTTTACCAAAGAGTTCCTTTTGTTTGGGTGCTGTGTGTTGTATATGTTTGTTTTTTGTTTTTTTAATGTTGATAGGGAACTAGAATACACTTTAGGGACAATTTTGGAAACTTTTTTCATTATACTGTGCTATCTTGGAGATAATTGTTCATACAATTACTGGTCATGTAACTGTATACAGGGCTATGCCCCCTCCAGTTATCCATTGTTGTTTTCCTCTTTTCTGTGGCCTTTTCTCCTAGGTCTTGGATGACAGATGGACCTTGACAGTTTTTCTGGTGTGAAGAATTTTTTTTTTTTTTAAATTCTGTGGCAGGGGGTGGTATTTTAGTATTCTTTTTTTTTTTTTTTTTTTTTGAGACAGAGTCTCGCTTTGTTGCCTAGGCTAGAGTGAGTGCCGTGGCGTCAGCCTAGCTCATAGCAACCTCAAACTCCTGGGTTCAAGCAATCCTGCTGCCTCAGCCTCCCAAGTAGCTGGGACTACAGGCATGTGCCACCATGCCCGGCTAATTTTTTCTATATATATTAGTTGGCCAATTAGTTTCTTTCTATTTATAGTAGAGACGGGGTCTTGCTCTTGCTCAGGCTGGTTTTGAACTCCTGACTTCGAGCAATCCGCCCGCCTCAGCCTCCCAGAGAGCTAGGATTACAGGCGTGAGCCACCGCGCCCGGCTATTTTAGTATTCTTTGGTTTTAAGTGGAACACTGAAAGAAATGAGTCTGAAATTCAGAGAGAAGGTGATTTATCATGTGGTACTAAAGAAAGAACTTGAACCTTGAATGCGTACATTTAGCCTTTCTCCCAAACTCTGGGTTGCCAGTGAAAGAAACCCAATTTGGTCTAGATTTAGTGGGGGAAAAAAAAGCATGGGGGATTTCACTGGTTTAAGGAACTACAATGTTCAGGTGGTTTCTTATAATGAGGCTGAGCTCATGAGGCTCAGGGTGTTCTGGTGGTGTGGCTGAAGTTTGTCACTCCCTTGCCCCCTCTAGGTCTGGTTTCATTTGTTGACCTGATGCTCTCCAAGTGGTAGAAAAGATGGCCCAGCAGATATAGGAGTGCATAGTCCTTATACCTGGTCCTTCTCACCTAGTGTCCATGTCAGGCCTTGGAAAAAGGATTCTGGCCCTGCCTGGTGGGTGCTCTCTGTGACAGTTCATTGAGTCCATGGATGCGATTCTCAGTTTGGATCACTTGAAACACAGGAAAGGGGACTCCTTGGAGTTGGAGAGAAGCTGTTCCCAAAAAGGGGATGCAGGGAAGATATAAAAAAAATTACAGGTATCTGTTACAGTTGCAAGGCCAGACAGGAGACTGTCCTAGCCCTATGCAGACAGCACTGCCCTCTTAGGCTGTCTTATTTAAGCTTCCTTGTTTCCCCAGGGGTACTCTTGGTCCTCTAAACCTGAGTTTACCTGGTGATTGGATAGAATCTGATCAGTAGTGCATGGTGTGACTTAATTTCTGGTTGGACTCCCTGCGGAAAGTCTTGCTTTTTTGAGAACCATCAAGATATTGTTTCTAGGCAGCCACTGCCAATTATTCAAAAGAGAGCTGTAGGGAAAACATGTTTTTTATTTCTGTTATAGCAGATGATGTTCTATGTGACTATTAGTTATTTATGACTTAACCTTACTCTAGAATAGATTTAAGGTAGATTATAAGAATATGTATAGGGAGGGGGGGAAATGGGCATTTATTGAAACCTTAAAATCTGTACCCCCATAATATGCCAAAATAAAAAAAAAAAAAGAATATGTATAATCCTGAAAGAAAAGAATTAGACAAGGATAAGTATGCCTATGTACATTTCTTTAATAAACTCAAGAAGTAGCCTCAAGAAATAAGCCAGTATTCTTTTTGGTGTCTAGACAGGGAAGCCATGCCAATGTATTGCATGGGTAAAGTTGTTCTAGAAATAGAACAACTATTATAGTGATGAGGACTATAGTGGCTATATAGGCTACTATATAGGCTATAGTGATGAAGACTTTTCATTGGTGGGAAGATTTAGGCTGATCCTAAGACCACGAGTGACTGGGGTTGAGTGACTTGTCTTACACTGAAGTGATGACACTTAACTTTTGAATGAAGGTAGTTTAATGATTCATTGAATTTAGTTGTTCAATTATTAAAAGTTCCTGCCCCTGATCTCCATCCTTGCCCCAAAGTGGAAAAGAGGCTAAATGAAGGAAAAGAAATATGTATATGGAATTTCTTTCCCTTGAGATGCTATATATTAAAAGTATATGTATAAATTTACCACAGATTATAAATCCTATATGAGCAATATGAAGAGATACAGAGGTTATAGCCATGTCCCTGGCCTGGTGAGGTTAAGCTCCTGTAGGAGCTATGTTCTTTAACTCTCTAGTGCCACCAGCACAAGTGAACAGCTAAGAGAGTTTAGCTCCTTATTTTACTACTCAACAGACTGAGGCCCATTGAACATACCTGTTTATAGCTCCCTAGCTAGACTAGAATTTGGGCTTCCTGACTTAATTCAGTGTTCTTTCCTCTAAATCTTGATGCTTTAGTCCAGTTTGCTTAAGGTTTTCAAATATAGGAAACATTTTTTTTCCCATTTACATGCATCCTAGTAACAATTTGTTATATTTTATTCATGAATCTGTATGGATTTTCATAATTTTTAATGGTTTATATCAAAGGGTAGAGATGACAAACGCATGGTGCATAGGTCCTTAACCTATTATTCTTTCTAGGGCAGACATCACTAATCACCCATTGCATTCTTTCTTGCTCAGGCTGTGTGTGCATTGGCTCAGAATCCTTGCAACTCTCTGTTCTGGGCCTAGGCAGCCACTGCCAATTATCCAAAAGAGAGCTGTAGGGAAAACATGTTTTTTATTTCTGTTATAGCAGATGATGTTCTATGTGACTATTAGTTATTTATGACTTACCTTATTCTAGAATGGATTTAAGGTAGATTATAAGAATATGTATATTGGCCGGGCGCGGTGGCTCACGCCTGTAATCCTAGCTCTCTGGGAGGCCGAGGCGGGCGGATTGCTCAAGGTCAGGAGTTCAAAACCAGCCTGAGCAAGAGCGAGACCCCGTCTCTACTATAAATAGAAAGAAATTAATTGGCCAACTGATATGTATATAAAATATTAGCCGGGCATGGTGGCGCATGCCTGTAGTCCCAGCTACTCGGGAGGCTGAGGCAGCAGGATCGCTTGAGCCCAGGAGTTTGAGGTTGCTGTGAGCTAGGCTGATGCCACGGCACTCACTCTAGCCTGGGCAACAAAGTGAGACTCTGTTTCAAAAAAAAAAAAAAAAAAAAAAAAAAAGAATATGTATAATACTGAAAGAAAAGAGGTAGACAAGGATAAGTATGCCTATGTATATTTCTTTAATAAACTCAAGAAGTAGCCTCAAGAAATAAGCCAGTATTCTAATTTCCAGCTGGTGACATAGAAGAAGCAAACAATTAATTATATGTTTATCTTGCCTCTCCTACAAATGAAAGGAGCTTTTTAATTGCTAAAGCTTTCATTTTACCCTCAAAAGAGTTTAAACCAGTAAGTGCATTAATATGCTAAGTGAAGTTTGGGGTAACTTGCTAATGTCAGCTTTATATACCATTGGCTAAGAATTGAAGGTAAAGGCTTTGATACCACCCTTTATGAGATAAACTTTTGGTTTTATGTGCTATTGGCTTTAGAAAAGTCTCATTCATGCCCAATGACTAATTATTTTCTCTAGGGGATTTTGTAATTTTTGTAAAGACAGTTGGAATATTAATTACATGGTAGTTGGCATAATTGTTAGACTAACACATTTAAAAATTAATCTAATCTAATGGAATGATATCAAATTGCTATGAGCAGCACTTTTCCCATGCTGAATTGAGGAAAGAATTGAGCTTTTAACTATTATGTACCTATAGATAATTGTTCTGTAGGAGGATGACAGGCTCTTTTGACCAGGGCAAAAAATAAATGGCATCAATGCTGTCCTTGTAAAATAGTCAATGTAGACTTGATATCACTTATTATATTCAGAGATGCTGAGAGTTAGACTGGGTGGGTTTGACTTTTTCATTTCTTTGTGGCAGAAGGCTACTTGTGTATTTGCCCAGAAAAGCAGACTAAGAACTTTAACCTTTCCCTGGTGATATCTGAAGCAGCAAAGATCCCAGAAGTATCACTTTCTACTGGGCTCAGGAAATAGGCCCAGGGCAAAGTACTGCCATTTATTTATCTATCTAAACTCTATCTACCTTTTTTTTTCAGTCAAAGTCTCACTCTGTTGCCCAGGCTTTCTATCTATCTATCTATCTATCTATCTATCTATCTATCTATCTATCTATCTATCTATCTATCTATCTATCTATCTATCTATCTGTTTATCTATTTATTTAGAGACAGGGTCTTGCTCTGTTGCCCAGGCTGAAGTGGTGAGGTGCAGTGAGGTGCTACTCACTGCAGCCTCCTAACTCCTGGGCTCGAAAGATCGTAGCCAGGACTATAGGTGCACACCACCATGACTGGCTAGTTTTTAAAACATTTTTTATAGAGATGAAATCTTGCAGTGTTGCCCAGGCTGGTTTTGAACTCCTGGCCTCAAGCGATCCTGCTGCCTCAGCCTCTCAAAGTACTGGGATTAGAGGCATTAGCCTGCTTTTTACTTTTTTTAAACATTCTTAATTTTTTATTAAAGAGCAACTTTTTATTCAAAGAATATTCCATTGGAAAGTCTAAAGACATTTCCTCTGTTCTACTGTTCTATCAGAATTTAGTTACTTAATGGCTTTACGTTATTGTAGTATTCATCTCTCACATTTATCTTATAAAGATACTCTTTTGGTTTTCTCATCATGAAGTGAACAAGGTTGGAATTGTTTTACATTGCAACACAAAAACTCCTTTAGGCAGTCTTTCCTCTTTTGAGGGTGCACTAAAAGTCCCAGAGGAGAGAGGCCGTATCCATCTTGTTCCTTGCTGGGAGTTCCCAGCACCTAGCAAGGCGCCTGGTGCACAGTAAGCATTCGGTTGCGATTCACTGACTGAATGAAAGAGTAAATGAATAAAAGCTTTTTCTGCTGAATTTTTAATTTACAGTCCCTTTTGTGGTTCTCTTTTTTGTATTTTTGATGAAGTGTGATAAGGGCATTTCTATTTTCAGCCATTCCAGAGAAATCTAGTTGTGTTGTTTGTAGATGAAAGGAAATTCAGAGATCTTATGGAGTCCAGGGCTGGATTCCAAAAGGGTAACTTGGAAGGGCCAGGGTGAGGTCAGTTGGTGAACTGATGACAAGCTCTTTGAGGGCTGAGGTTAGCAGCTTCATCCATATTATCACTTGCTGAGTTGACAGCCAGTGCTTAGGAGGGGATGAGATGTGGTAGAAGTTTTTTGGAGTTGACTGAGTCAAGCTAACCTGAGTAATTGCATTTGATGTCAGGTTTTAGGCAGCAATGTGAAAACTATAGGGGAAGAAGAGAATCAACTCCACCAGCCTCTTAGGGATAATCCCATGTTGTGAATGATCTAGAACTAATTTCTATTCCCAGTGTTTTCCTCACCACCTGACCCACCCTGATTCATTCTTCTCTCTCTATATCTGACTTATGTTCAAGGAATACAGATTCATTCAGAATATAATAGGAAAGAAAATCGCTTAAATACTCCCAAAGCTTAATCATGATTTTAGGATTGAACACTATTTTGGTTTTTTTTTTTTTTTGAGACAGAGTCTCGCTTTGTTGTCCAGGCTAGAGTGAGTGCCGTGGCGTCAGCCTAGCTCACAGCAACCTCAAACTCCTGGGCTCGAGCGATCCTTCTGCCTCAGCCTCCCGAGTAGCTGGGACTACAGGCATGCGCCACCATGCCCGGCTAATTTTTTATATATATATCAGTTGGCCAATTAATTTGTTTCTATTTATAGTAGAGACGGGGTCTCACTCTTGCTCAGGCTGGTTTTGAACTCCTGACCTTGAGCAATCCGCCCGCCTCGGCCTCCCAAGAGCTAGGATTACAGGCGTGAGCCACCGCGCCCAGCCTCACTATTTTGAATCATTCTTATTATTGGCATTAGCAAAGTTACTAAGTACTGTTCTTACAGGTGTTCTTTCACCTAAACCTAATCTTCATAGTATCCCATCACTCAAAATGAGCTTGCTAGCTTAGTGGATTTGACTATAGTATAGACTACCCTTGTTAGCCTTGAACCCTATACCCTCCTCCTCCCTTCCCACATCCTCAGCCTGGGTACCACGGGAGCC
This sequence comes from Microcebus murinus, assembly GCF_040939455.1. Taxonomy (NCBI): domain Eukaryota; kingdom Metazoa; phylum Chordata; class Mammalia; order Primates; family Cheirogaleidae; genus Microcebus; species Microcebus murinus. The sequence continues at coordinate 90,028,723 of NC_134115.1, read as the reverse complement.
ATTATGAAAAGAACAAAGTATAACACAAAGAGAAAACAATGAAATAATATCAACCTACTGGGTTTCTAGATACTATAGAATTCAGAAATAGAGGAAGGTATAACCAGACATATAAAGGCTTAGATATAAGTTTTAGAGTCAGACCACCTGAGTTCTGATCCATCTCTGAACTCACACTATATGTTGAACAGTTTCCTCATCTGTAAAATGGGAATAATACTAGTATAAGTATCATAGAGTTGTAGTGAAGACTAAGTGAGCTAATACATGTAAAATAGGGTAACTCACATATAGTACATACTAAATAAGTGGTAGTTATAATTACCAGGCATAGATAACAGTGCATGCATGTGTATTCATTTATGGAGTGACAATGTGGTTAAGTGTGGTTAAGAGTGTAGGCTCCAGAGCTCAACCACCTTGGTTCATATTCCAGCTCTGCTGCCTGACAGCTGTGAGGCTAACCTCTCTGAGCCTCGGTTTTCTATTCTCTAAAATGGGGATGATAATTGTACTCACCTCAGGAAGATATGAGGACTAAATGAGTTGATACAAATAAAGCACTTGCCTGGCACAGAGTAAGAATGCTCTAGGGCCTGGTGTACTTATATGTGTGTGTGTGTGTGTGTGTGTATGTGTGTGTGTATATATATATATATATAATTTTAAACAATGATGAGGACAGACTCCAGGCAGTTCTGGCCTCCCTTCCAGTAACTTCCTCTCCATCAGCAGGCCTCCCACACTTGACTTTGGTATATTCTCTTGAAGTTCTTCAAATCAGAGATTCCTTTAGGTAATCAGCTCCTTTTCTACCTGAGGAAACCTAAGCATTGAAATCAACAATTCACACATTAGTATGAATAAGTGTGCATGTGTGGGGTTCTTTTCTCATAAAGCCTGGGCGTGGAGGTGAGGGAGTGGGAGCTGGGTGAGGGATGTGGGAATTGCGGCAGTAATGGCAGGTGATGGTCTGGGAAGAAGCCACAGAAGGACTTCGGAGATGGTGGTAAGAAGGGCATGTTCTGCCTAGCGCAGACATTTGTGCACACCGAGATTCTTCTCTCTCAAGTACTAGCTAGGGTGAATTCTCAGAGCTGGGAATTCAGAGCAGTTTTGTAGCCTTTATGGTGGGAAAAATACTGTAGGCCAGCCAGAGGGGATTTTTAGGCTTGTTTCTTTAGGAAAATGTCTGAAGACAAAGGCCAATTTAAAAATAAACATTTGGATTCTATCCCATTTGTAAATGGGGTGCTTGTTACCAGCCTGGGCTCTGGGGTCACACTCTCTTGGGTTTGAATCCCACCCCCGTTTTACCAGCTTTCTGGGGCAAATTGCAGAACCTGTCTGTGCCTGAGCCTCCTAGTCAGTCACATGTGGGTAGTGGCAGCTTCTGCCGGGTCGAGTTGTTGTGAGGATTAATGAGTTTAACACATCTGAGGGACCCAGTGTGTAGTGAGCATGCAGTCAGTGTTATTCTGACTCATTTGAATATTTATGGCAAAGCTTTCATCAGGCAGTGTGTAGTCCACAGAACACTGGGCAGAGCATTCTAGAGAGTGGTCTTTGGCCTTGGCTGTCCATTCTAACTGTGTGACCTCCCACCAGTGGCTTTACTCCCCTAGGTTCTGGCTTCTTCACTGGTGGAATGAAGGGTTGGACTGAATGATCTCACCAGTCCCTTTCATCTCTGCCTCGGGAAGGTTCAATGGAGTTATTGATGTGTTCCTGTGGTTATGGATATGAAAGCATAATCTGAAGAATGGAGAGGAGTATTTTCACCTCTTCTTCTCCTGTCTGGTAATGTTTCTTAAGTACACATAGCCTTTGTGTTGGCTCCAGAGCATCTCAGAATGTATCAGAGTAGAACAGCAGCCCTTGAGGACTTCAGTGGAAAATTACCTTGCAGAGGTTCTGCAGATAGCATTAGCTTCTGGTAACAGACCACGGGTAAATAAATGTTAAGGAAAATCAAGTGATGCCTCTATAATTCTAAATGGTTTCTATCCCAAGGCTTTGGCCCACTTCCACATCTTTATGTTCTGCTTATTAGTTGTGGTTTATGAAAATTGTCACTTTATTGCCTGGAATCTGGTTTGCGATTCCCTGGTTTGTGATTCTTTTTCTATAAAAGAGCAGAAGTCTCCTTGGAAGCTTCCCTGGCTTGCCCTGGGGAGGCTGCAGAGGGTGCTGGGCATGCACAGGCCCCTAGGAGCCAGTCTGTCTGGGGGGTACTCATCTCGGTTCCCTTTCTGGCTCTCTTCTGTTAGCCTTTTCTAGACTGATTAGGTTTGTGTGGTTTGTCCAGAGCCTTCTGGAGATTGTAACCATAGCCTAAAAAGGGCATTTCCTCTTCCAGGAATGTTAAGTAGAAAGGAAATTGTCCCATGTCCCTTTTCTTCATGCTAAGTTGCACATTGGTGGTGGGAAGGAAGCACATCATTGCATATATGGAAAGAATATGTTGTTTCACTCCCGTTTCTTGTCTTCTATTCTTTGTGGCAGTTTGGGCTTAGGAGAAGGTTGCTAGATTTTTAGTACCTCATTCCCCTGTACTGCAGGGCCATCTCATTTGTTCTGCAGCTTCACTTGCCAGCCACATTTGATGACACTTAACTCCATCACCAGCCCAGCTTTCTCCCCTGAGTTCCAGACCCATGTATGGAAGTGCCCACTGGACATCTGCACTTAAAACTCACAGGCCTCTCAGACTGAAGCAGTCCAGAACTAAAATCCTGCCCCGCCACTAAACCTGCTCCTTGTGGTGGGATGCCTTATCCAATCACGTGTCCAGATCCCTGAGTGTCATCCGTGGCTTCTGCCTGTCCCTTACATCGGCTGGCTAACATCTTTTGATTCTACCTCTTCACAACCTCTCAGCTCTTTCCTCTCCATGTTGACTGCCACCCCACCATTATTGTTCGGGGTGATGCTACAGCTCTCTATTGGTTTCCGGCCTATGGTTTACCCTTTCTAATCTATCTTCCACTCAAGGGAAGGCAGTTCTCAAGGGATCTTTATAAAGAGATCTGATTTTGTCACTCTTTGGTGATTTCCTCCAGATCCTGGGATTAATTCCAGCTCCCTAGCTGCCGTTGGAGGCATTCTAGTAATAGTGCTCAGGAAGCTGAGCAAACCTTTGGCCAAATTACCTAGCCTCAGTTTCCTTATCTTTAAAATAGCACGAATAGTCTTGTCTCTTAGGGTAGTTGTGAGGATGACATGAATACAGCATGAGAGTGTTTTGCACAGGGTGAGTCTCTGCATGTCACCTGTTCCAGGTGTAGGCCCGTTGTCATTGTTGCCGTGGTCTAGCACCAGCTTGCTTCTCTAGTTCCCTTTTCCTTCCCTCTCCCCTCCTTTTCTTCCTAGGGGGGAAAAACCCAGAACGTTTTATTATGCAAAATTTCAAATATGCATAAAAGTAAGAGAATTGTATAATGAACCTCTGTTTACCTAGCTTCAACAGTTAAGAACCCATCTTGCTTGCTTTTTCAGTAGGAGGTGAGGACCAGAGTACAGATGTTAAAACAAATCCCAGACATCCTGTCATTGTGTCCGTGAATACTTTAGTGTTCAGCTTCCTTTCTTCCCACTTTCTCTGCTCTTCCTCTTGCCAATTCTAACCCACAGAATTAATTGCATTTCCCCAAGGGACCATAATCTTTTTGTCTTGGGGACTTTGCACATGTTTCCTTCCCTGTCCTTCCCTTCTGTGGAAAACTCTGAAGTCTCAGCTCGGTTGTTGCTGCCTCTGGGAAGCAAGTCTTCTGAGATGTACCCACATTAGGTACCCTCGCTCCCGTTTACCCCTATTGCTACTTTTATTCTACTCTGCCTGTTTACTTGTCTGTTTCCCTACAACATGAAGCCTTGTCCTGTATTGGGACTGAGGCTTTGGGCAAATTATCTAAAACCTGCTGGACTATAAAATGGGCATAATACTGATCTCACAGGGCTGTTCTGAGTGTCTAATTGGAAAATGTATATACGTGAAGTTTCTAGTTCCGGGTAGGACACATAATGGCATTTAATAAATAGTAATTATTGCCATTAGCTATTTCCAAGTGTGCAATAAAACAGTATTTGAATGGAGTTCAATTGAAGCCTCTAAATCTCTTCCTTTTTCCTTCTTAGATTGTGTTTTTCCTTTCTGAATCTGCTTCTGTTTGTGTCATGTTAAATTTTTTGGATTTCTGTTGTGGTGGTTGTTAGCAGGAGCCCTGAAAGGGAGGAGGTATGAAAGTGAGTGCCAAGAGGCTTTCTCCTGAATTCTCTGACTGCTGTGTGCTGATCTTAGGGAAGCTCTGATCTGGGCTCAGGATTTCTGCCCCTTGTGAGGGAGGGAGCTGGGGCATCTGTTCTGCCTCCTGCTCACTGCGCTGTTCTTTGGCTTCCGAGTTTGCCCTCAGCATTCCCTTTGCTGCAGTCACTTATTTTGGGAGGCACCAGCTCACCGCAGCTTCTTAGGCTTGGTGAAGCTTGTTGCTGGGGCCTTGGCTTGGCTTCTCTTTTTCTTTGCTGACATGACAAAGCTAATGGACCTCCCCAAGACCCTCACTTCACCTTGGGCACAGTTTGCTCATCTTATTGATGGTGGCAAGTCAAGAACTTTTGTCTTCCCCTCCCTTTGTTGCATTGCCAAACTTGTTTCAACCCTGTGAATTAGAGGCTCTTTGTGAAATCTCCCCCAGTCTCATTTGTGGCCGCTCTGCTGGGCACCTCTGGTTCAGCTGTAAGGAGCCTAGAGCAGTTGACTTTGCCCTGCTGCTCGCCATCCCTCTTCTTGGAATGCCTTGCACCTTCTTTTTTTTTTTTTTTTTGAGACAGAGTCTCGCTTTGTTGCCCAGGCTAGAGTGAGTGCTGTGGCGTCAGCCTAGCTCACAGCAACCTCAAACTCCTGGGCTCAAGCAATCCTTCTGCCTCAGTCTCCCTCTTGCACCTTCTTGAGTGCATTCTCTCCAGCACTGCTAAAGTGTCTCTTCAGTGATGGCTGAGCTGGTTTTGCTCCATAGCCTCTGGGCAGCTACACTGACCACACTGCTGTGGTTGGCTGTTCTTCAGGTCTGTCCCCATGCTCCAGTGTGGGGACTGTAGAGTCATCTTTGAATAACTGGCATTGAATACATAATAGGCACATAGTAATTAAGCGCCATCACTATTGTCTTTCCAAACAAACTCCATGGACTGTATGTACCTTCGACTAAGTGTTAGGTCTCAAGAGGACCTCACTGGGCAGGTAGGTCATCACACCTTATCTGAGAGAGTGATTTGTCCCAAGGCCACGCCGCTAGCCCTTTCACTGGGACCAGCACTATTTGGCAGCTATAAAAGGGAATGTGAACTGGATATCCAGAAAAGCAGAGAGGTTTCTTCTGCTTTTGAGGCCCATTAAGACACTGTCTTTTCCTGTGGGGTGACCCCGGTCAATAAAGCAAGAGCAGTGATCTGTCCACATGACATATCAAAGGGAATCATTGGGGACAGGTGTGATCCATTGACAGCTGTGCGGGGCTCAGCCACGGCATGGACGTGGCTTGGAGAGATTGCCTTGACTTTCATGAGTAAAGCAGCTGCAGGCTCCTCAGATTCTGGAGAGTCAGACATCCTGGTTTGCTCTAAACTCTGGGTGCCATAAGTTGGGATTTTAACTAACTGGCATTTTTGCTGGGTGTTTCATGAAAGAAAAAGGTACTGTCCAGGAGCCCCCTATTGGCATGGGGGCACCAAAGAATGGCTGTGTCATGATAGGTACCTCCTCCTTTTTTTTGTTCTAAACAGGAATTGGACTTAGCCATCCATTGGGTTCATGAGCTGTCAGTTGCTCTTCTCTTTCCCCTGTTTGCATGAGTTTTAGGATTGGAGAGTTGCAGTGTACCATTTGTTATTTTCAGTCAACAGGCTTTTCTGATTATCGATCACTTGTCGGTATTTGCCACCACTAAACATTCTGGGCTTGGCTTTCTCGATGCTGCTGTGTTTGTGAGATTTTGAAGGGGGAGAATCTAGGTTTTGAGTGTGTGCCTGCATTCACATGTTAGAAAATGGTGGCACTTGTTGTAAGATGCTCAATCTTAATCATTTCCAAACTGTGTTTTGGGGTAGTATGCATTTTGCTAGGAAATATGCAGCGTGTCCATTTAATACATATTTATTGAACACCTGCTATGTTCAGGCACTGTTCTAGACACAGTGAATGAAGACAGTAAGTTTCTACCTTCCTGGTCAACAGAGGAGTAAAGTGCCTGGAGCACCTGGTTTTAATAATAATTCCTGGCCATACTGCTGGTCTTCCCGCCCGTCCCCCTGCAGATTAGTGACCTTAAATGCCTCAGCTTACCAGTCCTTACTCTCAGAAAGGAACATAACTCACAGAGTGCTGTTTGACTTAATTGGCATATGTAACTTATCTAGACCAGTATCTGACCATAAAGGAAATTTTGTCTTATTATTCTAATATCTTAAATATCATCCAGTTTTTATAGCTTGGTGCATTTTAATTCTGTCACATGCTTAATGCAAATGCAAATTTATTGCTAGTGATGTACAGTTTTCTGGTTTATTTGCCCTTGGCCTGTCACCAGTTTGCCCTTATCCTCTTCCAGCTTAAGGATGTGGTTGTTGTGAGGGGTTCTCACTGATTCCAAGAGAACACTGTATTTGTGTCCAGAGGAAAAAACAATCACTGAGTCTGCTTTAGGGTACCATCAACCTCAGACCTGGCCCTGTTGATCCGTTTCTATCATAAGAGAACTTTCCATGTGTTCTTTATGATATGGATTGGTACTCTGTAGTAAGAAGATCTGCACATTTGTTATTCCCTGTATTTGGGACGAGGTATGTTTTGGTTTCCTTTGGATCCCTGAAGGATGATTTTGCCCATGTGTGAGATTGGCCTTGTGCCCCAACTTCAGCACCTCCCCCAGGGCAAGCTGGGTGCACTGCCTTCTCTCTGACTGCCTGACTGCCCCTCCCCCATCAGTTTGTTCAGTCATCTAGTCATAGCGAGATTTATCTATCTTGCCATTTAAAATCACGTTTTATAATTCAGTGTGTTTCCCAGAATTGAACACATTGATTCAAATACTACATCATCCATGGTGTTTGTGATGAGAATTAGAATCATCCGAGTTGTATGATGGACTGAATTCTTGACTTCTTAGTGAGCAGAAAATGATTAAGTGACCATTGAAGAGTTTTTTGTTTAGTGACAGGTGGAAGAGTATTTTCTTTTAAAAATCACTATGATAGTTTCTGTATGCTATAGATCCTTTCCAGATTTCACCCTGTTCACCTGCAAAATGGGTTTGCAGACATTTGTTTTTCCAGGGGGTGAATGCACCTAACCCAGGGCCAGTGTGTAGCAGGCACTCGGTAGGTCTTAGTTTTCCTTTTATCACCCCAAACTCCCATCCGCTTTGCCCCCAAACACTTAACTCACTGGAGCCAGTGGAAGCATTTCTGCTTAACTACATTACCTTCAAGGTTGGTTTGGATAGCAAAAATACCAGCTCTAAATGCCTTTAAAATGTTAAAAACAACAACAACAACAACAAAAAAAACACAGAGGATTAGGGAGGCCAATACTCTCCTATCCCTTGTTTCTCCCAGTCTAAAACCGAGCCGTCTGTGTTAATTTTAATTGCTTGGATGAACTCAAACATTGAGATTTTAATGCATTTCACAGTAGCTCAGACAGCGTAACCACATTATCCTGCTCACAGTTTGCAGGAATCCTTGGCCAAAACATTGTACTTGGGGCCCTTAGCTCATAAAGTCGGAACGTGGTAATTTCCTAGCACGCTGTTTGGTGGGGTATGTTGCTTTTCCTCCAAATAGTGAAGTGTTGTCCTTCTCAGTCATGTAGTGATGGGCATATTATTGCTTTCAAAGATTTCCAAAGCTCTTGGTTAGCTGAGGGTGTCTCCAGGGAAGTTGCTTTATTTTCCTGAGTTGCAAAATGGCAGCAGCTTCTCATAAGCCTCCCCTAACCAACCCCTTTGCTCTGGTCCTTAAGGAACATTGTCACTATCTGCAGCCTGGCATGGTCTGGAGAACACTTCCCAGTGACTGCATCTCCCATCTTCTATTCTCACTCCCCAGATGATGATAATAAGTGTTTGTGCTAACTGAATGAGTGAATACTCCCGCCCTACTTCAGGCCATCTTCTGTGGCCAGGACATTTCACCTGTCTCCTAACCTCCCTCCTTGTCTTACACCTCTAGTCTTTTCCCCACAGAGTCAGAGTGACCTTTCAAAGTGTAAGTTTGATTACATAACTCTCCTGCTTAAAATGTATTGATGACTCCTTGGGCTCAGGATTAAGACAAGGTCCATGATGTAGCTTGTGACGGTGCAGCTCTGGCTCCTAGTCACCTTGAGGTGCCATGCACAGCGTGCTGCCTCATGTTGCTGTCCACACTGTTGCCCTGCTCAAATGGGCCCCATCCCCCCTTTTGCTTGGTTGATACTTTCTCATTTTTCCATATTTGTTTATAGTCACATACTTGGGAGAATTTTTCTAACTCGCCACGTTGGTGTGAGGTAGCCATTCTGTGTGCTTCTGCAGGCCGCCTCCCCTCCCATACAGCCCACATCAAGGCATGATTGACAGTGGACTGCAAGTATGATTGCCTGGGCAGGGCACCCGGCTGTGCTGGCCTGTTCACCGTTGTGTTTCTGATGTCCAGCAAGGTCCATCAGAAGAGAACAAACTAACAAAACATTTTCAGTTAAATAAGTAACTTTAATTCACCACGTTTTTGAGAGGAGGAGATGAGAGGACAGGTAGGATTCTAGGCCCCATTTTTCTGTAGGTTGGGGAGGAGACAGCTCTTAACCACTTTGTTTCCTAAGCACACAGCTGCTGAGATGTCTTTATTTGGTTTATGCATTCCACTCACAGCTTGGCTTGCTGAAGGATAATGCAGATTAAGTTTTTTTTTTTTCTAAACTAGTTTGGGGATACAAACAGAAGGTAAATTATCTTGATTATTTTGAGGCAGATATGAAAAGGGCAGAGAAAGGATACAGTGAAAGTCACAGAAACACCTTATATTTATGTTAGCCCTTTACAGTTTTTAAAGGATTGACATGCCCGGTGGCAAATAGTTGTGGTGTGTGGAGTTAAAAGCATGGGCTCTGGGGCCTGGTGGCCTGGGTTCTAGACCTGCTGCTTCCCTTTACCAGGTGGTGACCTTGGGCAGCCCATAGAATGTGTTTAGTGACAGTGTCTACATCAGGGTTGTTGTGAAGTTCGAAAGCTTAGTATATGTAAAGGTCTCAGAAGAGTACTGGTCTGGGTTAGCTGTTATCCTGAATTCTCTAATAGCCCCGAGGGCTGTGAGTGGTCTTAGCCTGAATTTACTGAGGAGGGAACTTGGATTCCTAAAAGCAAAGTGATCTGTCCTAAGTTACCAGATTGTGAATGGCTGAGAAGATTCATGGAGCACCTAACTCCAGATCCTTCTATAGTTTGCCTTTGCTGTCTCAGTAACAGCAGGTGCTATGCAACTGCTTTCTGGAGAATATGGTGGTATCTTTTTAATGAGGGCATTGTTAGAAAATGGCTCTTCTTTTAGGTAAAATCTCAGAATGTTTGTGAAGTGTATGATTCCCAAACATGTAAACCACAAAGATCATTGTCAATATTCTTATTTTATTAATAAATATATAAATGGGCTGATTGTATTAGACTGTAGCAAAGAAGAATCTATATGAATTGTAATTCCCTAATGTACCTGGATTGTTTTGTCATATTTTCGGGTGGGTTTTTTTTTTTTTTTTTAATTTGAGTTGTTAAAGCAAAACTTATCTCCCCAAACCTTCAGGATTATCAACCTGATCTCTGATCTTGATTTTCACAAGTCACTCAGCCTGTGACTTTAGCTTGCACTTGGCAGAGACATTAATAGAAGTAATTTAAGCATAAGGTAAAATTTCTTAATTTGGGGTCTGTGGTTAGACTTCTGTTTGGTCCATGAATATATGTATAGGTATGTCTTTCCAGGAAAATAATCTCTAGCTTTCATCAAGATTTAGGGGTCTGTGGCCCCTACAAGTTTAGGAACCACTGCCATGGGGGAAGAAATTTTTTTTTATTTGTAAACAAAGCATTTTATTAAAATGTTTACACCTTTCTTAAAATACAACACATTTTATAGTGATTAACATCTTATGGGGCCAGGTGCAGTGGTTAATGCCTATAATCATAGCACTTCGGGAAGCCAAGGTGCGAGGATTGCTTCAGCTCAGGAGTTTAAGATCAGCTTGAGCAAGAGTGAGACCCATCTCTACTAAAAATAGAAAAAATTAGCCAGGTGTCGTGGTGTGTGCCTGTAGTCCTAGCTACTCGGGAGGCTGAGGCAGGAGGATTGCTTAAGCCCAGGAGTTTGAGGTTGCTGTGAGCTAGGCTGACACCACTTTACTTAGGGCAATGGAGTGAAACTCTGTCTCAAAAAATAAATAAATAAAAAAACAACATGTTATGCTATATAAAAATTTATTATAGAATATTTAAGCTAAAACAATATAGGTTAAAAATATGCCATCAGCTACTCAGGAAGCTGAGGTGGGAGGATCGATTAAGCCCAGGAGTTCAAATCCAGCCTGGGCAATATAGCAAGACCCTGTCTCTAAAAATAAATAAAAATTTAAAATATAAATAAATAAAAGTATCCCAAATCAACTTCATTGGCAACCTGTTTACTACCAGGGTAAGTATAAAAAGAAAAATCTTACAACCAAAATCAAAAGATCTAGAAGTGTTATTTTTACACCACAGCATCACCTTCAATTCTGGCTGTGCTGGGCTAGACAGACCCTCCCTCAGCCACCCCCGGGAGCCCCAGGGGCGGGGCCTGCAGGACTGTGCTGTGAATGAGGCACAGCTGGTCTTGTTCTTTTTGATTGGAGAACTTATTCCAAAATTGAGGTTCAGCCTCCATCCCTTAAGGCTTTACACCCCTTTGTTACCCGCCTTTCTTTGCTAAAGTGTTTTTTGATGTTGGAGATACCATGGAAGATGCAGAAAGGGTCTTATATCAGTCCTTTAGCCGATGAAGGGGGACTATATTATGGAGAGCTACTTGTGGGGTGACAGGAGACAAAAAGAAAGGTAAGATTTGTGGACACTTTCTTCTGAAAGATAAAAGGGAAATATTTTGAAACAACTTTGTGAAAATTGAATTTTGAAGCTAGCAACACAGTAGAGAGTATACAGAGTTTCCTGCAGCAGCTCAGAAAGGGTGGCCCTGTGACGATGCTTCCATAGAAGTGCAACCAGCGAAGGGGATTGTGTGATGGTCCCAGTCAGAGGGCAGTACGTTCGTTCACTGTCCCTGTGTGCCCATTCTCCTGACTGATGAGAGAGAAAGATTCTTATGAGTTGGCTTATATTGAATTTGTTTTATGATGAATGTATCTATATCTTATGTGTGTAGGTAGACCTGGCTGCCAAAAAGACAAAGGTTGTGCTTTATAGCTTTTTGTCAACTCTTATCTTCTTCCAGCTATGTCTGTCTGCCAGTGGCAATGCGTTCGCATTTGGACAAAACTGTGTGTCACTGCTTCACTTCAGGAGACCCTTGTATTCAATCTCCCACTGATCTCTACACATGGGGTCATATTTAAATCATTCTTTTACAGAAGAAATGTTAACTGCATTTTTGTTAATTCATTTATATTTTTCTATCTTGAAACAAACTCCCTCCCCTTCCCAGGCAGTGTTAGGTAGCTAAATAGAATCCAGGCTCTCTGGTTTATTTACTGTGTGACCTTCAGCAGGCACCTTGGCCTCTCTTGGGGCTCAGTTTCTGCATCTTTAAATGGAGAGAATAATCGTTCTTATCTTCTAGGGTGTTTGTGAAGATTCAGTGAGCTAAGGCTGGTAAAGAAGTTAACTCAGGCTTGATAACTGTTAGTTAGTTCTTAGGAGTGTCCTAATGAAATATATTAGTGAGTGTTGATACTAAATATATTGGGAATCACCTGAGCTGCTATATCGGCTTATAAATACCAAGCGAGGAGGTTGGGTGTGAGAAGTCTTGTGTCCCAGTAGCAACACATTTCCGACAGGGATCCTAAGCCATGTTTTGGACAAGGCACATTAATGGCTGCTTTCCCAAGGATTTATTTCCAGCCGGTGATGTACAAATGGCTGTGGGTGTTGAGGCTGTAATGGATCTTGTGTTTAAGTCTTCTGTTGTCACGGCTCAGCAGAGCCCTCCCTCAGCCCGCCCCTCAGATTGCTGCCTCTGGCTTGGAGCGTGACTGCATCTCTTCGGCCCCATCACCTGCCAGCTCCGATTTGGTGGCTGTGAGACACAGCCTTGGAGCTGTTAGTAGGTTGGCCTTAGGAGAAGCTAGGCACTGGAGCTTGCCAGCACAATTTGTGGTTTGATTAATTTATTTAATATAACTCTCTTGTATCAACCTGCGAGGATCATTATGCACAAATGACTGTTTAAACTTGAAGCTTGTCTCCTTTTCACCAGGACCTATGCTGGTCTACAGCACTCCCCTGAAGTCCTTCTGAGAGTAATTCTTTTCCTCTTGTCCTCGCTGAGATACTAGACTCTCTCCAAAGTGAATACTCTAGTTTAAGCTAGAAGCTTTTAGCAAAGGATAAACACTTGTTTGGATTCTGATCCTATATGTCTTGTCTCACTTGTGGAGGACTGTCCCCTTTTATCTTTGTATGTGAGTTAAATTTCATTTTTCTCTGAGTATCAAGGGTCTCTGAGCTTACTGCTGCTGCTTTATTCTTTCAAGTGAAGTGGGATTTTCAAAATGGGGCCAGAGAGTGTTTATGAGTTCCTTTAGGGATGAGATGGTGTGAATGTTGGGTGGGTGTGGCTCACTCACCAAATTGCTTGTTTTATTGAACATAAGATGCTATTGATTGTAAGATGCATCATTCTCTTTTGTACCACTGAGAAAGATAAAGCACTGTCCAAGATAATTTTCAGGCACTATGATTGTAAGGTGAATCATGATTTCAGAAGGTTTTTGAATTAAGTGAAATATGAATATGACATTGATAATAGGGCTGATTATAAAGTCCTTAGCTTTTGATACAGTTTCACTGAAGTTGTAGAGATGTGGATTTGGAGGGCCCAGACATTTTTGTCACACATTGACCTTTACATGACCTTCTGAGTTGCTAAACAAAGAATAATGCACCTAGTTCTCTGTGAATTAGGAAGAGGGAACTAGTATCCCTATGTTATACAGGAAAAAATTGGAAAAGCTAGGCAGTGCCTACTACATCATGCTTTTGATATGTGACTTTCAAATGATCACATTCAACATATTTTCACTCAGCTTAATATAAAATTTTTACTTTTAAAATTGGTGGCCAAATATCATAATTCTTAATGTTTAAAAAAATAGAATTGTCACTTGACAATATTTTTCCCTTGAGGACAGAATATTCCACTGTGTTTATTACACTCAGTGGGAGCCATGGTCGTGACATCTCCACCATCAGGAGGGTCTGAGAAAGTGGAGGGACAATTTGGGAGTCTTGAAGAAGGATAAACTTAGGGAGTCTTTTCACTTTCATGAATAATGCTTGGGACCACCTGCTGGAAAATCCCTTGTATAGGCAGAATTTTCTAGTCGCTGGGTAATTTAGTATCTGGGAAACTGAATTGCTGCTGTCCCATTGGCTTATATTCATCCTAGAGTAAATGAAATTTAGTGAAGTCCCATTCTACCTAGGTTATTCTTGATTATTTCAGGCAGGAGGAAACTGGCTGTAGATGCAAAAGAATATTTAAACACCATACTGGGTGTGACCCAGAGTCCAGGCCGCCTGGCTCTGTGTTCCCTCTTGAAGACACACCGAGCGCTGTCATACCTCCACTGGTGTTGTCCTCATTTGTAGTTACCCCATAGAAGTAATTGCTCACAGCAGGTCACAGCCCAGACTCCCTTCCGTTATCTCATTTGGTCCCCTAGTGACTTGTGAATCAAGTCAGTTGAGCATGGTCGTCCCTGTTGGTTTGCTAGATGAGGACACTAAGGCTCAGGGAAGGCAAATGCCTTGCCTGAAATCTGACAGCGTGGCGGTGGCTGAGAACTGTAAATAATCCTCTTTGGTGTAGTTGGCACCACCTCAGGTGGTGCAGGCTAATGCTTGCTTTTACCTTTGTCTGGGCTCTTTTGATTGCAAGGCTTCACTTGAGTTCATGTGAGCAACATGGGGATATTTATTGGGTGTTTTATGGAACCAAAGTACAGGCAGTATATCCAGGCCTTCCAAGGGCCTCACACCAAGAACCAGAGCAACTCCTCTGGAAGTCTTGGTGCTTCGGGGACCCATGTTACCTTGTCTCTGCTTCTTTGTGGGTCTCCCTCAGGCTTTGCTGTCTGCAGATGGGTGCACTTGGCAGAGCAAGATGGCCTCATGACCTCTGAGTTTATATCATCTCAGTTTAAGTGACCAGTATGGGCTGAATGAAGAATATTTTGGTTCCATTTTTCGAGAGAGAATCTGGAGTCAGCTGTTTGTTCTGATCCACTGAGTGAGTCCATGGAATTGGGGTGGGCAGTTCTTAGAGAGAGGGGTTATGCTGAACTGTGCCCAAGGCTTCCTCTGCAAGGGTGTGAGTCCCCTATTGTGGTGTCTATACTTTCCCTTCCCTAGTCTGTGAAAGTCAGAAAGTTGCTTTTCGGAAATAGCTCATACAGGTTGAGTATCCCTTATTTGAAATGCTTGGGGCCTGAAGTATTTCAGATTTTGGATTATTTTGGACTTGAAATATTTGCATTGTACTTAACCAGTTGAACATCCCAAATCCCCAAATCTTTTGAGCATCATGTTGGTGCTCAAAAAGTTTTGAATTTTGGAGCATTTTATTTCATGCTTTTGGATTTGGATGCTCAGTTTGTACCTGCTTGGAAGTTGGTGGTATTTTGACCTAGCAATTCTCATTTTATTGTTGGGATAAGAGACTGGTTACTGTATAATTATTTGCCTAGCCATCAACCTTGTGAATTTCAGGTTTGCTCCTCCTTTTCCCTGTCACTGCTGCACCAGCTAGACATCTATTAAGATGTGGAAATTAATCTTTCCTTGGTACCTAATAACGAGTGAGATGTAAAAAATGCCTCATTTTAAAAATCATTTGTCCTACTTAATGAAGTTTCCATAATGAAGGCATGAAACAAACTATATGCTATAGTTATTTTGGTGGAAATGTGAGCAAATGTTATGCCAGTTATATTTGAGGGTAAAATTGCATATTGAGGTGCACAGCAATATGACATGATGATTAAGCGCCCAGCTCTGTCTGCTGCCAGGCTCGAATTCTGCTTCTGCTACTTTGTTCCAGGGTGCCCTGGGGGCAGATTACTTAGTCTCTTTTTGCTTCCTAATCTGAAAAATGGGCCTAACCATTGCAGCTGCCTCTTTGGGTTGTTGTAAGGCTTTAGTGAGTTACATCACCTAAAGCTGTGATCCCCAAGCCCTGGTCCTCTCAGCCTGTTAGGGACCTAGCCACAGAGCTCCAGCCTGCCCCAGCCACCATCCCCACCACCAGTGTGGCAAAATTGTCTTCCATGAAGCTGGTCCCTGCTCCCAAAAAGATTGGGAACTGCTGACCTAAAGCACTTAAAATGGCATCTGGCGCATAATAAGGGCTCAATAAATAGCAACTTTTCTTAGCATAGTTAATCATTGCAGCTGGACTGTGCCAGTGCCTTTTGTGTTATCTGTGGATTTATGATCTTGGCTGCTCTCTTGGCTCCAGGGATGGGTGGATAATGGGGAGTCCTCTCAATATTGATATTAGTCCAGATGCTCTCCCCATCCTAATGTTCTGTATTGGAAGCAGCTTATCAGTGCTCTGAGTGAGTATAAGGCATCTTAATAGCAGATTTCATTTGTGGTTTGGAGTAAGAGTTGACCCACATCTAAATCTTCCTTGATCTAATAGTCTTTGCTGTCCTGTTTGATCTTGTAAATATTAATTTAGTCTGGTTGTACATGTGGTTTTCAATGGTCCCAAGGTTAATTACTGTATTTTGTTTATAAAGTACTCATCGAAGGTTAGGCACGCTGTGGAGGACTTACAGAAGCTCCATCCGGGTTTAGTCCTGCAGACTTGCAATAAAACTTAATGAGCATTAATGAAAAAGAATTTCCAGGGTTGTTTTTTTTTTATAGATTTGGCTTGTGAGATTTCTGATTGAGTCCTTTGTTTCAAGAAATATTTGGGGCATAACTACTTTGTACCTTTTCCCATTATTTGACAGAAGTGAGAATACCTAATCTTGTACCCTGAGAATGCTTAGGGGATCCCCAGCATGGTCAATTAGGAAATGTTTCCTGAGTGCCCACTACGTGTGGAGCTGTTACACTCGATTCTGTGGGGGACCTTGAGGGAGATGAGGCCCTACTTTGCGGTGCTTCCAGGACAGGGAAAGGGAGGGCAAGGACACAGGTCCGTGAGGTATACCGCAGGAGGTAGCAGTGACACTGGGAAGGCCACAGAAAGGGCTCTGCTGAGAGTCTTTAGGAGAGGACAGCACTGGTGAGTGCACCCTAAAGAAGGCCAAGGGACAGCACTGGCCTGCCCCCAAAGGGTGTCTGTGCTTCTGACAGGCAGATGGGGAAGAGACGGGAGAACATTCCAGGTAGAAAGGACAGTTTGAGCCAAAGGTAAATAAAACGAAACAGCTAGATTCCCTAAAATTCCTCAATCTAAGAAATTAGACTTGCCTTCTTAACTTCTTTATTTTTTTGCCATATTCCCATACAGTATTTTTGATTACTTGATATCTTTTTAAAATAGATTAACTTTTTTTCTGAGTATGTTTGCTTTAAAAAGGAAATTTTGTCACTTATTGAATCTATTATATATGTCTGTCTCCTAATAGATATTATAGTAAATATATAGCCACTAAGATAAAGAAAGCATTCACCTGGGATCCACCCAGGAATCACCTGGTAGATACCATTGGTACATCTCACACACTTTGGTAAGCTCTGTATTCAGCTAATGGCTCTACTGTTTTGCCTGGAGCGTAAGGTACAGGAAGCAGAGCAGTAGGGTAGGAGTGTGGCCCAGAGTGACAGCCTCGGTATGGAACCATTTCCTAGCAGCCTAAGTTCAGGAGTGTTGTTTACAGTCTCTGTGCCTAAGTTTTGTCATGTAAAATGGGATCAGTATTAGTGTCTACCTTACAGGATTATTGTGAGGACTGGGATAATATCTATAAACTACTCGCTCCAGAGTTTCAGACATAGTTTTTCTTCATAGCCAAGCTAACTAACAGGTTTCTGAGCAGCTCTTTCTTGGAAACCTTAAGGAGAACACTCATAAAGATGGAATGGACTAGTAATTTCAGCTGACCTGGAATGTGCTGTGGAGAATTTTACTGTACCTGTGTTTGGTTGGGTTTTGCTGTGGAGAGATTTTTTTTCCCTCTGTGTGTGTGTTTAAGTCTAAGCTTTGAAATGTGACTTCTACAAAGAGTTATTAGGCCTTATCCTAATAGCTATAATATACTTCCAAAACCTACATATCATATAACTGCTAGATAGCTGCTGTGTGAAATTAATCTTTTATTATTAAACCTTAAAATAGGGACTGTGTGCAGATTACATGCCCACTCTTCTCCAAGGTGTTATTTTGCTTCTGAAACGGAAATTTGTAGACAAATAACGGACCCCTAGGAAATGTAAAAGAATAAAATTGCCCCGTCAGAGCCAAGAGACTCAGGGTCCTGCTGGTGCTGTTTTCCTTTCTGTGTGGCCATCCATCTCTGCTTGTTGGAGCTATGCCACCGCCTGCCTGTATCATGGAAAAGCTCACGCTTGGGCTGGATGCAATAAGTCAGTCGAAAATTGAGTAGTAGCCATGTTATTTTCTTCTGTTGACCTTTTTTCTGGACCACAGTTTGGTTTGTTTTATTCATCTTTTGTACAGTTGATATCAATCATAAGCGAAATGTTCTCATCATAGTTAAAACAGTAAGGGAAGGGACCTGCTTTGGCACTTTTGTCTCCTCCGTTGGGATTCTTCTGGCCATATTGTGGCATGTGACAGATTCATCTTCTGCAGTCCAGAGCAGTGCTTGCCAGTATAACTTTGTGTGATGATGGAAATGTTCTATATCCTTGTTATGCAACATGGTAGCCACTAGCCACATGTGACCATTGAGCACTTGAAAATTTTAAGTAAACTTAAATAGCCACATGTAGCTACTGGCCACTGTATTGGACAACACAGATATGGAGGCTAGAAGGAACCCTGGGCCATATAGACCAGTACTTAACCCCTCTTTTTACAACTGTGCGTATTTCTGCAGTCTTTATGTCTAGCTCTGGTCAGGGCAGGGGATGGAATAGGCCTTTGGAAAGAATTGACAGTAATGGTAAGATGAGAAAAAAGCAGAACCTCTCTGATAGAAGGAGTCTTAGAATCGGTCAGGGCAGGCCCTCTTTTTTGCCCAACATAGATTTTAAAACAAAGTACATTTGGCATTTGAATTAATCCTTCCAGAAATCCATGTACTAGCTGGCTGCAATTCTACCCCTTCTTTCCCACTCAAGAAAGCTTATTGAAATGCCCGTGAGTGGCAGAAATGTTATTAGGGATAACTTTAAATCTGATCGAATTCATCAGTAAATAATTGGCTGTCTCATTTGTTTTTATTATTATCTGGATCATGTTATTTGGGATGCGCCTGCAATTGATTGCAAAAACTACTGTGTCTTGACACTTCACTTGAAAAAGGATGGATCAGTTAGAACATCTGCAGCAGTGTGTGGGGAGCATATATGCAACTAGATACATGTGTGTTAAGCCTGGGGTTTCCTAGACATGAATGAGTGGAGAAACACTGAGAAGGCGGTTGCCTGGTCTTTTCAGTCATCCAGTATTTACTGAGTGCCAACTTTATCCTCAGATGTTGGCAGTCTAATAATGAAAAAATAATCTCCTGGCCCTTGCTCTCCCACAAGGAGCTTACATTCTGTTGGGGTAGAGGAAGTCATGCGGATGAGAGGCTAGAGAAAGCCTGGGCTGGGGCCCCTTTCCGTGGGGTCGGAGAGCAGGCTGTGTGAGGAGCAGAGGCTGAGCAGAGGCCTGCGTGTGCTGGGGGGGCAGCGGCTGTCTGGAGAGAGGCTTCCTGACAGAGCAAGAACTCTGGCCTTGGAGGTTTTTTTTTGAAGGTGTTCTGTAGGTGTGGCTGATGGTATCTCTTATTGTCAAAAAGGTACTCTTTATATCTGTAATTTATATTCATTTCCTACTGTTCTTTTCCCTGTGAATATAATAGAGAACCTCTCTCTCATAGAGTGACTTTCCTTGTTGGGCATCTTCAGCCCAAATCAAGTTGCTAATTGCCACTTGCAGCCAGCTCTCTTCCCACTGGCTATGTCAGTATGTTCAGTGGGGACCCCAGTGGCTGGTGCCTTTCATAGCCTTACACCCTGCCTGCCTCTCATCTCCCATCTGAGGCCAACATGTAGCCTTCTTCAGTCAACTGTTCCATGTTCTGTACTTGGAATGTAGCTTGTACTTTTCAGATTTCCCTTTTCTAGATGTTGTTTCCCTTTTCCAGAACAATCTTTTCTCCTTCTTTCCTGATCCTTCTCATCCTTAAAGGTCCACTGCCCTCACTTCTTCTGGGGGACACTTTCCCATATCACTTAGTTGTGACTGGAACCCATATTTCTTGGTTCGCAGTTAAATGTTGTTTGTGTTACATCACTAATAATGCCCTGATATTTGTTGAGTTTGTAATAAATATGATCAGGCCCATTCCACAGGGTAAGAAATATTTTATTTCTGCAGTTTCTTGGGCATAAACTCAAGGATTCTTTGTAATGTTAGGTTTGAGAAAAAAGAATAACTTTATTTTAAAAGTGTAAAACATACACATACTCACTCCAATTCTGGATTCTTTAGAAGAAATTTTACCATTTTTGGTTCTCTTTGGATTTCCCCGATTTATCTTTGGCAGTGTTTTCAATTTCCCACTTTTACTGAGAACTGAATATGTGGTTAGGGTGATGTGGGGTTCTGGGAACCAGTCTTGTTGACAGTTGGTAGACCAGAGATAAAGTATGCAGCTGCAGAGTGCTCAAATTGGTTGGTTTTTCTCATCCCTTTCTGATGGGAAGGTCCTGTCCAGGTCCAGAGATTCTGTAGTCCTATGTGTTGTTTTCTGGTTGAGCTGACCATATTCTGCTGGACAGTCAACTAGACCTTACCGACGTGTCCCTGAGACCTTTGAGGAGCAGTGTAGCATCGATGCTGGCAGTCTTCCTGCTCCTTGCCTGTTGCCTCCCCACTCAGGGATCTAGAATCACCACTTTGCCGTTGCTCTTCCTCTGGCTCCCAGTGTGAGCACATGCCTACACAATCTCATCTCAGGAATATTGAAGTGTTTCCTTGATTTTTCCCACAGTCTGCAGAGCCTGATTTAGGGCCGCACCAGGATTAAGTAAGATTACCAGCTGCTTCTCTCCATCTCTCTTGTGTATCTTGTATGAATGTGTCCTAATAACTATTGATATCAAGTTCATCCCTCAAGAAGCCAACACCGACCTTTAGTGTCCTGCTGAGGTTGCAGTTTTCTGATGTGTTTTTCTTGTAAGTAAAATCAATGGAGACAAATCTCAGTAACTTTGCCTGCACCGTGAGATGGTTCGGCCCTGCTGCCACGGTAGGCTCCTCCCTGCACACTGTGCACTCTCATATCACGTGCAGGGTTGTTTCACCAGAATTGATTGGTTGATCTACTACTCTTAAAGGTCATGCTTAATCACATTTCAGGAAGGTTGAAGAAGATACCAAATTGCCCAAATTCCATAGTTGACTTTGTGCTCTCCTTTGGTGCTGTTTGCTTTTATCAGCACATCTCTAATTTACTAAGCAGTTAAACCAGTGCTTAAAGGGCAAAAACCGAGTGTGCATTTTTTAATCCTGAAAATTAGTCACAGCTAGTCGTCTGTAGTTCAGAACTGGTCTGTTTTGCTCATGGAAATCCTAACATGAATGGGATGACACCCCAGCATGCTGCCAAAGCCCTGCTTGCCACCCCCATGATGCAGGTGTCGGATGAAGGACGGACTGCAGCCACAGAGTTGGTCGGCTTATCCGAGCGGTTGATGAACCAAGCTGACAGGTCCAGAGGGGTTCTGCTGTGGCCTTTCATGTTAAGCATGGTGCTGTAGAACAGATGGAAGAGAAGGGGCCTCCTTGACAGTTTGGGAGGGTGGGGACCTTTAAGTTATGATGAATCAAAAGAACAGTTTAGTTATTAGTAGTGTTCTGTGTGACAGCTTGACATTCTGTAATTGTCCACAGAGACCAAACTACTTTGGAATGGTGTTCTTGCAAATGTATTATATTTTTCCCCCTAGTGAGAAGGAATGGTCTGATTTGAACGTTCTGAACAATTTCACATTATTTATTAACTATCAGCTGTAGGAATGTTTTTCCTTTTCATAGGGGTTGTCTGGTGGGCTGGAAACAAGAGTAATTGAGATTCTCGTGTTCAAGAAACATTTTTTTCCATTGCTGGCAGAATAATTTTGGTTGGAAAATCTATAACTTGACTTAGTATCCTTAGATATTATGTTGAGGATGTTTGTAAGATAGGAAAAAAATTATTATTTTGTGAGGGGTGATAATTGCTGCTTTTAAAGTAATATGTGCTTATTATCCCAACCTGAAAAACATAAAAAAGCAGAAAGAAAAAAAAGCATCTGTAATTTCACCATTTAAGGTTAAACATCATTAGCATTTTTATACTCTTTCCTTTTTTCTGAGACAGAGTCTCACTCTCTTGCCTGGGCTAGAGTGCCGTGGTGTCAGCCTAGCTCAAACTTCTGGTCTGAAGCAATCCTCCTGCCTCAGCCTTCCGAGTAGCTGGGACTACAGGCACACGCCACCGTGCCTGGCTAATTTTTTCTGTTTTTGGTTGTTTGGCTAATTTCTTTCTATTTATAATAGAGACGGGTCTCACTCTTGCTCAGGTTGGTCTCGAACTCCTGAGCTCAAGTAATCGTCCTGCCTCGGCCTCCCAGAGTGCTAGGATTATAGGCGTGAGCCACTGCGCCCAGCCCTATACTCTTTCCTTGTAGTCTTTTTCCCCAAGGTAAATTTTGTGTGTTTAGCTTTTTTGTAGTCATTCTTCATATACAATTAAAACTAGCCTTACCCCATTTCCAACTATATCCTAAGAATCTTTTATGATATTATATGGTAGTGTTGTTATATAGTATTCAAGAAACTTGCATTTTAAAAACTATAATATTCCATTCAGAGCATGTACCATGATTTCCCATACCATTTTCTTGTTGGAAATCTCATTTACTACTGTTAAAAGTATTGATGGGATAAATATTTTGTTTGGGAGTATTTCCTAAAGATAGAGTCCTAGAAGCATTATTGGGTCAAAAGATATGGATTTTTAAAAATTATTTTTTAGATTTGATTAAGATGTGTGCGTATATTTCCAAAACATGTATAAAATGAAGCAATTAAAAATTTCCAAGTAGTTCAGCCTTAAACTGTAATATTAACTCTACATAGGTGGTTGTTTTCTGCCATTTTGCTGATGGACACCCACCTGTATTTGATTCTCTTCCTTTTCATAGTGGTTGAAGTCTCCTATGTGCTTTACTCTTGCTGTTCCTCCCCTCATCCCAGTGGTCTGCCTCTGTCTTTGTTGCTCAACATGTGTGCACATCCCACCATAGTTTCTCTTCTTTACTCTGGGAAATACTGAAGTGAGACACAAAGCTGTAAAGGCGCAGAGATCCCTGAAGCAAATATGATCGTAAAGAGACACACACGCACACAGATGCACACGTGTGTGCTCTTCTGGTCAAATCCATGCATGTGCAGCTTGGGGTTGAAGCCATAAACAACTTCATGAGGTCACTTTCCCAAGTGCCTGTTTTCTGTGATCTCTCTCCTTTGGGGGCTCTCCTTTTTGGTCCCTTGGCCAGAAAACTGGGTCTTCATTTGCCCTGCTCTGCTATATGTATTTTTGCAATTGCATTTGAGACAAAACATTGGAAGGGCAGGGAGAAAATAAAGGCAAGGGTTTTGTGTGTGTGTGTGTGTGTATGGGGTGGGGTTGGGGTTCTTTTACTCTCTTGGGATTGTAGCTCCTTTGATAGGAAGTTTCCCTACCCTCAAAATTTTAGGCTCTTCTGGGCTCCCATTGCAGCTGGTAATGCTGTTGTCACCACCATTGCCATGATTGCATGGGGGCTGGGACATGAGAGAATGGAGAGAAGAAAAAAAACTAAACGGGTGATTTCGCCCACTGAGTGAGGTGACCCTTTTCCTACTCCTTGAGCCAGAGCTAGAGAACTTCTCCTGGCGTTCTCTCGGTCTGCATTGATGTGCACTTTTAGTTTTGGACAGCATTGAATGCAGCTTGGGGGATGCAGGAAGATAAATGGTTAATTATCTCTGGTTCAGTGGTACTTTGAATTCTGGTCTTCTTCCCTAATTCACCTGCCACTGTTTACTTTTCAAAGTCCTGACATAACTGCTGTATATATTCTGTCCAGTTTTTTATAACTGCATTCAGTGGAGGGTACTTACTCTATCTTACTTGGATCCAGAATGAGGTATGGATTTTTTTTAAAGACTCTTGGTACATATTATCAAATTGTTTTCCAAAATGACTATACCAGTTTACATTCTATAGCAATATTAGTTGGCCTATTTCAGTGTACTTTTGTGAGCATTAGAAAAGATTGTCAAAACAAATTGAAACAAAATGAAAATACTTCCATCTTTACTTAGTTGATAGGTGAACCGCTGCAGCTTGCTGTGTTTGTTTCCTTTATTAGTAGTGTGATTGAACTTTTCCCTCTATATTTATTGCCTAAATGTATCTCTTTTCTTCTCTTGATTGTCAATTCTGATCCATTCTCTATTAATTTGCTAAATTTAGTCTTTATATTTATATCAGGATCATGTTTGGCTATAAATAACATAGCTCTCTCAAGATACCACAGGGCTGGTGTAGGAGTGTATATTGCTAGGGACCAACGTTCCATTTATCTTATTGCTTTGCCATGTGTAGCTTTTGTTCCCAAGTTGTCTAGTGTGGCTGATGCAGCTCCAGCCATCACATTGTCATTCCTGGCAGCAACCTAGAGGAAGGAGCAAAGAAGAACAAAGAGCCCTCATCATGAACTTTTAAGGTATTTTCCAGGCACTCCAGAGAACATTTTGTTTATATCTTATTGGTCAAAATGTAGACACTTGGCTATATCTAGCTGCAAGGGTTGTTGAGGAATATAGTGTTTTAGCTGGGCAGCAAAGGATTCTATTTTTAAAATTGGAGTTCTGTTACTAAGAAAGAAAAGGAGAATGGATATTGACATGCAATTAGAAGTGGCTGCCACTGTGTTACTTTCTTTGGAATTATAACATTATAATATCTATTTGTTGTGAAACAAACAAACAGACACAATGAAGGTCTAAAAAGTCAAAAGTGAATGGCTAGAATGGCGTTTCTTCCCTCCCCTATCCCTTTACCACTCAGATATAACTATTCTTAACAGCTGGCATATATTTTTTAGGACCTGTTTTTATGCATGCAGAAGGGGTGCATGCGTGTGTGTGTGTGTGTGTGTGTGTGTGTGTGTGTGTGTGTGTGTGTGTAATTTAAGAAAACAAATGTGGGATCTTAGTAGATGTTATCTTATACTTTTTTTATTCAGTATTTTACATACAGATCATATGTCCACATATGTACAATATTCCATTATATGGATATACCGTAATTTAACTTTTCTCCTATTGATAAACAGATTGCCTAGTTATTTTACACTTAAAAATATGCTGCAGGGAACACTCTTGAACACATATCTTGGCATACTTGGTGCAAATATTTGTCATTATTTTCTTTGAAACTATTAATAATAGGCTTTTTTTGTTTTTGCATATATCTTCCTGATTTGTTTTCTGTCTTAGATTTTGTTATATTTTCTTTTTTTAAAACATACAAGTCTTAAGTTTTTATTTAGTCAAAGCCATTGGTCATTATCTTTTCATTTTCTGTCTTTTTTAAACTTAGAAAGTAGTTGTGAGATGTTCATATCTTTTTTTTCCTCCGATGTTTTTTTGTGATTTGATTTTATACTTTTAACTCTAATTGATCTAAAATTACTTTTGGTGTATGGCACGAAGATAGCACTCCAAATTAAAACTTTTTCCTGTTTTTAATGCATTTCCACTGAATTTAAGTAAATTTTATTTTTGCTTGTTAATGACTGGCTTTTTGTTAAATGAAAGCTTACCAGAAATGAAACAAATGAGTGTCTTCATTTTATTGACATCTACAGGTAATCTTCCAGCCATGGAATTTGTGGGTAAAATGTACATTGCTTTTGATCTTTTAAGCAGATACAGTATTGTCCTTCAGATGTGAGGTCAGCAGATCCAACTGCAAGCAGATAATGATAAACAAAGTTAGCTTACAAACTGAAAATGTGGCACAGTGGGCCGATTGGCTGCCAATAGAACGCCCACCCAGGGGAGATGGGAAGTCTGCATCATCCTCGCCCTCTGTTCTTCTTGTCCCTTAGGACAGACCATCTTATGAGAACCCTCTCCTTCTCCCTCCAGGAGTTCCTGATGCAAAACCACTAAAAAAGTGGTGGAAGTGAAGAGTAGTAAGAATAATAATAAAAAGAGCATTTGTGCATTTGTAAAGTAGCAAACACTGTGCTATGTGCTTGATATGATTTCTAAACATGGAAGCAACTCTGTAATGTATGCATTATTGTTCTTTCACCAAGGAGAAAACTGAACCTAAAGAGTTAGTGACCTGCACTGAGTCCTGTAGCTACAAAGCAGCCAGGATTTTGTCCAATTCCAAACCTTGTGCTCAACCATACTTCTCCCCTTCCTCCATCCCTCCTCCTTTTTTCTCTCCTATCCACCTTTTGTCCTTCTCTGACTTTTTTCCTTTGTTACCTCATGAGTCACTTTAAAAATAACATTTTAAATTATCAAGTAACAAGTTTATTATGGAAATTTTGGAGAATATAGCAAAGATGAGCAAGAAGGTAACCCTACCAACTGACACTGTTAACCTCAGTGTGTCTGAGTCCTATTTCCCCTCAGGGTTTGTCAGCAGTGGGTAGGAGCAGACAGTCTTTGCCAGTCAGCTCAGGGAAGATGGTATTTGCCTTTTGCAGCAGCTAGATCATGCCTTTTCTTTTTCAGTTTTTCCTATTGCTATCTGTGCTCCTTCCACTTCCACTGTGCTGTAGAACTTTGGTTCCTCACCCTGAGAATCTTCTTTAAATAACCACTAGAATTCCTTTTTAAATCTGTTAACTGAAATTTTAATTAAAAAATAATTTCTTTCAGTTTACTCTTTTCTGATAGCACATATTTTCATTTGCTCTTTTCATAATAAAGGAATCAGAAGAGTTTTTTTCTTTTTTAAATTATGAAGGATTTTATATATAAAAATTTATGTCATATATATGAAATGTATAAATGATAATAAAGTAAACTTCCCTGTGCCCACTCCCAGCTGAAGAAACAGAGCAGGTGGCAGCCTCTGCCCAGGTGCTGGGAGCCCTCCCCTTTCTCCCTCCCTCCAGTTGCTCTGGTTGGTCCCACCAGACAGTATTCTGAATTTTGAGTTTATTATTTCCTGAAGGCAGATATCTTTATTCCTTTTTTTTTTTTTTAAGATGGTAAACTTGAAGCCTTAAAAGGTTAAATGAGTTGCCCAGGGTCTGGCAGTAAGTATAACTGTGATACTACCACCCAAATCTTGGGCTTTTAGTATGAGTGTTAGTTTTTCTTTCTTTTTAGGAATGCTGAATTGCTTCCATATGTTTTTGGTAGTATCATGTTTTTCTTGACCCCCTCAGCCTCTTAATTTGAATTGTATAGATTTCTTAAGAGTAAATGTAAATTATTTGGAAGCAGCGCTTTTATTAGTCAGAGTTTTACATTTGTCTACTTCAGATATTATTAGAAAACTTACCTGCCCCTCAAAAAGTAAACTGACCGTCTGTGGAATATCTGTGTATTGACTCTCCCTAATTTGTTCCCATAGCTAGGGTTGGTAAAGGTAATGTACACATGATTAATGGGAACATGATCACCCCTTTTATACAATCAATACTGTGGTTCCAAATGAATAAAGATATCTTGAAAGATGGCTAGCCTTTCAAAAAATCAAATGCTGGGAATTTTCCATTGAATCCAGTTCAGTTTTTGTTAATTTTTACAACTCACATCAACATTCGGATCACAGATGTGGATTAAAAGTGGAGCCCAGTAAAATAAGACCTGTCTTGCAATAATGGTGTATACAGCAGAATCCACTCACGGATCTAAGATTCCAACATCAGAAATGCTTAACGTTCATCTTGGCATTTGCTTCAGTGCTGACTCACAGTGAATGCAGATTATGGCCGCTAGCCTGTGGATACTAGAGAGGCAGGAATCGTGGGATCTTCAGTCCCAGCGGTCCCTGAACAGTAAAGTACTGTGGTTATGAGTGCAGACTGGAGTCTTGTATTTTTTTGGTGCTCCCACCCCTAGCTGTATGACCTGTGGCAAGTGACTTTACCTCCCTGAGCCTGTTTTCTCACCTGCAAAAGGGGGACAACATCAGCATACACATTCTTGAGCACAACGAGTTTAAACAATGTATAAATAGGGTATAAACAAGATCATTTATGTAAAGCTCTTATCTAAGTGCCTGGCAACACACTATGCATTAATACCCGTAGCTGCCAGTAATGATTGCCATTACCATCCTTGTCATCATCCTTAAGCCTCATTTTGTGGAAGAAGAAACTGAGTCCCAGATCTTGTGGCGACTCAGTGGCTGAGCCGGGACAAGATTGCCAGCCTCTGGGCTTCCTGGGCAGTGCTCTTTCCCCCTGCCACCTGCCTGTCTCCACACATCTCTAGATCATGTACTTTGTCACCTCCTCTGGTTCTCTGCAGTGCCGGCAGATCCTAACAACAGATGGTCCTGTTTTGAATTAAAACAATTTAACTCAAGATCCATCAACTGCCAACATCAAACACCCTTAAAAGAAGGAAAGAAACTCATTATCAAGAGTATTTAAGCAAAGTAGGTATTTAATCTATCTTAATCATTTGCATTCTTGAGAAGAAGAAAGTCAGTGGCAGCTGCCACCATAGGCCAGGCCCCATGAATGCGCTTGCACATAATTGCTTCACACTGAATTTTTTCCCTGTTTTCTTCTTTATGGCTTCTTCTGTATGAGCCATACAGTACTCATTTGGACTTTCGCCTTAGAACAAGTTTCAAAGCCACACTGAATATTTGAATACTTAAAAATTTAAAAAGTAATGTCTTTTTTTTGTGCATAAATCCTGTGGCCATCCGTCTTTCTGTGGAGCTTTGTCAGAATGCACGTGGGTGCTGCGGGCCTGCTGACTTCACGAGGGGTTGTGCTTGTAGCGTCGGACAGGAAGAAGGGAGCGACTGAGCTCTGTGGACACTGTACTCCAGCAGCAGGACGGTTTCTGTCGTGCACAGTGCTGAATTCCTCTAAGTTAAAGGTGCATTCAATGCTGCTCTCCTGTGTGTGCCATACCTTGTTGTTTTCAATGATTGGTTTCCGCAGAATTGCTGCTCACATCCAGATCACAACACTGATGGTGTGAAAGGAAGGATGTGAGCGTGATGAAAATACGCAGACTCTTTGGGTAGAGTTGATGTACTCAGTGTGGTCCACTCAGGTCTGGGCTCTCAGCATGACTGTCTCCCACCCCACTTTGGCTGCTGCCACGGTCTACTCTCCTGTTATTGAGCTTGTCGTCTCTCTTGCAGCCCACATGAGACGCTGAAGGACACTGAGGCAGTTGTGGCCCCCTTTTTCTGTCTTTGTTTTCTTTTCCCTGTACCCCTCTTCTGCTTCATTTTCTCTTGCTTGTTCCTCCCTGCTGCTCTTCTTTCCTGCTGCCATGGTGTGGTCCGAGGACAACTGCCATCACTGCTGCTTCCAGATAAATTGTGCACAATGCTCCTTGAGTTGTGAGACGAGGTAGCCCTGGGTCCTGGCTGGACCTGTGCCTCTTAACTCTTTGGGGCCAGGCTATGGCTCTGTCCCCTCCCTTCTCCTAATCTCAATGTGAAAAAAAATGGCAGCACCCACTTATCTGAAATTAGCAAAGCAAGGGGGGAACGGACCATTCCCTGTACCTTCCTAAAAACCCTGCCATGTGTGCGTGCCCGTGCATGGGGCGTGCTGGTGGAAAGAAACAGATGTGCTGACTGAGTGTTATACTTTGTCACCTTGAATGCTCTTTATTGGGACCTTCATGTCCTTGACCAGATTTAAGCCTGATGGGCTGAAAGGTCTGGGTGTAGTTAAGCTCTGCTGTCTGCTCCTGGCTAAAAGTAAACATGCTGCCTTAGTATTTGTTTTCTGTACCACACTTTTGCCCAACGTATAGATTTAGAGCCCTATTTATAGCCTTCTCGTGACATTTGTATGGGCAGGCTCTCATCAGGTGATGGCTTCTCGTGTGGAGCTGCCTGAGCTCAGCCACCCCTCTCCACGGCCCCACCTCTCTCCCGAGTTAGATTTCTCTGTTTCATAAACGGTTCCTCTTAAGTAACCTGCCGTGTGGTTTCTTACCTAGTTTGGTTTAAACTATTCTCCCACAGGGAAATAAAGTAAAAAGGTGACGGCATTTGCTTTTTAATCTTTTAATAATTCATTTCCCTGCCGCAGGGAAGAGACTGAAGCTTCCAGTGGCTTGAAAGGCACCGGTTTTGTTTGGTGTTGGTTGGCCTGTATGTGAGGACTGATGCTGAGAACGACAAGATGAAATCTCACAAGTGATCAATTTGTATCTGACAACATTTTGAAAAGTGATGTGTAAGGAGCTCATATTGGCGTGGTAGTATGAGTGAAATTTATCATATCATAAAGTGTATGTGAAGGGGAATATTGTATATTTTCTCTTTATCAAAATGTTCTGCTTTTTTATTGATACTTTTCACCCTTCTGTGGTCTTAAGAAACAAGATAACAAAACAAAACGTGGACTCATGAATTTACAGAGCTAGAAGAGAGGCCACAGAGGTACTGTCTTTTATTTGAGAGGGACCTGTGGTCATAGTGAAGGGTTTTTTCTCTACAGCCAGTAAAAGCCCCTCCGCCCTGTCTGAGCATTTTTTGCTCCCCAGGGCCAGATCTGGGAGGGGCACAAGTGGCTGCTCAGGGACACTTGCCTCCTGGTTCCTCTTCCACTCATCCCTGGGACATGGTGCATTCATTCACTCTCCATGGGGACTCACTTGAAGGAGGGCTCCCCTTCTTAATGTGTACATTGGATTCTTTAACATCAGACAGATTCGGGTGCATTCAGCTCAGTGTCCACTAGCTGTGAGACTCAGCCTCATTCTCTCAGTGTTGTGGGTGGGGTCAATGTGAGAACTGAACTGTTACAAGTCATAATGACAATGGCTGACAAAGTTTTTTGAGTACTTGCCATGTGCTAGGAGCTTTGCATGAATTAACATGTTTAATCCCCACAAAAGCCTGGAGGCAGGTGTACTGTTACTACTGTCACTCTCATTTTAGAGGTGAGGAAACTGAAGTGCTTAGAGCTTTAGTTACACAGCTGGGTCATGGTGGAGTCTGGCCCCAGAGCCTACCTCTTTACCAGGCCCTGAGCTCTCCCACCTCTCAGCAAAGTGCCTGCCAGATAGCACTCACTTGATAAATGATTTGATTTGAAGACAAAGTTAATGGTACTCTTTGTAGTCTCTTTGTTTTCAAGCTTGAGAAGTTCTCCATGTAGGAACCATTAACTGGTTACTCCATCAGGAGTCATTTTGGTGTATGACATTCCTTGCAATTTAGAAGTCTAAGTTGAAGACCAAGAGACCAAAATAATACTGTTTAATTGCATTTGAACCCATGATTAAACCAGGTTGGCCTTGATGTTGTTGTCCTGGCCCTGCCATGGACTGGCTGGCTTTCCTTGCTCTATAGCCTGTTCTCGACCAGTAGTCAAGAGTGTCATATAGCAAGGACAGTCGAGTCCTGTCACTTCTCTGCTTAAAGCCCTGTAACACAGTGGTCCCCAGCCTTTTTGGCACCAGGGACTGGTTTCATGGAAGACAGTTTTTCCATGACCGGGCTTGGGGTGGGATGGAGCAGGGGATGGTTTTGGGGTGATTCAAGCACATTGTATTTATTGTGCAATCAAACCTCTTTGCTAATGATAATTTGCATTTGCAGCCACTCCCCAGCATTAGCATCACCACCTCAGCTCCACCTCAGATCATTAGACATTAGATTCTCCTAAGGAGCACAACCTAGATCCCGCACATGTCAGTTTACGGTAGGGTTCACACTCCTATGAGAGTCTAATGCCCCCGCTAATCTGATGGGAGGCAGAGCTTATGCAGTGATGTGAGTGATGGTGAATGGCTGTAAGTACAGATGAAGCTTTGTTCACTTGCCAGCCACTTGCCTGCTGTACAGCCTGGTTCCTAACAGGCCATAGACCTGTACCTGTCTACGGCCCAGGGTTTGGGGACTGCAGCTGTAGCAGCTCACATATTACCCAGAGGAAAGCTTTCAGTAGCTACCCCCACCCACCTTAGCACTTCCCCCTCTCTCCTCCATCTCTTGCTGATTCTGAACCGTTGCAGGCACACCCTCATCTCCCACTTAAGGTTTCTGTGCTGGCTGTTCTTCCCCCAGATATCTATATCGTCATTTTCAAATCTTTGCACAGAAGTCATCTTCTCAGTGAGCATTGCATTTAGCATTGTAGCACCTCCCTTCCCCCTTCTCAGCACATTTCAAAAACCATAACATGTTCAGTCTTTTAATATACCACATATTTTACTTTAAAAAATAGAGCTTGTTTGTCTGTATTCCTCTGCTAGGAAGTGCTCTTTGTTTATTTCACTGATATTTCCCAAGTGCGTAGAAGGGTGCTTGGCACATTTTAGGGAGTGGTCCAAAAATATTTATTGAATGAGTGAATGAATGAGAGTATAGCCTTGGTGAAGCCACTTTCTCTTTGGGTATTTGAAAAAAATTTAAGTAGAATAACAGCTTAACTACTGTAGAGGAAGTCATCCCGCCCAACTGTGACTTCTATTGATTTGCATCTTAGCTGCGTTAATGCATCAGTATTCCACACTCACCCACTCCAGTACATGGGATTTGTGGGGCCTGCAGTATTTAGCTGGTGTTGAAGAGGTAGGTGACTTGTCCTGCATTGCTAGATCTAGAGATCTATATTATCAACTCTTTTCTGGAGAAGGAAAATGCTCTTCTGTGAGCCAAAGCTCATGCTTAAGAAACACACCACTTCTTCAACTGCTTGGTGAGAGCCTGCCTGTTTTGCCCATTTTTATTTGCAAATGGAGACTCTTGGCGGTGTGTTGTCATTTTTCTCATCACCAGCAGGGTAGCTCCAGTTTTCTCAGTCCCACCAAAGCCAGCCTGAGCCCATTGTTGCTGTGGATTTGTTTGCATGTTGCACAGCCATCTGTTCTCTTTACCATCCAAGCTTTAGATTTTGAAATATGAATTACCAACCGCTCCAAGGATTTCAATGGCTTACTGTTTGTTTTGTGTGCCAGTAACTAGTCTTTCAACTGTTAGAACCACCGTTTTGAAATCCTAGCTTACTCTTGTGTTGTGTAGGCGCATTGGGCGGTCATTGTAGCTGAATGAGCGAGTTACCTAGGTATGTAACTGAACCGTGGGCTTGAAAACCTTCCCATGCAGCGGTCACTCTTCATTCTTTCATCCCAATAGGAAACACTAAATCGGAAAGTTGTTTCAGAAAGTTATCAGTATATAGTAACCCCAAATGTAGTACGTTTGTAGACTAAGATTATGCTTATTTCAAATGTGCTTATTTGTGTTATGACTTCAGCTTTTTGGAGGAATATGTGAGCATGATTGTATGGGGCATGCTTCTTATCCCTAGCAGCGTCTGTTGTTACCATCCTTTGCTGAGTGCTTAACCTGTGCCCGTCACTGTGCGTTAGCATTTCTTTTCTACTTACACCTTCTTTTGCTTTCCTTAACATGCCAAGCTTCCCCTTGCCTCTGCTTTCACATGCTGTTCCTTCTGCCTAGAATATTCTGTCATAGGCTTTTAGCACCTGTGCCTTTCCTTTGTGTTATTTGACACAAAGGTCATTAATTTTTAGTTTAGGGGATTACCTATTTAATGTCTGTCTATATTTACAGGCTAGAAGCTGTATTAGCACCTATCGCTGTACCTGGAAATAGAATCAATAATATTTTTGCAGTGAGTGACATGTTTTCACAAACAATCCTATGAAGTGTGTACATAGTATAATTTCTGTTTTATACATGAGGAAACTGGGATAAAGAGAGGTTAAATCACTTGCCCAAGATCCTCTAGGTAGTAAGTGGTAGAGCCAAACTATTTCATTATGTTCTTTCTTAAGAAGCAGGGGTGTCAGAGCCATGCACAGTGGCTCAAGCCTATAATCCCAGCAACTTGGGAGGCTGAGGTAGGAGGATTGCTTGAGGCCAGGAATTTGAGACCAGCCTGGGCCAAGATAGTGAGACCCTGTCTCTAACAAATCATAAAAAAAAAATTAGCCAGGCATGGTGGTTTGTGCCTTGTAGTCTCAGTTACTCTGGAAGCTGAGGTGGGAGGATCAGTTGAGCCCAGGAGTTTGAGGCTGCAGGGAGCTCTGATCATGCCATTGCACTCCAGCATGGTTGACAGAGTGAGACTCTGTCTCTTAAAAAAAAAAAGCAGAGGATGTTGGCATTAGTGATATACTAATGACTAAGACAGGTGAAAGACAGTAACACATAAACCAAAATACCTGTGTTCTGAGTATATCAGAATCCTTAGGAAAGTGAGATGTTCCTGCTTATTAAATATAAGCCAGAGAATATTTTTGTTTTCTAGCTTTTTTACTTTTCTCAAATGTCTGTTTCTCTACTTTAACCCAGCACATGCGTATGATTGAGTCTTCTTTTCTCTCTTGAAGAGTCTGCAGGTCCTTTGGAGTCATCGCTCAGAATGTCAGCTTGCACCTGGTGGGACTGGGTAGCTAGATGGGTTAGGGGTGGGCTGCATAGTTCCTGACCGGGATGCGTAGCAGAATTGGCCTTGTCTCTCTGGGTGGGTGAGTGACTGGCTACTTGCATTCTGGCTAACTGGGGCTTTGGCCTAGTTATTATCTACAAGTGAGGAGAGGTCTGCTGCTGCTTTCCCTGCTTAGCCTGGTTTGGGTACTAGCATGAAGTGCTGCGGGACTCCTGGTTTTCTGGGTGTTGTAGAGTTTTCCCCTTGTGACAATTTGACATCGTCTTTGCACTTTTCTTAAACTTCTTATTTTGAAAATATTTCCAGCTTTCAGAAAAGTTACAAGGATGGTACATGGAACTCTGTAAACTCTTCACCTAGATTCACTGCCTTTGCTTCATCATGGTCATTATACATATTGTTGTGATTTTTGTGAAGCCATTGGAGAGTAAATATCCTGTACCCTAACCTGTACTCCTAAGAACAGAGGTGTTCTTATCCATAGCCACAAAACAGTTATCAGACATGTTCTTTTGGAAGGCCAGTATTTCACCGCTACTACTTGTAACTTGTTCTTTTTTAAACAGCTACTTAGAGTCCACCATGTGGATGTACGTGACCAGTTCTCCATAGAGGGAATTCTGATTGTTTCTAGTCTTTTATTATTGCTAACAAAGCTACAGCAAATATTGTGGTACGGAAGTCTTTGCCCAGATCTAGGATATGTTTTTAGAAGAAGAATTGGTGGCCCCAGGGTAGCTGCATTTATTTACCATTTGGGTGGATGTCGTCGTCCCCTTGCCCTTCAGAGTAGTTTTGCCAGCATGCATGTCCCACTCAGAAAGACCATGTGCCTGGTTTTCTTTATCTACCTCATGCTCTATATTAACTAGTTTTTACGTCTTTGCTAATCCAGTGGGTGAACAAAAATACATCACAGTGCTTGTACTTTTAAGTGTAACCAAATGTAGGAGGATGTGTGTGGAATGAGAAATGTCAAACAGAGCACTCCTCTTGTGGAATGGATTTGGGGAAGCTGAATTGGAGAAAAAGGTGGTCTGTGCTTAGGACCAACCAGAGTCACCCGGTGTGTGGCAAGTGAGGCCAGAGACCTGCTCATCCAGCCAGTGGTGCCGGAAGGACAAAAAGCAAAGCAGGGACAGCATGCAGCTGTCCCACACGGGAGCCCATTCTCTGGGGTCCTGGAGTTTTTACTGTTGA
Organism: Microcebus murinus; assembly: GCF_040939455.1. NCBI lineage: Eukaryota > Metazoa > Chordata > Mammalia > Primates > Cheirogaleidae > Microcebus > Microcebus murinus. The sequence goes on along the minus strand of NC_134115.1, from coordinate 89,993,447 downwards.
GGTGTGTTAGACAGGCGTGGTGACTGTCCTCTTCACTTGCATCATCTTCTCTATCAGGAGTTGTCTTTGGTTGCCCCTAAGATGCATTTGTATTCTTCAGGTTTTGACTCAAGTGGCACCTTTGCAGGGATGCCTTCCTTGACCGCCCTGTGTAACACTGCAGTCCTCTCCTCCACACGCCCCGTCTGCTTCCCTGCTTAATTTTTCTCCGCACTCCTATCACCTGACATCTGCCATCTTTTACTTATTTCTTTTGTTTATTGTTTGTCCCTTCTCCCTCTGGAATGCACTTTCCACAAGGATGGGAGTCTCTGGTTGGTTGGTTGCTTATTCTCAGTACTGTCCTTAGTGCAGTGTCAGGCACATTGACTCACAGAATGCATTATTATTTATTATTATCATTCATTATTGAATGGATGAAATTCTATTTGGTTATTTGGCAGTTTAGCTTTGTAATTAAACTTGCAGGTATTGGGCTTGTTTGGACCTGGCATGAGTTGTAAGCACACCTTCTTTATTGGGTCGTGAGGATTTAATGTGTGGCACACACTAGATACTTGGAGGCTATTATTATTGTTTCAAAAATAACATAGACTAGGAGTCTTAATTCGTCTGTTCTGTTTATATACTACTCATTTGAAGTGTGTATGTGTTTGTGTGCGCATGCACATGGGTGCTCTGGTGAATTTATTATGTTAATGAACTAGGCCACTTTCACAGATAGCCTTAAGAGCTTCAGTCTCAGCACAAACAGTCCCTGGGTTTTACCCGTGATAATTTGATATTTTATAATAAAGACCTGTATGTCACATCCTCCTACCTTGAGCCTCCTCGTCCTTGACCTATGCCCATAGCCAGACAGGAGAAGGGTGAGGGCCACAGTCAGTGCGTAGTCTGGTACTCCGGTACTCCGCCGCATGCTAAAGGAGGAACCATCCCTAAGTTAACTAGTACATGTGATTGTAGAGGAGACAAGAAGGGTTTCACCTATGTGGCTTTATGGTCAAAAATCCAAGTTATCACTTGAGAATCATTTCCTTATCATGTGCTCATTTTTAGCTACCTTTCAGGCCTGAACAAGATGTACCTTGTGGTTCTTTTACAGACATCTTTCAAGCATGTTTCTCAAGCTGCCCTTTGTCCATAGGACAAAGTACTGTGATGGCATCAAAGTGAAGTGCTGGATTTGTTAGGAAACTAGTTCTTGGAGAACCAGGGTTTGTTTTATTGTCATCATAGGTGACTTTAGTAACCTTAAATCCTTGAGTCTTACCTACTTTGATGAATTTATAATCTTGATTTGTCCATGAACACTTTTAAACTCCTTTCTTTGCTCCCTTGAATCTAATAAAGGTAATCACTTGTTTTCTGCTTCAGATCTGTTTATATTTATGAGAGCTAATGATATGTTATGCCTTTGGGGAAGAAAGGAAAAATCCCTCCTGATTATTGAGCTGAGGGAGGGACAGAGCAGTAAGCTGCGTTCTTTATTCCCTTATATTTAATAAAGATTGCAGTGGTACTCATGATTCCATATCTTTTCACATGGGGCTGTGTATTGGCGCTATGTTGCTGCTTCTGAGATTGGCACTGTTATATTATTAATAGTACTGATCACACATGCCTTGCATTTAATATAGAACATAAGAGGCTCACCTAGCATCAATGAAAAATCTCAAATTGAAAGTGTAGATGCTATAAAATTTTTAAAGAAGGGAATGCATTGTGGTTGAACGTTTGAAATAAAAATAGTGTATTTTTAATAACCAAGTTATGAATGTCCTTGAATTGGAATGAGGGGGAAAGAGTCTTCTTACCTTTATGCCAAATAGAATTTGAAGAGTTATACAGAATCTAAGTTACATTGACAAAAATGAAAACAAAAACAAACCCAAAACAGCGCTTAAGAAGGCAGCCATTCCATTATTAACTCATCTGGATATGCCAAGGATGGCAGAGATCTCAGAACAGTTGGAGATTTATATACACAAATGTCTGTGCTGAAATACCACACTCTGATGACATTCGATGGAGAGGGTAACCTTTGATGATGAATTTTCTTGCCCTTTTTAGGGGAGCGAAAGGGGAGGCGGGTGGTACTTCACAAGACTCTAAATTTACCAAAGTTTTTCAAATTTAAATTTTCTTAGAAAAAATGTCAAATGATTGTAGATCCAAAAATGCCTTTGTCGGCATTTTAGTGGTACTGTTTGAGCCCAGTGTGGAGTGCAAGTAAAAAGACAGTTTCTTTTTCCTGGTAATACGGTATTGAATCTGAACCTTTGGACCAAACAATGTCCCAGGAATCTTCATGATTTATATATTGTATGTGATCTTTTCTTAAACATTGTTAACCTGTGCCCTTTACAGACAATGCCAAGTTAGAAAATGTCAGGGGGACTTTGGATTGCTTTCATAATTGTGTAAAGAAAATTATTGTCCTCAAAATCCAGAGACTGTGACTGGCATTCTCAATAGAGTGATACGTTTAGAGAGACAGACACCATGCATGAGACTGCTTTTGGATGGTGGGGAATGGAAAGTAGTTGAGTGATATTTTACTTCTGATCCAGACCACTTTTGAAGAAGAAAAAAATGTTGTCACTACCTGTCAGGCTATTGTAGACACCTATTTAATTTGTTGGGAAGGTGAATTCTCAAAGCAGGAAGCCTTTTGTGAAATGCTTATTCACACTTAGTCAATTTATTACAGATCTAGAAAAAGGCACAGTGTGGAGTGCAGCGCCAGGCACTGCGCCTGAGGAGAGTGGCATGACTGCAGGGCTTTGGTAGAGAGGACAGGAGAGACCAAGAGGGAGGCTAGGTGAAGATAAGCCACTGGAAGTGGGAAATCGACCCTGGTGACCAGCAGTGTTCACCATTTCCTACTCATTGGCTTTGCTGTGTGTGGGACCTACCAACTCCTCAAGTAGTTAAGGTCTGTGATTGAGAACATAATCTGTTAGAAATCATATTTGCATAGGTGAAAATGAAACAGTGTCTCCTTATTCCTCTTATCATGTAGGTCATTAAAAAAAAGATTTGAGTGAAAATGAGAAAATAGACAGTTCTTTGGCAAAGCAGAAGCAGCATAACTATTTTCAACCCCTGTGTTTTGAAACAACTTTGGTTACTTCAGTTTAGCTCTTTCAGAAAGAAGAAAAAACCCAAAGTGTGGGCTTGGTAGGTGGTTTTGCCAAATTACAGAGCAAAGTTGAATTCAGAATGCCACATCATTTTTTTTTCAAAAAGTTTACTTTTTTGGTGAAAAATAAGAACATATTCAAAGAGCCTAAATACCATGGTTTTATTTCATGAGACAGAATATCTCACATCTCCCGAATTTTTCCGTTGTTTGTCAGTTTTCAAGGTGGTCATCATTATGTCCTTTACTTTTATTTGCAGCCCAGGACAGGTCTGTGGCTCGTGGGCTATTAGCAGAGCTGCTCCCCGTGCCCAGTCTCCCGGGGAGTCAGCAAGCAGCAGCCACTTTTAGCACCTCGCCCACCTCATCCACCTCCTGATGGCAGCGCTCACCCAGTGGAAAAAGCTGTCCACACCTCATTATTTCTACAACCTGAGTGAATTTGCAAATTAATTGACGTGTGGGAGGGAAGGCATCTGCTATTGTAAAAACCTTTAACTGTGGCAGTAAAACTTGAAATAAAATTAAGTGTTACTACAGTAAACTAATAGTCCCCAGGTGATGAAGCACATTTTGTAGTGTGCAGGGCCTTACATTTTCAGGACCTGCTTAACTTTGAGGCTCTCTTTTTCCTCCCAGAGTAATTTTTATTTTCATCCAAGGAATACAAGTACATAGTTTAAAAGAGGCAAGTAAGTAATGCTACAAGATTTATAACAGGAGTGTTAGTTCTTTGCTTGTGTCATGCCACTCCTTAGAGGCAACTCCTTTTAATTCTTTTAGGCGTTTCCTTAGATACTTGTCTACATTTTCCTAAATAACTTGCGTAGACTGGTATTTTACACGTTGTCTGTTGACTCTGCTGTGACAGATAAAGATTTAACTCTCATAAACCACCTTCTTCCCTTGGCTTTGTTTTAATTGATACTCAGTTTTTACATTATTTTGACTATAGGATAGTATTTACAGCTGAGCCTCATAGTGTACTATGATTGTTGTTCCTTTTTTGTGAAGGCTGGGGGTGGAGGGCTGTCTCATTATTCAGTGTGCAGATTTATCCTCCTGTTTTCAGCTGTCTCTGAACCCTGCACCTCTCTCGTTCAGCCTCTCCAGAGAGGACACAACCTGGCTTCTGATGGGAGCAGGGATCTGTGTATTTAAAACAGATTTAACCCATCTTACCTGTTCTGTCCCTACTTTATACCTAGTCTTCCCCAACACTGGGTGCCTCTACTTCTTCAGTCTTTGGAAATTCTGCAGTGCAGTTCAGCTTGTTTTCTTCTTTTTTTAATTGACTTCTTCCATCCTCCTAATCGCCCCAATCCCAGCCCCCTGTTCAGGGTAGGTTTTCAGTGTACTTCTCTCTCCTAGGGTAGTGCTGTTCCATTTGTTAGCTGTCCTCTAAAATTTAGTTGGCCTCTTTCTGTTCTTGTCTCCTCTCCTACTCTTTGTCCTTGTAGGCTTGTACATTTGTGTTTATTCATTTCCTGTCATTTCAGTGGTTTGGGGACAGTGCAGATAAACATGACTGTTACATTCTACCATGCTCAACAGGAAGGCCTCTGGCTTCTGTTTTTGACACATTTTGCTTTGTTTTGCACATAGGTTTACAGCATCTTAACTTCGTATTTTAAAAAGCATATTTTGATTTAATGGGCCTACATTTTCCATGAATAATCTCCTTTTCATCACATGATTCTAAGCAACTTGTGCAGACACATGCACGTTGCTGCTTTGAAATAGAGTCATCATGTCTCTGGGTGCCTAGTATGCTTTCTAAGAAGATCTGTCTGATGCTAATATTTCATTATGTAGCAGGAGGGAGATATAATAAAATACTAGCTCCTGAGAAGAAAGGACTGCTGGCCTTTTTATCCTCTCTTTTACCTGCAGGCTGGTTTTAAAAACCTCTTTTGCAGTGGTACTCTCTTACTATTTCGGCTATCAGCAGTAAAGCTTTTCTGGAGTGGAATAGTTGAGGGCAAGAGCACCTGGTGGGTGATGACAGTGTTAAAAGCTGAGCTTTTCAAGGAAGCAGAGACTCCATTAGAATTAGACCCACTCCCCTTGGGCTGCGGCAGGGGAGAGCCAGCCAGTGCTATTGTGAAGAGTGCTGGCATCCTTGAGACCAGTGTGGCTCTGGCATTGGTGCATATGGCCCTGCAGCAGTGGCAGAGCGCCAAAGCCTTGAGCAGTGGTCAAGCTGTGCCATCTCTGACAGATGGACAGGTAACACCTCTTAACATCCCTCCCTGTCTTTGAAAACCAGGACATAAGCCACCAATTTGTTAAGTCTTCTGCCTTTGGGAAATCCTTGCATTTTCTGTGTGGGAGGTGCAGCCCATTTCAATCCACCCTTTTCTACCTCTGTGGGACCATTAGCAGCAGTTCACACATAGTAGCCTGTGTACCTTGATTCATAACTTTTGGACTGTGTTCCACCGCTTCCCCCCTTTTTTGCAAGGGTAATGCAAAATGCAGCTCACGAGCCTATTTCAGACCTTATTAAAACATCATTTCCCCTGCCTTGTTCCCAGATTTCTGTGCTTAATCATTGAAAGGCAGCTTGTTCAAATATACATTATTCTTGTTTGGAAAACTCTCTTGGCTTGTCTTCCTCTTCACTTCCCTCTGTATTTTGTAACCCTGCTTCACTGAGGCCCTTCTTATTAAATATCATAATTTTCTCATTGGAGAGTTATTTGTAAACTTAATTAACTCTCTGTCAGTGTTTGAGTTAATTTGCTCCCTTTAATTTTAGCCTCCCTGGTCATGTTTTTCCATACTCTGTCCAGTGTCTGTTAAAGACTTTGTAAATAGTTTTGAAATGCCAAATAGTTGGTGATATATGGGCCTCTTTAACATTTCTTTGATTTATGTGCAGTGCTGTGGAAAAAGGCAAAGAAAGCAAATTATATGGCGAAAAATGTTGCCAATCTTCACTTTTTTACTCTTTGTTTTAAAAAGTATACTTATCAATCAAATCTGATGGATTTTGTTTTTTATAAAGATTGAAAATTTAACTATTTGAAGACTCTTGCAATGCATGTTCTACATTTGTTTAATCAAGTGGCTTAGTCCTGGAGTAGGATATCAGAACTGTAGAAGCTTTCAACCTCTACTAGTTGTGCAAATTCTGCTCCCTCCATCACTCTTCAACAATATATGCATGAAACAGTCAGGTTTTTGATAGAAGTTGGAAAGATAGAAGCCTGTCAGTGCTGGAAGCACATTACTGAATCCTTGTCGTGGACTAATAAGGCCTGTGTCCTTATATTAGTTGTGACTTATCTGAGATTTCTCTCTGTAGCATATTTTGATGACTTCCAAGTAGAGACTGGCCTTTTGAACCAATCAATGAGCCAACAAATATTTTTTGAGAGTGTACTATGATCGTACTCAGATTTTAGTGTATCCAAGAGCCACCTGGGGTGTTTGTTACAATGTAAATTCCAGATCCCCCAGTAGAAATTCTCATCCCGCAAATTTGAGGTGGGACCTTGGAATCTGCATTTCTGGTGAGCACTCTATAGATGATTCTGATGTAGATGATTTCTGGCTGGGTTTTGAAAAATGATTGGAAGGTTATAATGTCCTTTGATTATACCACTCCCCTGTATCTCCAATGACATCCCTCCTCCAATTGTCTACTGCATAAAGTCCAAAAAGGGTATTAAAACACTTGTACCACTTGGGAGTATTGTGGACTTTTAATTTGCGTAGGCAGGGTTTGTAGGTCTGGTTGTATACAGCCCCTGCAATGCCTACAGACCTCTTTGAAGTGTTTTGTTTTTTTATTTATTCAGCAAGTATTTATTGAGCCATAGCTATATGCCAAGCACTGTTCTAGGTGTTGAAGCTATAGCAGTGACTAAGTTAGCTAAAAGTGTCTGTTCTAATAGAGCATGTATTGTGTGGGAGACAGGGAGAGGTAAGGTAGGGGAAGTATACACTAAACAAAAAAAAATAAACAATATGTATTAATATTAATATATAATACCTAGCTGGGTTTACTACTGTGATTAAGATAAAACAGTGGTGTGATTAAAAAATACTTGCGGCCGGGCGCGGTGGCTCACGCCTGTAATCCTAGCACCCTGGGAGGCCGAGGCAGGCGGATTGCTCGAGGTCAGGAGTTTGAAACCAGCCTGAGCAAGAGTGAGACCCTGTGTCTACTATAAATAGAAAGAAATTAATTGGCCAACTAATACATATAGAAAAAATCAGCCGGGCATGGTGGCGCATGCCTGTAGTCCCAGCTACTCGGGAGGCTGAGGCAGGAGGATCCCTTGAGCCCAGGAGTTTGAGGTTGCTGTGAGCTAGGCTGATGCCACGGCACTCACTCTAGCCTGGGCAACAAAGTGAGACTCTGTCTCAAAAAAAAAAAATAATACTTGCAAGTTCCTTTAGATTAGGAGGCCAGAAAAGGCTCTCTGAAAATACGAGGTTCAAGTTGACACTTACATGACAAGAAGTCAGGTACACAAAGACCAGGGTGAAGAGTGTTTGAGGCACAGGGAACAGCTAGTGAAAGAGGCCCCAAGACAGGAACAGAAAGGAAGATGGTCAGAGTGGCTGGAGCAGAATGGGCTGGGGGTCCGAGTGGGCCGGGGGAAAAGTGGCAGAGTGTTGGTGAGGCGGAAGAAGAAGGCAGGGCCAGATCACATAGGTTGTCATGCTCTGTGTCCTGTGACTCTGTGTGGTCTTACTGTGGCTGCTTGGATCAATGATCATTGATGCCTAAGCCAGAGGCTGCGAGCAGTTGATGAAGTCCCAGCAGTTCTGCCTCCCACTGCATGGCACAGGTTCACAGCTCTTTACCCAGCACTTTGGGGGTCTTGAATGTGTTTTGGATTTTAGAATATTTCATATTACAGAAAGGTAGCATGGTTCATATACCACATATTACATTAATTTCTCCAGCAGGGTCTGAGGCAGTACCCTGTAATCAGATATTGTGCAGCACAATGTACGACTGTTCACACTAAGTGAGATAAATTAAGATTTAAATAGACTCACATCAGTTCATGTCAGGTTTGGGTGCCACATGCTTTTTGGCACCTATATTGACAAAGCTTTTGACTTTCAGAACTTTTTGTACATTTTTATATTGTGAAAAGGAGTTATGGCTCTGCACTGGCAGATTCTTGGCCCATCCTCTGTTCTGGGTGTGAAACAGCAGAAGGCATTGAGTGGGTGAAAAGGTGGATGTGCACAAACGTGCACACTCACAGGGCTGCAGGCGGAGTCCGGGGAGAGAGCAAAGGCCAGTCAAGAGCAGAGGTTGTATTATAGTAGAGCTGGAAGAAGCAGCAAGTGGAGAGGGAATCTGAAGCCCAGAGCTGAGTGGGGAGAACAGCCGGGACCCATGAGAGCTGTTGGCTGGACCGTGGTAAGCTCTGTTCCCATTTTACAAGAGGCCTGGTTGTGGCTATTTCTCCTGTGGTCTCTGCTTCCCACGGAGCCTCACTGCGAACCCTGACTAACTGGGTAACCCGAGTCCCACTGTGCTGGCTGCAACCTAAGGAGACCTCACTGGGTACCAAGGGGAGCCACTAGATCCTCCTCATCCTCACCTCAGTGATTGAGAATTCAGATTCCTACCATACTTGACGTTTACCTCAGCGTGCCAAGTTCTGGAGAGGTGGTTTAGTGTAGTGGTTACAGGGCAGGGACCCTGGAGCCAGGCTGTCTAGATTCTAGTCCTGACCCTGCCACTTACTGTCTATGCCTCAGTTTCCTCATCTGTGAAATAGAGACAATAATAATAGTACCTACCTCATAGGTTGTATGGATTAATTGAATTAAACAAATTAGAATAGCACTGAGTTCACAGTGAATACCATATGTACATTACCTAATGTTATTTTTTTTATTGTTAGGCCAAACACCGTTCTAGACACTGGGGATATAGCAATGAAGACTAGGGACAACATCTGCTCTTGTGGAGCTTACTTTCTAGGCAGATCTTGACCTTTTGAAATCGGAGGACATTTCTGTGTATATCCATCCATGTCTGGTACTGTGCTTCATATCCATCACGCCATTTCAGTCTCAGCAGATTTTTATTTAACATTCATGTAGGCCCCTATGCTAGACCTGTGGGGTTTGTAAAATGGGGTATGAGACAGTTCTGGCACTCTTGTGATGTACAGTTTAGGAAAAGAGTAAAGATACACACAAAAAACCCATACAGTGATGTGCAGTGGTCAGCTCTACAAAAGATGTTTCAAGAAGGCTTCTGGTCTTGCTGGAGCATGATTCGGTTCTTCTCAGCTCCGTACATGCCAGGTACTAAAGGGAAAGGCAACCTACTTATTTGGGTATTATGGATGAAAAGGAAACGTTAGATGTGGCACTAGTTGCCTATTCTAATCTTCTTACTCTTGGTCCCAAAGAGGCTACTCCCCATATCCAGGATCTTCCCTTGGGTGGTTGTGGTAGGTGATAGATGTATTAATATTCCTTCTTAAACATTCCCAGTTGGCTGCCGCTGCTCTCATTTTGGTTGCTTGGCTTGTTCTTCACAGCAGATTTTGGGAAGTTTGAGTAAGGCTGTAAGGCATCATTGGAGTCAGAGTAAGTAACCTGCTCATCGGGACAGCTCTTCTTGTATCAGGGACTCAACTCCCTATGGTCCAGGCATCCCTGTGCATCCCCTTCCCCATATCATCCAGGAACAGAATTATTTGACGGGTCCATCTCCTCTAAAGTTTTTCTGCTGGAGGCAAGACCTTCTTGTTACTGGCTTAATCTAAGACTCAGCCTAATTGTTAATGACTCAACAACCTCAGACTATTAGTAATAGCCACAGTAACATTTATTGAGTGTGTACTTTGGGCCAGCAACTTTGCTGAGTGCTTTTCATGTACTTAACCTTCACTAACTCCAAGAACCTGGGTATGATTTTGCTCAGTGAAACCCCAGATTGTTACTAGAGTAATCAAGTAGTATTGAGTAGCAGTGCTATCCTCAATAATAGGAGAGAATTGAGGCTTCAGAAAGTTAACTCACCCAATGCCATACAGTTAAGTAGAGGGCTTCTGATTTATATCCAGTTAAACACACATTCTTAATTAGATTAAGAACAGTACAACTTTTTCTCTGCCTAGGTCATGTTGATCAGTAGAAAATTCACTCTAGGCTGTTGTTTTAAACCAAAAACACATCCACTGTTAATATGTGTGACTTTAGCTTTTTTTCCTTCCAAGGGGGAAGAATATCGTAGTCTTGTATTTATCATGGGAGGATTCTAACACACAGGCTGACACTTGCTTTACCTTTTCTCATACTTCCTGTGTAGACAATCACAATCAGAACTTAAACAGATCAGCAAAAATTCTTCAACAGTCTTACAAAGAGAGAAACAAATGCTGTGGGAGTCTGGAGAGAGACTTTAATCTTCCAGTTCCAAGTACTTTGTTAGATGCATGAGAAATACTCCTTAACTTGATTGTTTAATGCATCAAGCTTGAGCCAGTTTTCTGGACATTTAGGTTGTGTGCAGCTTAAAAAGAACAATCTCCACACTATATTAGAAGGAACTTCTCAACCGATCCTCTGGATTGCCTTTCATTTAGAGTGCTTACAGTGTTTCTGCAAGCCTCATACAGTTGTCCTTTGGTTATTTTGAGGGTTTTACTCAAAATTGGCTAAGAGGTATCATCTTGTGATAGATTGTCTTTCTCAGTTGTATGAGAAGAATTCTGAGTTGTTTCCTTCTCAATATAGCTATTCATTTAGAACGGTCCTTTGGATGCATTTTTTCCTTTTTCCCATTACACTTATCAATTTATTATCTGATATGCTTCAGGTGACAGAAATTGATTAAAAGGTGATCATTTTGGCTGGGCGTGGTGCCTCACACGTATAATCCCAGCACTTTGGGAGGCCGAGGTGGAGGATCGCTTGAGACCAGCCTAAGCAACATAGCGAGACTCCATCTGTACAAAAAATTAAAAAATTAGCCAGGCTGTGGTCGCCCATGCCTGTAGTCCTACCTGTAGTCCCAGCTACTTGTGAGGCAGAGGCAGGAGGATAGCTTGAGCGCAGGGGCTTGAGGTTGCAATGAGTTATGATGACACCACTGCACTCTAGCCCTGGCAACAGAGCGATAAAACAAAAGTGATCATTCTTATCAATTTTGTGAAAATTCAGTTATTTCTGGCATTGTTGGAGGAAGAGATGGATTTCTGGGCATGGTCACTTCTGAAAATCACAAAAACAGCTCTTTGCCTGATTGTAGTATGCTTAAGACTTCTGCACACATTATATCACTTAATTCTAGCAACAGCCGTTATTCATCTGTAAAAGGAGGCTGACAGTACCTCCCTCCATAGGGTTGTTGTGAGACAGGGAAAAGGTGCTTTTAAAAGCCTGCCTTAATGAGTATGCTCAATAATCATAAAAATATCTCTGTCCTTAGGTGATAAACATTGCTCAGAAGGTAAAAGAAACACCCAGAATCACTCTTGATGAGCTGGAGTTTCAACTCAGGGCCATCTGACTGCAGAGCTCTATCTTATACCCACTTGGCCACACTGCCTCCAGAATTTCAAGTCTTTGCTGCTTCATGGCAAACTGCAAAGGAAAGCAGTTGCCTCCTTGTAGTCCTAAGCCACCAGGCCTATTCCTCAAGGGATAATGCAGTTGGTAAAATTGATGAATTAAAAAAAAGAATCCTTCCTAAATGCTTTCTCCTATTTCCGGATTCTTGTTCTCGCATGCCTCGAAACTTCTATTCCTATTATTTCCCATTTTTCTGGTGTCGTTGTATGCCTTTTCCAGCCAGTAATTATATGGCTCCCTGTTTTCCATCATCTTCCGTTTGAGTTTTCTGTGTACTGCCTTTCCTTCATCCCAACTGCCTATTCCCGGTAAGCAAGGGGTGAGGGGAAGGCTAATCAAACCCCTGGTTTGTAGCCTGGTGCTTCTGCAGCAGGCTGTTGGTTTGTGGAGGGAAGCGGAGGAAGCTGATGGGGCTGCATCTGATGGTAGTGAATATAGTGCTTAAAACAGAAGCAGGCATTTCATGACTCTAGAAGAAAGAAGAGCTAGATATACTCCCCAGCTAAATCTCAGCTGACCAGCAGGCATATAGGAACTCAGTTTTTTCTTCTAAGGAGAGTTACTAATAATCTAATTTTGTTTTTATCAGATTGATAATTTTTAAAAAATTACATTTACTGGTTTCTTGACTAGTGATAACTTGGCAAATAAATGACTAATGCTTAGAATTCAGTGTCTGTAATTGAGATATAGAAATGTCCAGTGGTTCTCATTGTACTCATTCTTAGTTGAAAAAGCTCTCTTTTGGGGGAAAAAAGAAATACTCAGGGACATATTTCCTATATGGGAATACTTAGTTCTTTCCCCATGTCTAACTTATGAATGTTTGGGAAGAAAAACAAATTATTATGTGTCAGTAAACGTTTCAGTATGTGTTTGGGCTCTAGGATTGCATTAGATTTCAACTAATAGCAGGCACAAAACATCACAAGCAGCCGTTTCCCAACCTCCCCGCACTCACTGCCTTAATCAGAGACTTTTGGTTACTAGTAAATGGTTGTATCTCTTACATATATTTAAATTTCACCAGTTTGATTTTTATATTGGGAAGTCAAGCTCTGCCTTCATTTTCATAGAGAAGTATTTATAATATAGAATTTCCAGTGTTAGAAGGGACCTTAGACATAATTCTATCCTTTCTTTGTAGACTTTTGATTCAGGCCTTAAGTATGCATTTAAAAACTAATATTCTGCATTTCTGGTGCAAGTATAAAGATAATTCTGGGATGGGTCATTCTTTCCTGCTACTTCTTTCTTTGGTCAGTAACAGAAAGATCAAATACACATTCTGTCTTTCTTGGGTACAGAAGTGTAGTATAAAAACAGATAATTATTCTGGGGTAGTTTGTGCTTAGTTGGTTACAAGAACGGAATGGCCCATCTTACATAGGCAAACAAAGTAGCCTACTATGTTGTCCCTTTTTGGGGGGCGTACTCTCACTCATTGTCACCACCCTTCAGTAATCTGTGGAGTACTCATTACTGCATTGTCAACTTTTTCTTTGATCCTATTTATATTTTTTGCCTGCCTCTTCTTAAGTGTCCATGTGTCTTAGTTTAGGCTATAACATAATACCATAGATTGGGTGGCTTAAACAACAAACACTTATTTCTTGCAGTTCAGTAGGCCAGGAAATCCAAGATCAAGGTGCCTGTGGATTTGGTATCTGGTGAGGGCCCTCCTCCTGGTGTGCAGATGGCCACCTTCTTGCTATATCCTCACATGGTGGAGGGAGGAAGAAGTCTGGTCTCTTCCTCTTCTTTAAGGACATTAATCTCATCATGGAGGCTTCACCCTCATAACCTCACCTAAACTGAGTTATCTCCCAAAGGCCCCACCTTCAAAGACCATCACACTGGGGATTAGGCCTTCAACAGAAGAATTTAGTGGGAACAGAAACATTCAGTCCATAACACCAGGTGACTCTCTTTATGACGTTGTGCATTGCTGTCTTAGGCCATGTGGGACAAATGGCCTGATAGCCTGGTGTGAAATGAGAGATGGCTACCTAGAGACAGAGAAACACCAATTCTTGTGTACCTTGTGTGTCTTTGCTCTTCTTTTACTGTTAGCTGCTCATCTTTCCTTTTCCTCCCCCCCCCTTTTTTAGTGGTTTTTCTCTCTTGTTTTACAAATAGTCCCAATAATGGTTGTTTCTCCCATTTTTAGCCAAATTCACAGTTTTCTTTGTTAGTGAATCTGTCCAGATATGTGAGTGATATCTCTGCTAGCTGACTGGCATCTTTTAAGTATGATAACATGCATACAGCTGTAGTGTAAATAGGAGCAGTTGTGGAGAAAGGCCTATTAATAAAGGTGTGAATTCTGGGATGTTTCTGTTGAACAAACCTAAACGACCCTAAACATTACAGATATTTAAGAAAGAAAAAGGCTGCTATCTTTTGAAGTTTTGACATTTGAGGATTAGTATGTAGGAAGAAAAGAAACCCAAATGGCATTTAGCATATAAATAATGCCACAGTTGAGCAGAAAGCACAGCCCTGATTTGGTGTCCTGCTTTCATAGTAATTGAAGGACCTGAAACCTAGCTTCCCAGTAGAGAACAAATAGGCAAATAAATTGGAGGCTTCCTTCTTATGGTTTATTGATGCTGTTTTGACCAAGTAAAAAGATTATCCATAAAAGCTTAAATCTAAAATCTAAAGGTTTTTTTTGCTGTTGTTGTTTTGTTTTTTTAAAGCTATTGGCTATTTGAAAGAAGTGTTAGGAGATAAAAGGAGGAAAGAGGCAGCTAATATCATTATCTGATATTTAGATTAAAATTCAAGCAAAACAATTAGATTTATGGTATTTTTCTTAGCTGTTTTCCTTGGCACAAATAATATCAAGCAAGCTTGCTTGTTTTTCTTAGAGTTATGTTCAAAAGAAGAACCAGAATGCTACCATAATACATGGTTCTTTCTCATTAGCTGGAGACAAAACATATCTCAATAATGAGGGGCAAAGGTCTTTGCAACTCAAAGTGGTGACAAAGTGTTCCTGGTTTTTTACAAATCTTAGTTCTAGTTGAAAGTTTAATGGTTTGGGGAAATACGACTGTATAAGAATCTCAAATTAGCACCCTCCCTGCCAATGTCCCCACATACATACATACCAGCTCTATGGGGTGTGGATCCATGCAAGTGTCATGTGTCTTTAGATTGTGGCTGTGGGCTTTGGCATGTTCTGTTGTGCCTTGGTAGCATTCAGTGCATTGTGCCAGCCAGCTCTGGCCATTTGAATTAGTGATATGCAGGAAAAGTGGCATTGGTGTCCTTGCTGGTTGTTGTTACGATGTATAACACAAATTCTGAAAGAAGATTCTTTAGCAAAAACAGATTATACATGTGGACTCTTCTGGACAAGAGAATCTATAATAACTCATTAGGCAATAGCACAGTTGCCCCGTCATAAAATAAGATCAGAGCTGCTAGGAAGGTTAAACATGCTACTACTAAGTCTACAATTTAGATTTCCTGACAATACTGAAGTTTCTTTGATTTCTTGACTTTTCTTCTCTGAAGTTAACCCTAAATATTAAAACCTTAAAACAATAGAGTTTAAAACTTCCCCAAACTTCCCCCCTTACAATTAGTAGGAGAGAAAAGCAGGGAACATCTCAGTGCCTGAAGATCAGAGAGAAGGGCACAGATAGGAGCCAGCAGATGCTGGTGATGGTAACATCGCCTCTTTCTTAGCAAGGTCTAGGTCCCTGTCCTGGAGGAATTGCTGTTTTATTGCATAAGTAGAGATGACAAATGGCAGTTTCTCCAGTTAGAGGCAGCACATTTGTCCCCACAGGAAAAAGATATGTAAGGTGAACCCTGTATATAGCCCACCACCCTCTTATGATATGTGTGACTTTGGGTCAGTGACCTCTTTAAGGTTGGAGGTAGAGATGGGGGTGGGGTTGGCATCTCTACAGCCCTTCTCTGTTGTTAGAATTCTATGATTCTGTTCTATTATTGAAGTAATCTGAGTGCAGTCACTGGATGCCTTTTCCTGAACTCATGCCTGTAGACATACCCACTTTTTGGGTAATTGGAATCAGAGGGAAAAAGATTTCCTTCATGGCTCTATCATGACAGTGAGCACCTGAACTGAAAAGCAGTATGCTCGCTTTCATGCTTTCATAAGAGCATCGCTGGATGGAGCCAGTCTGTTCTCCTAGTTTGGCTACAGTGCTAAGGCAGGCCATGGCATTCTCACAAATCTGCCAGTCTACTTGTCAGTTGACAAATTCATTAACGTCACCTATATGCAATGCACTATCCTGGACATTGTAGGAAATACAAAGTAATCAATAACAAAATCTGTACCTTTGAAATTAGTATCCCTGGGTGGCAGCTTCACTTCTGGACCAAGAAATAATACAAGGTTGCCTTTCTTGGGTTCCCCAATCCCACTATGGGTGTGAGCTGTGTACCCCGAAGTGGCCTCGAGTGACTAGCAGAGTCAATGGTGGGGTTCCCTCCCACCTTCCTCATCCCTTTTGACCTTACCATGGGCCCTCTGGGCTAAGCTGGCCAGAATTTGTTATAACTTAGTTCTATCACATTCTTTGTCCAAGGGGTTTAATTATTGGAAGTATCAATGTGTTTTGCTGGTATTCTTAGAAATTTATGTATAATTATATGTAAAGTGATTTTTAAAATAAATGAATCATACCTTAAGGTCAGGAGAGCTTTTTTTTCCCTTCACCCTTGAAAGAAGCCTTTGGTCGATCCTTAAGGAGTAAGTAAGCATTTTCATACTGGAAAGAATCAAATCGTGATTGATTTGGCTTATACATCTGGTGATTTTTGAATGTTAGTTTCTCTTAAAGTAGGGTTCAAGCTGTATGACATGAGTAGACTAATGCTGCATGTGATGAGATGCTGTAGCATAGACCCCAGGGAGGTTCCAGCATACACTCTAGCTTTTAAGTACTAGGTCTAATTAAATGCCACTGGCTTAATTACTATGTTGAACATGATTGGTTTGATGAATTTCCTTCAGTTTTCTTCTCAAACTTCAGTCTGTTGCAAAACATTTCCTTTATTTTGGAGTAAGTAGAAGCATTCAGAATGATGTGGATGACACTAAGCAAATAGAAAACTAACCAGGGGGATCATTACTCTGGATTTTCTGAACCCAAGATTTAAGTCAGAAACTTTCCATTTGAATTGTTTTTATCATTTCCTTCCAGTATTGCCATTATTTGTAATTCGAAGCATATTAAAGTTAGTTGAATTTTCATCTCAATTGTTTCGTTTTTTTTGTTTGTTTTTTGTTTGAGACAGAGTGTTGCTCTGTTGCAGTGCAATGGCATCATCACAGCTCACTGCAGCCTCAAACTCCTAGGCTCAACCTATCCTCCTGCCCTAGCTTCCCAAGTATCTGGGAATGTAAGCCTGAGCCACTGCACCTGGCTAATTTTTCTGGGTTTTTTTGCAGAGATGGGGTCTTGCCATGTTGCCCAGGCTGGTCCTGAACTCCTGGGCTCAAGCAGTCCTACCTCAGCCTCCCAAGGTGCTAGGATCACAGGCATGAGCCACCATGCCCAGCCAGTTTGAACTTTTTAAAAGAAGATTCTGTATAGAGCTAGGCTATCCAATGGATAAAGTTTTGTTAAGCCTATTGTATTAATATTGTACGGATATTACTTTATGTCAAATATCCTTCGAACACCTTTAGAAACAGAAGGAATCAAATTTTAGAGTTTGGTGGATCCTTGGAGAAAATATAATACATGTTTTCTAGAAAGGGAAGTGAGATGTGTAAGATCACACAGCTCTTATAAATAGCAAAGCCCAGGAGCACATTTCCAACAAGGATACTTATTATAGAGGCTTAGTCTCTAAAGTTTATCAGGACCCTACATGACAATCCTTAGAGTTTCTTGCATGTTCAGTAATACATTTTAAGAGACAACATTGCTTTTAAAACTATTTAGTAAATCAGTGTTTCCTCAGTTGTTTTTAAATTTTATTTTATTTTTTTATTTTTTGTAGAGATGGAGTCTCTCTATATTGCCCAGGTTGGCCTCAAACTCTTAGCCTCAAGCAATTCTCCCACTCGGCTGCCCAAAGTACTGGGATTACAGGTGTGAGCCATTGTGCCCGACTCATTTTCCTAATTCTAATTGGTCTTTTCCTCAGATCATTATGAATTGTTGAAATTTTCTCAGAGAGGTAATTAGTAGATATTGTTGATTAGAGAGAAGGCTTTAGGTTGAGAACTGATAGAAAAATCCTAGGTCATTTATAGAAAATAGAAGATAAAAATTAATAGATAGCAAAATTGTGAGAAATATTGAGAGAAATATTCTCAGAAATCCAGAGAACTCTAAAGCACTGAAATGGCTATTCCCATGGAGTGGTCACTTCCTCTGCACTTGCCATGTAAACACTTCCATTACCTACACTTGTAGGATGTGGGAGTTAAAAGAATAGATTGTTTTATTTCTTCCCCTCTTTTATTTTATTCCTGCTGGTTAATGGATAAATGATCTTGGATAGGAAAATCACATTAGAACTTTGATAAGTTGTTTTTTGATATAGAGTTGTTTCCATGCCACAGACATTTGGAAAGAAGTATGTTTATTGAAATATATTTTTATAGAAAATATTACAGAACCTGTAATTGAAAACTTACAATAATATTTTGGGGAGTGATATGTTTTTAATGTTAATTTGTGGATTTGCTTTGAACTCCCTTCTGCTGTTTTAGAACCATTGGCTGAGTAAACATTTTCCAGGAACCTTTTCAGATCTAAACTCTGTGTTTCATGGAATGGAGTATTTGGTGCTTAAATAATGTATAAATCCAGTTGGACAGGAGCTGCCTGTCAGTTTTATTAACTTTGACCTTTTCTCCCATTATAAAGGTGGTTCAGTAAATATTTAATGGGCCCCTTATAGATCTTGACAGTTAGAGCCATGTTCCTGGAAACTAGGATACGTATATATGATTAACAAATACTGCTTAATCATTATGATTCCACTTTCAAGGGCAGATTTTGTTTTGAGGGAAGAGGAGTCCTTCTACCTACACATGCTCTTAGAGGTGCACTGTACATTGAGAGCTTCCAAGATGGTACAGGTTTCAAAGGAACCCTTTAAAAGACAGCAGTTAGCATGCATTTCTGCTATTTCATTTTTTTGTTTGTTTGTTTGAGCAAATGATCAAAATGATATCAGGTGGATAAAATCACTCTTCCACTCTGCATAATTAGCGGGACTCTTCCACTCAAGAGAGTCAGCAGGGCTGGACTGGCTGAGCTTGCATGGACCCTAATAAAACCCAAAGAAGAGCCAAAAGGAGAGACGATTCCTTGAGCTGGAAGGGGCCCTTGCCAAGCTGTCTTTCCCTGTAATTCCATAAAGCCCCATGTATATTGCACTCATTGCAGATTCTGGTAGGGAAGATCGAAACCCAAGTAGCTGACATTTTGAAACATTGTCTTTCAAACTTGTATTGTCCCTTGCTTCCATTGATTTCCCATTTAAGAATTTGCAGGAAAAAAACCAAATTTGAGCAAAATTTATTGGTCTAAGATAAGTTGTTAGAGCCAAATTATGCCCCCCTCTTCCACCCTGAAAACTGTTCCATTTTTATTATGAATGTGATGTATCTTTGTCTTGTGTTGGGCAGCCATCAGGCTCCTGCATCAAATCGACCAAGTAAATCAAGGGCCTGTTAAAAAGCAATATGGATGCTCCAAACACAGACATTTCAGTCTTACTGGGTCACTGGATATCTTCATTTTTATAGCCATTTTCCAGGAGCAGATCATTTCAATTCATTTTGTTTTCTTCACTGTCTATTTGTGTGCAGCCCAATGGCTTTAGGTGAGGCCATTTATTTTTCAGGACATTATTACCCTTTGCATCCAGGGCCCAGCCCCTTTTATACGGTGGTCACCAGTTTCGTTACCATGAGCTGTAGTGTAGCTGACTTGGCAAAGAAAATCTATGCCTTGAAAGAGCATTTTGAGAAGAAATTGATTCAGAGCTTTAGAATGAATGACTATTTGTATGTTTAGTTGATTCTAAATGTTTAAAAGACCTTGCTTAATTTGAGAAGAGAGGAAGAAACATATTGGATGTTATAAATGGTCTCAATCCAAATTCTTAGCTTGGCATTTTCACATTTGAATGTTTTATTTACATCTGTTCAAAATTAGGATACCTTTCAAGGATAATTTTATTATAGGGAGACTGATGACAGCTCTTATCTAAAATATAAAAGTATGGGATTAGAAAAAGAAGGTGAAAGTCATTATCACATGTCAAATTGGACATAAGCTTCATTTGGCAAGGAGTGAGAATGATGAGTTGTATTTTAAATCTAAATTTCTTTATGGTAGGATTTAAGGGGATTGATTCCATTAGGGCACAAGGATGCTTTCTGCAATGATGGAAAATTTTTATACCTTGACTGAGGTGGTGGTTACACAGGCATATGTATTTGTCAAAATCATCAAACTGTACACTTAAAATGTGTGCATTATATTTTACGTAAATTATAGCTCAATAAAGTGGACTTTTGAAAAGTCCTGTTTGCTTTAGAACCAGGCAGTATCATTTGAGGTATAAAGAAGTAAAATGATCTTTCCTAAGTAACCTTGAAGCTCAGCAGTCTGTCCAGGAATAAAGTAATAGGTGTTGGCACTGAACCCACTTAAAGCATGCTGCTTCCTTACCATTCATACATTGTTCCAGTTGCATACACATGGAAGTGAAATCAACTTCTTTACCCAGATCTCTTTAGTGAACCTATATCCATTTGTATACCTGTTTATTCATGAGCTTGTTCTTGTGATTGATATTTGTACCTTAACCAATGAAAATGGTAGTCCAGTGGTTCTGAATGCTTACTCATAGTACGTGTAAATCTGTGTATGATAAGCTGTGTTGTGGTCGTGGCTCACCACAGTAGACTGCGAGTTCTATGGTTTTTATTATAAGCTAGACACAATAGTAGCAGTAGTTCCAAGAAATAATTTTGTCTCTAAGAGAAACCCCTGGATTTTCTTATAAAAAAATGATGAAGGCTTTACAACTGTTTACACAAAGCACATATGAATAGTAGTGAAAAATAGGAGAGCAAACGTTACCCAAATTCTGCTTCTTAAAAAGACAGCATTTTAGATAACATATTTTTAAGTGCCTTTCTGTTTACAGTATAACCCGTATTTTTTAAATTCAACAAAATGATGTTGTGAAGTTCATTCTATATTTTAACCAATTCCCCAGAATCGTTGTTGGACATTCTGATTGCTTCCAGTTTTTCATCATTATGTAATGCTGTGATGAACAACCTTATTCTTGGTTTTTTTTCCCTCTTTGTCCCATTATCATCTTCTTTTTTTTTAATTTAATAACATGACCTTAAGTCGTATTTATTTTAAGTCCAGTATGAACATATAATAGGTATACAAACTTTTACGAGATCCTTACTGTATAGTACATCATTAACAGTCAGTCTTCAAGGCAAAATCACATATTTCCCAAGATTTGCATATATTGAGGCCTTGTCTAATCTAAACACCTGGTTACACAACACTGCCATAGTAGCAGGGGACTTCAGCACTCCATTGAATGATCTGGATAGATCCTCCAAACAGAAAATAAGCAAAGAAATAATGGACCTGAACAAAGCCCTTGATCAAAAAGGTCTGACAGATCTTTATAGAGCATTTCATCCAAATAAACTTGAATTTACATTATTCTCAGCAGCTCATGGATCCTATTCCAAAATTGATCACACTCTAGGCCGCAAATCAGATCTCAAAAAAATTCAAGAAAATAGAAATTATACCTTGTCTCATTAGCTTCTTATGGACAAATTCCTTGAAGCAGAATGTTAGCAGCTGTATTTGAAATTACTTAAAATGTTCTAAGGGGATAAGATTATCAAGTATTGATAGCTTAATATCCTTTGTCCTGCTCGTACCAAAAGGTATTTTTCTTCCCGTTTTGTTTTTTTTTTTCTCTACAGTTGCAGTACCATGCAGGTCTAGCGTCGGGCCTTTTGAATCAACAGTCATTGAAGCGTTCTGCTAATCAGATGGGAGTATCTGCCAAACGTAGACCAAAGGCTCAACCCACGACTCTTGTCTTACCACCTCAGTAAGTGATGGGTTTGAAAAATTACTTTAGTCCTGGGTGAACTTTTACTTTATTCTTGTTTTTGGCTGGTGAGAAGTTACTGTTTTTTTCAAAATTGTTTCTTACTTTTAAAAAGGTATCTATCAGGATTAGAAACCAAGCATGACAGTAACATAATTTGCCTAGATTTTTATGTAGCAGCTGTAATGCAGTTCATATTGTATGTATTTCGTGTGTGAGTTTTCCATCTAGGATTTGAAGATACCTCATAGCTTATTTGTTTCTGTATCACATTCTCAAAGGTGGCAGAATATGAGTATGCTATCCTTATTTCACAGCTGAGACAGCTGAGGAGCACATTCTGATAAGCTACAGACCACCTAGAGAATCTGCTAGAGCTGGGATTAGAATCAGTGCTGAGCTCACTTGTTTTTTGTTAAATAGTAATATTAATGTATGTGCTCTTCTTTTTCCCAATAGGAGGGATAACAGATACAGTAAGGATCATAGAGTGTGCAGCTTACTAATTTTTTCACACATGTGTACATTCATGTAGTCACCACTTCCAGAATCCCATAAGAACTCCTCCTTGTGTTCCTATTCTGTACCTGTGCTGCCCTCCTTCTCAAGTTTAACACTATTCTGACTTTAAAGAGTTAATTTTGCCTGTCTTTGAACGTCATATAAACGGAATCACATAATATGTCATCTTTTGTATTAGCTTTTTTTTTCACTCAACATAGTATCTGTTAGATTCATCCAGTCTGTCTGTTCCTTTTTTTTGTAGCATATTGTTCCTTTGAATATGCCACAGTTGATTCTTCCATTTGCCTGTTCCATTATTTTTTTTTTTCTTACTTACGTTTGAAATCTACTTGCTCCTCCAAGAACCTGTTTCATCTAAGTTAAACCTGGTCCCCAACCTCTGGCCACCCTCAAAGTGGAAGTGAACACCCCTTGACCTCTTGTTTAAAGTTAAAAAAAAAAATTGTGAAACATACTGAAAGGAGTGTGCATATCCCTTAAATCCTCCAGAAATATTTGTGTTTTATTGTGTTTCTTTTTGTTTTTTTTTTTGAGACAGAGTCTCACTCTGTTGCCTGAGCTAGAGTGCCGGGGCATCAGCCTAGCTCACAGCAATCTCAGACTCCTGGGCTCAAGCAATCCTCTTGCCTCAGCCTGCCGAGTAGCTGGGACTATAGGCATGCGCCACTGTGCCCAGCTAATTTTTTCTGTATATTTTTAGTTGTCCAGCTAATTTATTTCTATTTTTAGTAGAGATGGGGTCTCACTCTTGCTCAGGCTGGTCTCATACTCCTGAGCTGAAAGGATTCACCAGCCTTGGCCTCCCAGAGTGCTAGGATTATAGGCATGAGCCACCCCTCGTGTATTTTCTATCATCTTCCACACCCTATCTAAAGATAAACAAATGAAAAATTAAAAAACTCTCCCACTGGAATGCTATCATCTCTTGCTTTCGGTGACATCATAAATGTATTTTCTTAGGTGACATGGGTTGAACTGTACCCCTAGGATTCACATGTTAAAGTCCTAATCCCAGTACCTCGGAACATGACCTTATTTGAAGATAGTGTCTTTATGGAAGTAATCGAGTCAAAATGAGGTCATTAGGGTGGGCCCTAATCCAACAAGATTGGTGTCCTCATAAAATGGAAGTTTGGAGACAGATGCACATATCTTAGAATGCCACGTGACCCTGAAGACAGCATAGCCCAGGAGAGGAGCTGCTCTGTTATTTTGTATTAGAAGCTGTAGCAGATGAGTGCCAGGCTCCCTGAGTGATGTGGGGTCAGAGATATGGGCACGTCAGTTCTTGCTGATAGCTTTTCTGCCAGAGTATACACTCCCTTGAGGGGGGCTTTACTCCCAAGAGACTTCAAATGCATTCACTCATCTGTCCTGCTATTCCTCTTGCACTTTCTTTTGTTTACATTCTCAGTTACAAACTGCAGTTTTACATGTCTAGTCCAAAGGAATGTCTGCACATAAGACTTAATCATTTGCTTTTGCTCAAAATCTCATTTATTTTCTGTTTGGTTAGCAAATATTTATTGTGCCTACTGTGTGCCAGGCATGGTTCTAGGCACTGGGGACATAAACATGGGCAGGACAGACATGGTCCCCTCTTCCTGAAGCTTTTAATTTAATAGGAGAAAAGACCAAGCACCCCTAAACAAATTAATAAATTAATGCTATAATTTTCAGCATGATTAGTGGTAGCAAGGGAATAAAAAGGGTGGCAAGTTGTGAGGATAGAGGATACTACTTAAATAGGGTAGTCAAAGAAAACCTCTCTTCTCTAAGGAGTCAACATGAGACAGAGACCTAGAGAATGAGGGGGAAAAAAAGACCAAAGAGCTAAGGGGAGGAGTTTACAAAGGCTGTGATTCCTCTAGGAGTCCTTTCTGTAGGCAGAGACACTCTTATACCACTCTTATACTTCTGTGATCTTCAGTCTTTCTTCACAGTTCACATTTGCTTACAGGATAGGGTGAACATAACCAACCAGCCTCCAACAAGTAGCTTTTGTATGTTGCATGCGCTCACAGGCGCCATATTTTCCAAAAAGAAGCTGACTACAGGACTAGCTTCTTTCACTGTTGCAAGACCAGAGTTTTCACTATATGGCAGAACGTCTTCTTAAGGAAAGTCACTGTATCTGTTGTTTCTCATGTGTTGATTTGGTAATTCTGCAAATCTCAACTTTCAGCTCTCTAAAGTCTAAGGGGCCTTGTAACTTGTCATTTTCCCTGCATGGATTGTCTACTGAGGCAAGATGTTTAGCAAGAAGTAAAAGACTTTCTAATGGTCCCATAAGACTGGAGCCAGAAAGTGTTTGTTGCTAACTCTCTCTTGACAAAAGTCAGTTCTTAGTCCATCTGTTCACCATTTGTTAATTTGCATTGGCTTGAAACCTGTTTACAGGTGACATGCTATTATGAGGACACTTAGAAACTATTTTAAGCATCAGGGCAATCAACAGACTCTGTTCTCGTGCCAAGAAAAAAAAAAAAGAGAGAAGTGTTCACAACTGTCATTATAAATTTATAATAAATCACTCAAAATACTTAGTTTCAAAGAGAAAAGTGGTTACTGTGTCCTAAGAATACAACATTGAAATGATTTCCTATACTAAGTAGCCTATTTCCTGTGAAAATTGACTGCTGCTTTTTTCATCATTGAGCCATTGGGGCCCACATTGTCCTGAATCCCTATAGAACGGCTGTGTAGGAGGCGGGATCTGTGTCTAAAGATGCCCATTGCACTTTGACCACCTTCTATTTGCCACTCATCATGTTTGATGTTGTCTAGAAACACAACATTGCTGCTAGCCTCAGACTTTTTTTTTAAGTTAAAAAAAAAAGACCAATAGTAGTATATACATAATGTAGACTTTTAAAATACCAAAAATAACAAAAAATGATAATACTGTCACCCTAAGAAAGTTATTAAAGTTTTGATGGATATTATATTATACTTTTAGTATATAATTTTTAAAAACAATCACAATCTCCAAGGATTGTATTGTGATATTATATCATATCCCAACTTTTTATTGAATGTAGTTGTTAAATTTACAGTAACATAATTTGATCTATGGAATATTTAAATTTGCATATTAATAGCCATGTTATGGTTGTATTCTGTAGAAAAGTCCTAATTACAGAATTTTTATTATAAGCACAGCATAACCATATACTGACTTTGTCATTAAGGAAATCCTTTGAACCCTCTTATAAAACACCCAAATCCTCCAAGGTTGCTATGTTAATTATTTATTGCTTTGTAACAAATTATCCCAACACTTAGTGCTTTGACAATAATAAGCATTATCTCTCACAGTTTCTGTGGATCAGGAATCTGGGAGTGGCTTGTTTGGATGATTATGGTATAAAGTCTGACATAAGGTTGCAATCAGATCTTGGCCAGGGCTGCAGTCAGCTGAAGGTTCGGCTGGGGTTAGAAGCTCCACTTCTAAGGTGGCTCACTCATATGGCAAGTAGCATGTTGGTGCTGGCTGTTTGCCGGAGACCTCAGTTCCTCTCCACAGCCTGGTTGAATATTCTCATGACATAGCATCTGGCTTCTTCAGAGCCAGCAATCTGAGAGAACAAGAACCAGGTGGAGGATGTCAGTTTAGTGACCTACCCTCAGAAGACACATTGCATCAATTCCACCTCATCCTCTTCATTCCTAAGTTGGACGACATTCAAGGGGAGGGGATGAGACTCTCCCATTTGAAGGAAGAAGTGTCAGAATTTGTGGATGTATTTTAAAACCACCACATTCGCCAGTGGGGAGAGACATGGCGCAAAGGGGAGAATGGCTGAGCCTGTGAGCCCCATTCACTTATTCAGTAAATATTTACTCAGAGTCTACGAGTGCTTGGTTCTTTGCACTGTGCTGGGGATTCAGAGGATGGATAAGAATAATCTTGCCTTATAGGAAGCTTGTAGTAGAGATTGGGGAACAAACAAGTAGCAGAGCATCACAGCAACGTGTCCAGTTGACTGATGTGATCCTGCAGCGCCCGAGCAGGGCACTGAGCAGGGCCACTTAGGAAGGCCTAGCCGCACTTCACCACGTTTCTCCACTGCCTGCGGTAAAGGATGTGGGCTTTGTTTTGTTCAGAGAGCTAGATGCTTTCTTGCACAGGCTTACAGAATTCCAAGGGAAGGTTTTATTTCTAAACAGTATAGGAAACTGGTAAAGGGCCAGTGGCTGGTTCCTCACATGGCCTCCTCTGCAGCTCTGTGTATCTCTTAAAGTGGTGGGTTTGTGTTGGCTCGTGTCAGCAGTTGGATGACACTAAGGCTTCTACAACAAAACCACTGGCTCTGCTAACTGTACCAAGACCCCAGGCATGGCAAGAATGCAGGAGATTTGTACAGTGTGTTTGTTTTAAAAATGCAATTGGCTTTAACAGTAGTAGTCTTTGGAAACTCATATTCCCCTCCGAGTTCCCATAGGATGAATGATTTCTGGGATTAATGATTCATATCTTTCTCCCCCTCCAAAGAAGCCTGTAAGAAGATAAAGATGTTGTTCATGATGAAGGAACTTTGTTCACATTCAGAGGGCACTGATGCAGTGACATTACTTCCTCGATTCCCAAGTGTTCATATTAAATCAAGTCTTTTGCTGAAAGGGCACTATCGTCTCCATGAAGAGCCTGTGTCCCTTGTTGCTGTGTGAACATTGTTGGGCTTTTCACTCATAGGATTGAGATCAGCCTGGGAAGTGGCTGTCTTACTTGATTGATCTATACGTTGTCTATTGAGATATTTATGTATTTATTGTCAGTAGGATGTAGCTGTGTTTATGTATGGTCTCTCTTAGATAGCAGCCTTAACCTTCTGATGTAGTTTTTAGTAAGCTTTTGTGTTAACATGTAACATTGGTTGTAATCAACGTGGCCAAGCTAGATGGCCTGGGACTCCTGACTCTTAGCAGCTCAGCCTAACAAAATGTTGGCTTTCAGTGACAGCAGAAGTGAAAGACACTTCTGTGTCCTTACCCTGCACACCTAGGTCTCATTTAGCTTGAGGGAAAACAAATAATTTTTCAGAAAGGTTATTTTTTAAAAATACTATCTCCACCCCCCAGGAATTGTTGGGACAGGCAGTTTCTCTTGTATCACCTTATCTTCTGTGAAAAGATCCTGCCTGTTGAATTAAAGGCACATTTCCTTTCATGGGCTTCCTTCTCTATAGTCACTGAGGATGAACTGTTCACATGCCCAGCTAAGAACAGCCCTCCCACTTGTCAACTAGGTCCCATCCCTTCTCACCTGCTCCAAGCTATCTCTCCATTGATCTTTTTCCTCTCCTGTACCATGAATATTTCCCTTTCTCCTGGTCATTCCTATAGTAGACAAAACATGCTTATTCAGAAAACTATCTCCTGTAAGAACATCTATCTCTATTCCTTCCACCTCCCACCTCATGTCTTTCCTCTTTACAGCAAAAGTTCTCCAAAGAGTTGACTGTGCTTGTTGTCTCCAGTTTCTCCACCACCCCCGGCAGCCACTCTTCTGATCTCTGTCCCTACCCCTTAGCTTTGCCTCCTCCAGAACTTCACATAAATGGAGTCATGCAGAACATAATGTTTTCTTTCTGGTTTCTTTTACTCAGCATGATGTTTTTGAGATTCATTTATGTTGCATGTATCAGTGATTCATTCCATTTTATTGCTGAATAGTATTCTCTGATGTTCTTTGGAGCCTACTGGTGCCATTCCCTCAAAATTTTGTATCTATTTCAATATTATCTGATACCTTCAAGAGTGCTGAGTCTTCATGCTTTGATTCTTGGATGACCTACCTCTCAGGTGTGAGTAAAAGCAACACCACAAAAACAGCATGCAGTGACAAGTGTTGCTGGAAAGAAGTGCCACCTATTGAGGAGGTAACAGGGATAATGACACAGCACTCACACCTAGGGGTTCCAGTGTTTGAACAACAGATTGCCTTCTGTACGGCCGGTAACTTGGCTCTGGGAGTTTAACTGAAAGAGGCTCATTTTCTGCCACTGCCTTACATGCTAATTCCCAAGAAGATCATCAACTTGAAATTACACATGGTGCTTATCCAGATGATTGGATTCTTTCCAAGATGTGTGGCAAATGCTGCTTCTGTTCTTGAAAGGTAGAGGCTCATGTTGTCTTTTGCTTAATTTAAACCAACAGGAATCTTGGAGAGCAAAGCAGCAACATGAACCTGTTCCTGGCGATAGTGATGCACGAAGGTGGGAAGTTATCGTGGTCATTGATGTTTAAACCGAGCAAGGCAAATACTTGCCAGGATGAAGCTCACTAAACCAAAAGTCTCTTGTAGTTTCCTGACCATTACATCAGCATCTCTTCTGTTACTGATCTGTGAGCCTTTTTTAAAGAGTTTTATTTTTTTTTCCTTAGCC
This sequence comes from Microcebus murinus, assembly GCF_040939455.1. Taxonomy (NCBI): domain Eukaryota; kingdom Metazoa; phylum Chordata; class Mammalia; order Primates; family Cheirogaleidae; genus Microcebus; species Microcebus murinus. Next base: position 89,964,701 of record NC_134115.1, on the reverse strand, counting down.
ATACAAGTAAGAAACTCCAGGTTTCTGCAGTTCTGTTTCAAAAACCTTGATGTAGATGCCATTTGCATAGTGACTGTGAATATGTGTGTCCTTGAGGGGCTTGATTTTCTTCTTGATTACCTACTTTGTTTTGCTCCTGAGACTCCTGATATCTTGTTGAGGACAGAATTTGGTTATAAGGTGATTAATTGATATTAATTCTTCAACTTTGGCATTAGGAGCCTTGAACAAGAATATCTGACATCTCTTCTTATTGGAGTTCAGTTTAGTTTTCCAGTGAGCAAAGTAACAGTGAATAAACCATGAATGAGGAGCAAATTGGTTCATTATCATGATCCTTAGAAATGAAGAGCATCATCCTAAAGAGTGGCTTATTACCCAGACTGACGCTTCCTGAACTTGGGCTGCTCCAGACTGTCTCACCGTGACTTGGGGCTGGTGAGCAGAGCAGGTGTGTTGCCGGTACTCATGTACCACATAGGAAACAGAGAACTTCCCAGCTGCAAGTTTCCTGAGTTTTGGAAAAAGTCATCAAAACTTGGGTAGAAATTCGCTAAGTCCTTCTTTCCCCTATTGGCAAGTATTAAGTAACAATATTCATTAAATACCACAGAGAGGCTATGTAATAAAGAAATAATCCTAGGCCTAGGTGGCTATAACTCTCCAGAAGAGTTGAAATTGAGAATGTAATTAAAGATTAAAACACTGTTTGCATTCTAGAACATGGAGAAATCTTTTCTCTCCATTGCGGGACCATATTAATAAGGAAGAGATCAGTTTCCAATAACTGACACTACCGAAGCTCATTTATTAACATCAGTCGTGTTTAAGCTGCCTGACTCAGTACTTCTTTTGCCTTTTTGCTACAAGACTGGGGTTGTCTCCAGGAATAGTGAGGGATACCAGTCTTATTTCATAAAATGTATCCATATCTATTCAGTGTCCTGAGTTTGAATAGGAATGTATCAGATGGCAAGGGTTACCAGTATTGGGATCTTAAATCCCAGGATTCATTGTATTCCTCTCTTTTGGCAACAGAATAATTTTCAGTCTATTATTTTCAGCCAGGTTTTGTGCAAAAGTTAAAATATTGGTAGGAGCTGGCATACCTAGCTATTTTAAAGTTTTATAGTTGTGGCTGGTGAAGGGATGGGAGCACTGTAAACTTCAGGCCATCTTAACACAGTGACAGAAAGAAATTCTTTATGGTCAAATATCTGGCATTCAGAGCTCCATGAAGCCAGCCTATGTGCTCAGCCTCAGGGCGGGAGCACAAAAGCCAGAGCCCTGCCCAATTGGATTGTAAAAGTTTAACTGCCCAAGTACCATTTCTTTGTCCTTCTGCTTTTTGTTGCTGTTCACACTTGCTTTCCATTTGCTGTGAAGTAGAATCGGACACATCTTCCTTATGTGTCCAGTCTCAGTCTCCAGTGTTGCCTTGTCTTCATTGTTCTTCAGAGCTTCTCATTTGAGGGCTTGGAGAAGACACACTCAGCAGTAATTCCTGAAATGTCCTTTTTTATGTGTTCATATGCTCCTGTTATTGGCAGGAAGAGGAAGAAAGTGTCTCTCTGAGTCTGTCATTGATGGGGTAAGCAAAATGTGATTCAGTGATTGGGCAGAAAGAAACCTTCAGCTCCTCACTTGTATAAGGCTTCAGTTTTATATCTTTTCCAGGGCATTTGCCACCTTTGGCCGAGTGTTATGGTTAGACAGAATCCTTGAGGACCAGGACCAGGGTGATCTGTGTCTCCTTTACTGCCTAGCCTTAACTCATGCACTGAAGATGGAACGAATGAGTCCTGAAGGCTAGTTCTTCTATGTGCTGCTCCCCTGGCTGATGAGGCTGAGAACATCTTTTTACAAGATTTTCTGGACATGTGTTTGTACTGCTTGTAGCTCTTGGTGAATTGGAAGTGCTGGGTGTTTAACAGGCCAGGAAACGGGTGCTATTTAGACAGATGGAAATGCCCACAGGTGAGGCTCAGGAGTTGCAGGTCTGTCCCTGGTGGCGATCCTTCCTGCTGAGTTGAGGGTGGGTAGCATTGCATCTGGAGGTTCTGGCAGCAAGCAGGGTCCAGAGTCCAGGCAGAGGCCTGGCAGTGTGCAACTGCAGGGAGAGCGGGCCCATGGGGCTGAGGAGAGGGACTGATTTATGCAAAGTGGTATATTAGGAAGATTAAGAAAGTAGCTAGATGCTGATAAATAAGATAGTCCTTTGTAGCTATTTAAACGATAATTGGTTAATGTTACTTATCTTTTATCCCCTCTCTTCGGGCAGTTGAAGAATCTGTGGGAGAAATAAATGAGGAATCCCTTATAAATATTAATGCAAAAATCTGTCTTTGGAGAATAAATATAGGGACATTTTGTTTTAAATGCTCTATGTTGTTGTACTTCATTAGCATATATGTTGTAAAAGTTACTTTTCTTCCCTTGAGAGAACCATATTCAGTTCAACTAATAGGCATAGACTGAAATCTGTACCTTGTCGGGATCAGAACATGTTAGAAGAACAGGAGAACTGATTTGCTCCTCTGCGCAATAGCTAGACGGTTTCCATGGGTCCCCATCTTTGGAAGTGGTGACTTGTGACAGGAAGCCAAGAGGAAGTCCAGATCCTGCCTTGCTATCAGACTCTTTGTCTGGACCTTTGATTCCCACTGCCTTGTCCTCCACTGTGTGTGTGTGTGTGTTTATACTTTTCACTCTGAAAGTATTTCTTAACATACTTTCCAGAGGCTAGGTGTGTATTTGACCAGGCCAGGAATATAAAGGTGCAGAAAGTACTATTTCATATAAACAGATGAGAAAGATAATGAGTTGCATTTGAAGCATGTGAAGTTTGAGGTACCCTTAAGCCTTAGGTGAAATGATATGATGGACTGGATTTACTTTAAAACACTCCAGTCCCAAAAGTGTTGAGTGGGGGGAGTGTGGTAAAAATAGTTGCTAATTATTGAAACTGGATGATGAGAACATTGCACTATTAATGAGTGTAGGCATGGTAGGAGAAGACTCGGGAGTGAATAAATTCTGCCAAGGATTGTGGAGGGAAACCAGAGGAGGGCCAGCAGAGGAAGAGTTGATGACAGAGCACTGCCCCACCCCACCCCACCCCATCTTCATGTAGTCCTTGCAGCCTGCCTTGTCTGGTTCTGGTCCTGGCCTCACTCTCAGCTGGTCTGTCTCAGACCCATTGTGACATAGACTAAAATTTAAAACTCAGTATCTTCCATGGATGGTGAATCAAAGAGAAATTATATAAAATGGAAAGCTGTAATAAAGAACCTGGCCATTAAGCACTAAGTCAAATGTGGCAGCCTGCAGAATCGGTTTAAAAATTATATTTCATTGCATCCTCTAATTGCATTTCTCCTTTAAAGGTGATTTTATCCAGGAAGACAGCTGTCTAGTGTGGTTATTACATCACTCTGGCCATCACTGAGCAAAGGAAGAAAAGAAATAGGTGGTTGTGTAGTACAGCTCATCAGATAGAAGCTGGATCTTTTTTTAAAAATCTTTTTGCATAACAGAGCTTCAGGATTGTTAATATTTCACACCATGCCATTCCCAACTAAGCTGGTTGCAAGTGAAACTCTTTTTTTTTTATAATCTTTCTGTACTTTCCTGGAATGAAAAGTAATTTTGGTAGTCTCTTGATATGTGTTTCTTTTTCTTTCTCTGCCATATAGGTCATTAGTAACCCATAGATTTTGGCCCAGAAAATCCCTATTTAGGGTTATAAGTGATCAAGAAGCAGTGAGCCAGTTTCTCTGTTCACCTGTGCTGAAGATTCCTTAAGCTCTCACAGGCATGATTATCTCAGTCACATGAGAACAGCTGTGAGTAGGAACTGGCTTTGTTTCTTAGCCTAAGGTTTTTAGGTTAGAATGGATTTTGATCTGGTGGTACCAGTCACTGTGAGACTACTCATTTATGGCAGATATGCAGGAATTCTTAATAATAAAGCATGAAAAATCTGTTTGGGGCACAGATTATACCTGTTTCTTACTGAGACATTAAATATATCATCTTTCCAATTTTGGTCAGTATAGAAAGTACTAGACATTTTGTTAGGAGGCAGTGGTGAGGGGGATGGGAATGTGTTTCTAAGCCTTGATTAACCTCTGAGCTCAGGGCCTAATTGTCCTTAGGATGAACAGTCAGGGCCAGTCCTCACCTTGGGAACATTTGGATAGCTGGATAATAGTAGACTAGAATAGGCTCCAAGGTGAAGGGACCAACAGCTGATGTTGGGGGCCATAGCTGTCCTGTGGAGGCGAAGGAGGCCAGTGATTCCCAGGCAACCCTGGCTGCACCCTATGGGAGCTGTTTGGGAAGAGAGGCCCACTCATCTATTTTCTTAAACAGCTCTCAGGAAGATTGCTGTGTGCAGCTAAGGTTCAGAACCTCTACTCCTGAAGGAGTGCAGGGAGTACTCCAGGGATGGGGTATCTGGGAAGACAGTTGTCAGGACATCTACAGGACCAAGGCAATGATTATTGTAGGGGAACACTTGGCAGGGCTTCTTTGCTCAAGGCCACAGAAGGGAACCTTCTGGAATTTAGAAGAAGGTGGATCCTAACTTTGTTGCTTCCTCATCAGCTCCCAAAACGTATCTGGGGTCATCAGTACCAATCATTTCCTTTAACCAGTTTTAGCTTGTGACCCTCAGAAAAGGATAAGGGGTGATATTTTATTTTTCCCTTTGAGTATATTCTTATTTTATATAAGTGGTGTGGTCCTTCTATTTATTAATAGTGTCTATAACTAAGCATGTTACACTGTCATTATGGACACTTTTAAATGCATTTATGTAGATGAGAAGTATACAATTTAATTTATTGTGATCTGATGTGTATTTTTTCTTTATGGCTGTATTTTTTAACAGCTTTATTAGGGGTTACAAAAAATACAATGCATGTGTTTAAAGTGTGTGAATTGTGACATACGTATTATGTAACTCTGAAACTATCACCTTACCATAATCAAGACAACATATGCATCATCCCAGAAGTTTCCTCTTGTCTCTTTGTTATCCCTCTCATCCCCTCCCAGGCAACCACTGATCTGCTTTTTGTCACTATAAATTAGTTTGCATTTTCTAGACATTAATATAAGTGGAATTATATAGCAGGTACTCCTTTTTTTTTTTTTAACTGGCATTTTTACCCAGCATAGTCATTTTGAGATGCATCCATATTGTTGCATGTATTAATAGATCATTTCTTTTTGTCACTGTATAGTATTCCACTGAATGGATATACTACAATTTGTTTATGCATTCATCTGTTGACGGACAATTGATTCGCTTTTGCTATTGCAAATAAAGCCAGTATGAACATTCCTGTATAAGTCTTTGTATAGACATGTGTTCTCATTTTTCTTGGGTAAATACTTAGGAGTACAATATCAAGGTCATATGTAGATATGTATGTTTAGATGTATGTTTAACTTTTAAGAAATTGCCAAACTGTTTTTCAAAAGGTTGTATCATTTTACATCCCCGCCAGCAGCATATGAGTGTTTTAGTTGCTCCACATCTTCACCAATACTTGATATGCTTAGTCTTTTTAATGGTAGACATTCTAATAGGTATGGAGTCATATCTGCTTGTGTTTTTAACATGCATTTCCTTAATGACTAATGATGTTGAGCATCTTCTCACATGCCTGTTTGCCATCTGTGTATCTTCTTTGGTGAAGTGCAGGCAAAAAGATAGAGGCCTATTACATGAAAAATTAATTTTGAGAAATGTAGGTTTTCAGAATTTCCTTTGATGGCTTTGAAAATGCCTGAATATAGAGCCTGTCTTGGATAAATTATTATGCACTGATTGATTGGTGAGTGTGTTGAATGTCTGCTGTGTGCTCATCATCCACCAGTTGCCGTGGAAAATTGAGAGGAAATAGTCATGGACTGGAACACTCGAGAGTCCAAACATTCCAGGTTTGACTTGAATGTTTCATGGTGTTTCTTTTTTTTTTTTTTTTGAGACAGAGTCTCGCTTTGTTGCCCAGGCTAGAGTGAGTGCCATGGCGTCAGCCTAGCTCACAGCAACCTCAAACTCCTGGGCTCAAGCGATCCTCCTGCCTCAGCCTCCCGAGTAGCTGGGACTACAGGCATGCGCCACCATGCCCGGCTAATTTTTTTTGTATATATTTTTAGTTCGCCAATTAATTTCTTTCCATTTATAGTAGAGAAGGGGTCTCGCTCTTGCTCAGGCTGGTTTCGAACTCCTGAACTCGAGCAATCCGCCCTCCTCGGCCTCCCAGAGAGCTAGGACTACAGGCGTGAGCCACCGCGCCCGGCCTCATGGTGTTTCTTAATCTTGTCATCTTCTTTCCTATGCAGATGTGATAGCTGTGGAGCTGGAGTTGGTTGGTGCTGGTGGCAGGCTTTTAATTCGTTTTGATTTTTTTGGTAGGAGTACTCATCTTTGAAGCATTGGAGACTAGACTCTAGCTATTCTTTATCTGTAATTGTTATTTTTTGCACTTTGCTTTTTATTTTTGCAATTCATCAAATAAAATCTCATGCCCACAATGCTGGATGCTAAGGGTGCTTAATATCCTGCATCTTCTCTCATGAGCTTGCAGTGTACCTTGGAGACAAGTAAAGAGGCATCGGGATCCAGAGGAAGGACATGTGATCAATTTCAGGGTGCTCTCTCTTCCCCCTGCTCCTCTTTGTCCCTTAGAAACCTTGTTTTTAACCCTTCAGTAACCATACCGAGAGACTTTACCAGACCTGGGTGTCAGATCAAACTTACAAAAGACCCTACTCTCTAATCTTGGACAATAGGATAGGACAGTCTCTTGGGATATCCTCTTGTACTCAGCCCAAAGATAGACTCCATCATGGATTATTGAGCCAAACCTTCTCATGCTCCTCCAACTCTCTTACCCTGCTGTATTTTGGGGCTCAGACAAAGATAGTCCCAGGTATATCTTTTAAAGAAATGTAACTCTTGGCTCTAGGGACTTTATCTTTTTATGCAGTTTCCCTAGCTCCTCACATAGGGAGTTACATTTGTTGAAACTTAATGTCCCCAGAGAAGAAACCTAGGGGCATCACACTGCTCCAAAGAAAATGCCCTTATAAGTCTCTTACAGTCTTCAAATATCATTTCTTTTTTTTATCATATTGTTAAGGCAGTGTGAATCCTAGGCACAGTAGCTGTAGGAAGCCGTCCTTTCCCTATTTGACATAAAACAAAATAGATTTTTTTGATGGACTTGGGCACCTTGGAAAAAAATAAAAAAATTGAAATTAAATAACTAAGTAAATTAAAACCACCCGTTTCATTTTCCTTTCCTTCCTTCTCTCCAGCACCTCTTCTGTCAGTTAACACGGACCCTGCCTCCTAAGTACAGCATACACAGAGCCAGACTTTACACGTCAGATGTGGGGCTAGGATAAGTTCTTATTAATATCAATTAACAACTCCTCTCTCTTTTTTTTAAAATACGTTTTTATTTTTAACAAAGGAACACTTAGAATTTAAAGGTCTCTTATGACCAATTACTGCAATGCAGTTCATTCAGTAGACGTTTAGACAGTACGTGGCATTGTCTTCACCCCTAAGGAACCTCTAGTGTTGTTGAGTGACAGTATGTAGAGTGTCTTGAAAACCCAGACCTGGAAGAGCCAGGAGGCATCTCCTTTCTACCCTCATTTCATGGTTGAGGAAACTAAGGGTGCAGGTAAGTGAAGTTTTTCTCAAAGAAGTTCATGAGATTTTTTTTAGTAACAGAGCCAGGAACGGAACCTCTGGGTTGTTCTGTTCTTTTGTTGCTACCACTGTTTTCACTTCTTAGAGGAAGAGAGAGAGAGTAATGGGGGAGGAAGAGAAAAAAAACTGGATATAAAAATGTCTTTCTTTTTAGATGATGTTTTTGGGTGGTACCATAGAATCACCACCCTGTTTTGCTGTTCGTAGGTTTCACCAAGTGTGCTACTTTCCAGCTTGCTTACTGAGGCTTGCGTGTGAACCTCGCAGGGGCCATGAGCCCATTCCTTCTGGTTCTTTGCAAATAGCAGGGATGGTTTCAGCATTTGTGTGTTAAGAATGAACGCTTTCTGCTTCAGTGCTCCTGTGGCCCTGGAGCTCTGCCCTGTTAGCGCCGCTTTTTGGCAGAGCAGCAATAGTTTATTAGCCAGTAGGAACAGATATTCCTGTTCTACAAATGAGCTCAGATTTATAGACTCAGAGTTCAAAGAAATGAGATGAGAGATCACCAACCAAAGTAATCCACAGTGAGGAAAGAAACACTGTCGGACTGGTTAATAATGAAAGCCCACCACACAAGGCATTCAATGTAACTTTTACATTCACCCTCCAAGAGGGACTGTTACTCTCCTTGGCTTTACAGGTGACGACACTGGGGGTTGTCACACCTTGTCCAGAGGCTCCCATCTGGTAAGTGGTGGGACTAACTAGGCTTCTAACCTGGGTACAGGGACTCCAGAATCCACACATCTAAGCTGTATAAGGCAGAGGTGTGCCTTGTGTTCACCTCAGTCATGGATTAGGTTCTCGGGAAGCAGATGCTGAAAGGGAGTTGGGGTGCAGTGTATTTATTAGGGATTGCTGCCTGTGAAAGGAAGAGGGAGGAAGCAGGACTGGGCAGGAGGAGATGGCAAACTGCAGTGCAGGCCCAGTAAAGCCTCGGCCAACCTAGGAGATCTCTGGAGTTAATGTTATCCTGAAGTCATCATGTGTCGGCCAAAAGGCTCAGCCTTTGTACCCCTGCCTCACTCAGTGACTGATGCAGGTGGCTCCAGGAATGCCAAGACCTCGGTGCGATGGGTGTCTGCAGCTGAGGCTGACCCTGAATGAACTGACAGCTGGAGGCTCTGTGCTGACCACTCTCCCAGAGCTGGGCAGCAAGTTCTTCCTAGAAGTAGGGATCTGTTGACACGTCTCCTTGTCTACCCTGATCCTCATCAGTTGTGATACTATTTCTATATGGCTAAGTTGCAGAATGCTGGTAATTAATTATTTATTTTCCCAAAGTGGCATATTTGTACAACCTTTAAATGTGATAAAATAAGGGTTTGCAGGATAAACAAGCTTGAGTTGTTTTTGACAATGAATACCAACTGATTTTAAACTGCACTTGACCTTTGAACAATGCAGGGATTAGGGGCTCTGATCCCCACACAGTTGAAAAATCTACATGTGACTTTTGACTCCCCAAAATCTTAACTACTACTATTAATAGCCTACCATTGACTAGAAGCCTTAAATGGTCAATGAATACATATTTTGCATGTTATATGTGTTATATATTCTTATAATAATATGAGCTAGAGAAAAGAAAATGTTATTTAAAAAATAGAAAACATATTTACTATTCGTTAAATGGAAGTGGATCATCATAAAGGTTTTTCATCCTCGTCATCTTCACATTGAGTAGGCCAAGTAGAAGGAAGAGGAGGGCTTAGTCTTGCTGTCTCAGGGGTAACAGAGGTGGAAGAAAATCTACATATAAGTGGACCCGCAATTCACAGTGTTTCCCCCATCGATAGACTTACATGTCTGTTTATGTCCATGTCTCACAATCTACCCTATGTTTCTCAGTTCTACTTCTTCATGTACATTTAGGAAGTCAGCCACTCCTCCAAGGGTCCAATAGGATCTCCCTTCCGGAGGGAGAACTTAGAAGCTTATTGGGATCAATTATAGCCTTTGAAGTTGGTCTTGGGGCTGCAGGTGGTACTCATTGTCTCTCTCCTTTAATATCCATTCTAGATTCTGATCACTCTCAGCTCAACCACTGCTGGCTCCAGTGGCTCACCCAGAGGCAAGACCCAGGGCTTTATCTCTGACAGGCCTGACCCTGTAATTACCATGCCTTTCTCAGGCCAAGGCTGCTATGTCTCCATTCACAGTCAAAATTGAGCAAGAGTGTACCTAGAGGTACCCATGTGGATCCTCTAGACTCCACATGTATTCCTCTCTGCTCCCATTGTGTACCAGCAGCCCTACAGGCTTCTTAGGATCAGAGTCAATTGCTCTGGCACAATGGTGACTCTTCTTTTTGCCTACGGGTCCCTGGACTAGGAGCCCAAAGTGCCATGTGGCATCTATAGCTTATAATGCAGTGGGACTCTTGCTGTATACAAAGTGGGCACCCTTGAGGACTCTAACCTCAAGAGCCAGAGTCATGCAGAAGGGATGCCTGAAGTCCCCCAGTGGGACATCAGGAGTTATGGATTGTAGGGGATATTTCTGCTTCCTCCCTTTGGCTCCCAGACCCTTGTATTCTTCTTGTTAGGGGCAGAGCACCATAAAAAGGGTCTCTTGTTCAGCACATATACTGTATCCTGGAAGATGGTGTCCCATCTTTGCAGAGTATTACCTCCAAGCTGGTGTTTCAGCTGTGCCTTCAGAAGGTTGTACCATGTATACTGGATGATCCCATGCTCAAGGCACACACTGCATAAAGTGGGTTCCTTGATTTGATGTGTTATTATGTGAGATCCTGTGTGGGAGGCTCAAAGATTCTCAGTAAACCCTTAGATGGTGGTGTTGATTCAGGTTTTGTGAGCCAGAAGGGCAGACCCATAGCCAGAAGGCATGTCTGTTCCTATGAGGATGAATTACCAGCTTTCTAGGATAGAAGGGGCCTAATGTAGTCAGCTTGCACCAAGTCAATGGTTGGTTTACTTGAGGAATAGTACCATACTTAGAGCTCAGTATTGGTCTCTGTTGTTGGCACATTGGACATTTGTTGGCTTCAGTAACTAGATCAGCTTTAATAAGTGCAAGTCCATGCTATTGAGCCCATTTCTACCACTGTGGCCACTTTGTTCCTGAGTCCATCATGGTAACAGTGGGATGGCCGATGTCAGCTGGTCAGGTCATTTTTGCTTGCTTGTTTAATGCCTTTTCCATGGTGGCGAAAACATGTGAGACAAAGCTCTTTTACCCTTCATGTCCATTCCCCACATGTCCATGCACATGTCTGGCCCCCTCAGACTTTCTTGTCCTGACTTGCCAGTCTTTTCCCTTAGGCTCTTGATAATCTGAGCATGCCACTCACAGCTGCTCAGGATTCCATCTATAGTCTAACTCTGAGCTACTTCTTTTTCCATACAAAGTTTTTACCTTACTGCACTGCTCAAAGCCCTACCCATTGGGAGGCGTCTCCTCCACTGCTGTCTTTCATGGCACCCTGAGTGAGTCTGTAAAGCAGCTGCCATGCACTTTTGGCTTTTACCTACACGCCAAAGTGACCTATCTGTAGACCAAGCTTGGACATTCCCCTCTCCAGTCAATCGCTAGAAGTCCCCCATACAGTCATGGGCAGAGTTGTGGGAGGATGCTGGGACTACTGTGGTGGGTGTTACATATATTACGACAAAGGGCAGGAGAATTTGCCTGAAGGCAAAACTTTAAGTGTATACAGTTGTCCATCCCACGAAATATAAACTGTTTCTGAGCCTCTTTTTTTATTGGGATGGGAAAAAGGACATTGACTACATCCGTGGCTTTGTATGACCTGAGACCATATTATTCTGCTCCAGCAAAGATGCTGCATTTGATGTGGTGGCTGTGATCAGGGCTCTCTACCTGACTGAGCTTGTAGTTGTATGCAATCCTCCAGAACCCATCTGGTTTCTGTAGGGGTCCAACTGATATATTAACAAACATATATGGGGACCACTGTCCCTGCATCCTTTAGATCCTTCAGGGTGGCACTAATCTCCACCATTGCCTTGGGACACAGTATTGTTTTTGAAGCCATGGGGGGGAGGTGGGAACAGGGTGGTATCAGAGACTTCCATTTGGCCTTCCCCACTCTAGTAGGTGTTACTCCATAGGCAAAGGACCTAATGCAGTGGTCACACAAACTGCCAAGTACAGTGAGTCCTCACTTAATGTCATCGATATGTTCTTGAAAACTGCAACTTTAAGTGAAATGACATACAACAAAACCAGTTTTGCTAGAGGGTAATTGATAGAAATAAGAGTTAAGTTCCTACAGCATATTTCTGGTCACAAAGATGTCACTAGACTTCTAAATAAAGACCAAAACACTCTAATATTAAACATTGAAATAAATGTGAGCTATATATACATTTAAGAAAGATTAAAAAGCAAGGTAATTATTTACCTGCTCATTCCAGTTCAGGGTCTTGAGTGGCCACAGCCTCTCCTGGCAGCTCAGAGTGCCAGGTGGGAACCAGTCCTGGACAGGATGCCATCCCTTCTCAGGGTACACTGACACACACACCCACACTCACTTGAGCTGGGACCATGTAGACATGCAAGTTCACCTAACATGCACATCTTTGGGATGTGAGAGGAAACCAGAGTATCTGAAGAAAACCCACACAGACGTGGGAGAACATGCAAACTCCACATGAATGGTGGCTCCAGCCGGGAATAAAAAATTTGTTTTCTCATCAACATGATAACAAAATTACGAACAAAACGACATTATGCAAGTGCCTGCTGTATATCAATTTCAGTTACACACCACCACATGGGTCTGTGGACCCAGTGGACAGACCCACTGTAAACTGAACCTTGACCAAGACTCCATTTATTACCTTCTCCCCACATGCCCACACTCTTCAGGGGGGCATGTTGATTCTTCAGGTCTCTGAGAATCTGTCGACTCTAAGCAGTACCTCTCTGCAGCTGACACCAACCTTGAATGAGCTGACGGGTGGAGGCCATGCACTGACTGCCCACTGCCAGGCAGCAGGGCCTTCCTGACGGGGAGCTGGGCGGTACCTCTCAGTGTCTACCACACGCTGCCTCAGCTGTGATGCTATTGCTATCTGGCCAAGATCCAGAATACTTGTATTAATTACTCTCTTCTCCCCCAGTGTTAATTTTTGCACAGCCTTTCAACATGGTCAATAAGGGTTTGTAAGGAAGAAAACTTTGCTTCTTTTTGTTTAAATGTGAACACCAACTGATGTTAAACTCTTATGTTTTTTACCATCCACAGATTTAGGTAAAGCACAGTGATAGACTCTAGGACTACAGGAAGCCCTGTTCTTAGGCACTTACAATCAAGCTGGATATTTAGAACATCCTTTATATGAAAAGAAACAAAAGAAGTATTGGCTAAATAAGCAGGTTATGGAGAGAGATGTTTGGGCTTGAACCCTGGGTCTCCCATGTACTACCTGTGTGCCTGGGGCATCTTATTCAACCTTTCTCACCCCTAGTCTTATTTGTCAAATGGGGACAGCAATAATGGAATGATAGTCCCCTATCTACTATATGGTGATCACTCAGTGCTAGTTGTGCATATATTATAATTATTATGTATAGCAGTGGCAGTATGTCCCAAATGAGTATTGTGGGCAACAAGTTCCTTGGGGATTCCAGCAAGAGCAGTGAGAAAGCTGCATGCGGGAGGCGAGCTCTAGAGAGTTATCTTTTGTATGAATGGTGCATTCCCTTGCAAAAGTAGGTACCAAAAAAGAGGCAATATTGATAGATAATTGTATATTTTTAATCCCTGTTCGCATGCAGGTGTTTTCCATATCCATGTCTCATAAGAAAGATTCCTGTTAATGGTGACAGGAACAGTAACTAGCCTTTCCTTTTCTTTTTGTCTCATCGGTTCAAATTCATGTAAAATTATGTCTCCTATGTTATATTTTCAACTGTATACACATGCATATTTAATATACATGGGAGGACATTGTTTTTGTTTTTGCTTGTTTTTGGTTTTTTTTACAGATATCATGGGAATTGGGCAATGAAGAATAATAAAATGTCATAACAGCGGTCACCAGATGAACTTATAAAAAGTTCTTATAGGCCTTTTGGGTAAACATGTCTTGGTTAAAAATAATTAAAGACTTCAAGACACTGGAAAATCTGAGTTCCTTCCTGAACCTTCAAAGAAAAATTAAATTCTATGTTATGTATTCTGTATTGTATTCTATTATATTTTAATTTTAAAAATTATTCATATTAAATGTGGTGCCTTAAAACAGGAAATTAGATTATAAATATCTCAGCTTTATGAGAGGACAGATATTTACAGAGCTCAGTGAATATTTGCCTGTTATCTTGATTGAGTTTGATTCAGATCTTTGCAAGGTATGGGCAGGGATAATTATCACAGGTATTTTTCTTATATTAACAGTAGTAAGTTAGAAAATAAACTGCTTTGAATTCCTGTAGCAACTAATGAAATTAAAATGTTCCTATCTGTTTTCTAAGGGGTTCCTGGCTAGGTTAGGAAATAATGGCTCTGTTTTAAAATATAACTTCTGATTGGTTGTATCTGAGGGTATTTCTCTTTCAACAGGTGCAGACTTAGGTCTCTAGTGGCACCTGCATTTTTTGAAACAGATCTGTACTTTAACATAGCAAGCATCTGTTGTTTGTATGGCTGCCTCAAATATATTTGGGTACAAGTAGCAGTTATGAGAAACTGTCAAAAGTTATCTTGGAAGGGAAAACAGGCTCTTCTTTTAGTGCTCTGGGTTATGGTTTAAAAGCTTGCTATTCTCTGCTCTTTAGCACACCTCCAGATTTCTCATTGAACTCTGCCCCTGTAATGCCAAGTACATGATTAATTGGCCTTAAGTGTTTATGGATTTCTCATTCCATGTCTGATTAGTACACAGTAGTCTTGACTATGAGGAGCTTACAGTCCAACTGAAGGATGAAACTGTTTAGAGGCAGGTAAGATAATATCAGTTCCTGGTGATTTGTATAGATGATCTGTCATGAGATTATTGTAAGCTGCAGTCCTCCAAGAGGGATGATTTGGCTAGATCTCCTGCACTAATGGAAATCCTAGATCTGGTCAGAACCCAAGATCAAGGGGCAGGACTGGCTTTCTGGCCGCAGAGGCACGTAGTCAAGGATGAACTAAAAGACTACATCCTACTAGGGTGACACTGAAATCATGGGCCAGGTGGGCCGTGCAAACAAGGCATAGATCTGTAGGGACTAGGTCAGTGGTTCTGAACTTTTTTTTTTGAATCATAGACATTCCTCTCCTTTAAAATTTGTAGGAAGCTCAATAAATATTTGTGGAATGAGTGTGCTGGGTACTGTTCCAAGCACTAGGGATCTGGGATTGCAGAACAAGACAAGATCCCGCCCTCGTGGCGATTACAACTTGTGAACATATAAATAGTGCATATAATTTCAGGATCTCAGGTCAAGAATCTAAGGGTTTCTCAGAGAGAGAGAGAATCCATGTAGAGGCTCATGGACAAAACAAAAGATGCAGGAAGGTTCCAGAGGGGTTGACTCCTTGGAGCACCACTCCATTGTTGGAGACGAGCTGTAGGTGTTTATTACAAGGTGTCTGTGGGCTCAGCCATGGGAAGAGAAAGCATGTTTAAGGACCTTGACCCTTTGCAGATAAGACTGAAGCTGGACTTTTGAAGGAAGCAAAGATTTTCAGTAAACAGAGAAGGTATAGGGAGGAAATGTTGAGGGTGGGCCAGGGAAGAAGAATTTGAGGAAGATTCGAGGGTGGGGCTAGTTCTGTGTGGATTGGACTAATAGCGAACAGCTCAGTTTGTGTGTAAACAGGGATACAGGTGGGTAGTGGCTGATTTTGGAACGCCTTGGTTGTAGGCTAAAGTTAGATTTTAACTAGTAGGCAAAAGTATTTTGAGCAAGGCCCCTACTGGTTCAGTTACTTTATAGGTGACTATATTAATATTATTGCTTCCTAATGGCAGGTGTTAGAATACAACTGTACCATACTGAAGTAGGTTGTAGGCGAATTGATTATGATGTTTGGGATTTGTATTATTATATTTTTATTTTTTAAAAAAACATGTTTTTGTGGAGGGCAGGGATAAATGAAACAGGATGGCAAAATGTGTATGATTGCTAAAGCTGGCTGGTAAGAGTTTAGTATATGGTTCTCTATTCTTGGGTATGTTTGGACATTTCCATAATAAAGAGTTAAAAATAATACAGCTGATTTCATAACATTGTGAATGTACTTAATGCCACTGAACTGTACATTTAAAAATGGTTAAGATGGTTGCTATTTTACATGGTTTTTTACCACAATTTTTTAAAATGGTTAAGATAGTAAATTTTATGTTATAAATGTTTTATGTTAAATATATATTACACCTTACCTATAAAGGGGTAATATCAGACTGTGACCGGCAACCACAGAACTTATTGGTGAGGCATTTTCCTGGGAAGGGTCAGGGGAAGTCCTAGGTTCCTGCTGTTGTTCTGCAGGGACAGTTCTAGGCAAAATGTTATTAACAGAACCAGTCCTTGCTTCATGGTTTTCCATGAGGAAAATCAGTCTTAATTAATGAAATCTGAATAGGGAAATCTTTTGAAAGTATATGTTGTTTTCTAATATTCACCAGCCATTATATAATGCTGTGTCCTTAGTTTCTTCATCCACAAATAGGGATAATAATATTTACACCTTATAGTAGTTACGGAGTTTAAATGAGATAGTAAATGTTTTTAAATCTAGCAACATTTTCATCTATCCACACTCTGACTAACTTCATTAAAAACTAGGTTTGCAAATACAGTTGACCTTGGAACAACACTAGGCATTAGGAGTGCTGACCCCTGCACAGTGAGAAATTTGTGGGTAACTTTTAACTCCCCGAAAACGTAACTGTCAATAGTCCACTGTTGACCGGAAGCTTTACCTTTGACATAAACAGTTGATTAACACATATTTTATGTATTGTGTGTATTATATACTGTATTCTTATAGTAAAGTAAGCCAGAGAAAAGAAAACGTTATTAAGAACTCATAAGGAAGAAAAAATATATTTTCTCTTCATTAAGTAGAAGTGGGTCATCATAAAGGTCTTCAACCTTGTCATCATCGCATTGAGTAGGCTGAGGAGGAGGAGGAGGAGGAAGAGGTAGAAGAAAATCCACGTATAAGTGGACACATGCAGTTCAAGGGTCGACTGTAAATGGTTTCCTCCCCCCCCCCCAAATGGCAAGGTCCAGAATAAATGACTTATTTAATGAACAGGTAACATTGATACATTACTCATCCTGTGTAGATAGGCATACCTAAGTAACTAACAGAATATTTCTTAATATTTATCATGTTTTCTAAAATTAAAAAGTATTAGTTATTTAGTATTAGTTTATTAGTTATTCATTATTTAGTATTAGTTAATTAGTATTATTATTTTGACTCTTTTGTAACCACTATGTTAGAGCAAATTTTGAAGAAGGCAAAGAGCTCATAATTTTACCCTTTTAATATCATGATTTTAATTTAGTTTTTGACTATCATATTTATAGAAATGATTTTTCTGGCTCATATTCTAAAAAATTATAAATCTGAAAGTCACCTAACCCAGTCCTTGTTTTAACTGACACAGACTCTGACCTTTCACACAGTTTTTTGGTATACAGGGATATTTTCAAAGTAACTTGGAGCATACTTTCATTCTGTATCTGGAAACTCTGAAGCTCAGGGAGGGATAGTCACAACTAGGACAAGAGCCAGAGGTAATCCCTGATACCCTGATGCCTAGTTGACTGTTCCCCACTGCCACAGTAGAATCCAAATTAATGAGGTTTTCTTGTACCTGTTCAGTAGGGAGAGGACCAATTTCACAATTAATTCTTCATGACTACCCATAGCATTTTAATTGCTGTTGTGTCAAAATATTGTCTTCCTGACAGTTGAGATAATGTATATAGAAAAAAGAGGAGATAGAAAATTGAGTAAATTTACAAGAAAATAAGGATGCCTTTGAAATACCTAAACAACTGACTTAATATCATCAGAAAAACATTTTTGATTTCTTGCAATGTCAGGTGTGATATTAGGGGGAGGTAATGATTTCTCTAATACAGAACCTGTTTAGAATGAAGTTTCTCTGAGTTTAACACAGGCTTGGAAAGAGCTCAGGATCCTGCCTGTCCGCGTTCCTACCTCTTTCCCTCTCCCCATTGAGTGAAAGACTCTGCTACTTTAGGAACACATCACGAGACTGCTGACTCTTGCTCATTCCCACATCCTTCTGTTCATTCTCACCTCTATGCCTTGGCTTATTCCCTGTTTCAAAAACCTTACTGAAATGTTGGTATCTGCTCCAGGCCTCTGGTACTCATCACTGACCGTGAAGCAGAATTGCTCTCTGGCGGCTTTGGTGTTAGATGGCAGAGTTAGCCCAGACCTTAGAATCTTTCTGCTCATATACATAGTAAAAGAAACAAAAAGAAGTTTAAACTAGCAAAAGATACACCAGTGTCAGTCAATCACAGGAAGGGACTTAACCTTTTTGAAAACTTTGTAGCCAGGAAAGTTATCACAGGAGATTACCGAAATCATTACCTCAGGTTGTTCCATAGCATGCATTCAATGCCAAGAGACATAGAGTAGTACAAATTTGTGGGGAAAGTTTGACCCAAGAATTTAATACTCAGCCAAGTTTTGTTATATAAAAGACAGCAATGTTCTTTAAAAAAAATGCATGAACTCAAGGAAAAGCTCATGAGTCTTTCTTTAAAAAAATACTCATTGACAAAATGCATGCGTGAAGGGATCAACTAGCCACATTCATTCATTCAGCAAATATTTATTGACTGTCTGTTATGTGCCAAACCTTGTTTGGGGATGTAACAGCTCATTAACTTAAATTCTGATGACTAATTGTGAAGTCATTGGTCTGTTTAAATACACAGGCAATGCCAAATAATTGTCAGGAATATTTCAGAAGGTAAATACAGTTATGCCTCACTTAACAATGGGGTTATATTCTGAGAAATGTGTCACTAGGTGATTTCGTCATTGTGTGAACATCATAGACTATGTTTACACAAACCTAGGTGGTATAGCCCACTACATACCTAGGCTGCAGAATATTGTCTATTGGTCCTAGGCTAAAACCATACAGCATGTATTGAATACTATAGACAGTGTAAGACAGTGTTAAGTATTTGTGTACCTAAACATAGAAAAGGTACAGTAAAAATGTGGCATAACAGAAAAAAGTGGTACACCAGTATAGGGCACTTAGGAATAGAGCTTGCAGGATTGGAAATTGCTCTGAGTGAGTTAGTGGACACGTAGGCCTAGGACATTACTGTACACTGCTGTGGACTTTATAAATACTGTACACTTTAAGTTATACTAAATTTATCAAAAATATTTTTTGTTAATATTTAGCTTTACCCTCCTGTGACTTTCTCACTTTATAAACTTGAATTTTTTTTTAACTTTTTGACTCTTTTGTAATAACACTTAGCTTAAAACATAAACACATTGTACAGCTATGCAAAAATATTTTCTTTATGTGCTTATTCGAAAGGCTTTTTTCTACTAAAAACATTTTTCTTTTACTTTTTAAACTTTTTTGTTGAAAACTGAGGCACAAATGCACACATTAGCCTAGGCCTTCACAGGGTCAGGATCATCAGTGTCACTGTCTTCCACCTCAGCATCTTGTCCCACTGGAAGGTCTTCCAGGGCAGTAGCACACTTGGAGCTGTCATCTCCTGTGATAACATGCCTTCTTCTGGAAGACCTCCTGAAGGACCTGCAGTCTGTTATACAGTTAACTTTTGGGATTTTTGTAAGTAGATGCAGTACACTCTCATATAACAATAAAAAGTATAGTATATAGTAAGTCCATCAACCAGTAACAGTTCTTTTTTGGTTTCTGGTTGGGTTTTTTTTAAAGACATAGTCTCAACTGTGTCACTCTCGCTAGAGTATGGTAGCATCATCATAGCTCACAGCAACCTCAAACTCCTGGGCTCTCAAGCAATCTTCCTGCCACAGCTTCCAGAGTAGCTGGGACTGCAGGCATGCACCATCATACCCAGGTAATTTCTTCTATTTTTAGTAGAGATGGAATCTTGCTTTTGCTCAGGCTGGTCTCAAACTCCTGACCTCAAGGAATCCTCCCACTTCAGCCTCCCAGGGTGCTAGGATTATAGGCATGAGCCACCACACCTGGCCAACATAGTTGTTTATCATCAAGTATTATGTACTATGCATACTTGTATGTGCTATTCTTCTATACAGCTGGCAGTATAGTGGAAGGTGTGTTTACACCAGCATCACCAGAAACACGTGAGTGCTTTAATGCCCTACAGCATTGTGATGGCTAAGATGTCACTAGGTGATAGGAATTTTTCAGCTCTGTTTTAATCTTATGGGACCAAAATGTTATGTGGCACATGACTATATTATAAAACATGGGAATGTAAAAATATTCACAGAGCAAATGTAATCAGGAGATTGGATTGGTGAATTTTTTCATCTTATTTGGGAGCAAGAGATATGCCCAAACATCAAGAAATAGAGGTTTTTGTATATTATGTGAAATTAGGAAGAAATGCTCTAAAATAAAAAGAAAGAAGATGCAAGACAACAATAAAGACATTCTGTATAGCAAAAGGTAAAAAACCAAGCATTAAGAGCTGACACATAAAATAAGACGACCAAATTTAGGCCCCACATCTGTGATGTCAGAAAATACAAATAGAATAACTGCCTTTTAAAGTAAAAAGACTCAAACGGCCCTCAAAATAAAGCCCTACTATGTACAACATGCAAGCGATATTAGATAAAGACAGATCCTGGGTTTCAAACTAAAAGCAAACTAGGTTTGTAATACAAATACTAGACAAAGTTGAGTTCGAGGCATAGGGTATAAATAGCTACAAAGAGAAACTTTGTGGCAGTAGAGTGTAAGTCCACAGTGAGGCCACAGCAAGTCAACCTGGGGCCAAAAATACTGGCTGGATAAACTCTAGAACTGCCAGGAAAAACAGGCTGCGACTTGTCTTAGGAGCCCACAGTAAATCAGAGAGACAGAAAATCAAATGAAGCATGTGGAAGATTTAAATAATGTCTCCTAGTTTTCAGCTGAATTGTCACTTCCTCAGAGAGGCCTTTCCCAACTACCCAATCTAAAGAAGTTGCCCCAGACACTCTTGCTCCTTTTTACTACCTCTCTAGCACTCTGGTCTGCTGTTCTTATTACTTTATTATCTTGTGTTTTGTTTTGTTTTGTTTTGTTATTTGGCCAAAATCTCTGTGAAAGAGGGACCCTCTTTGTTTTGGTCATTGCTGTAGCCCCAGTGCCTAGAACTGGCAAACAAAGTCAATCTTGATTTTTACAACCATCTGCTGAGTGCCTCCTATATGCCAGGCACTGTTGTAGGAACTTCAGTGAACGAGGACCCCTGCCTTTGGCGTTTACGTTCTAGCACAGAGAGTATGGAAGACAAGAAACATAATCCACAGGTCACGTACAGAATGTAAGAAGGTGGTAGTGCTATAGGGGGAGTGGAGCAGCTGTGAAGCCAGGAGAGCTGAGCTTGGGCGGGGGAGTGGGGTGGCCTTTGATTTTAAAAAGAATAGTCAGGGAGACTGTCTTGAGATGGTGACCTTTGGTCAAATGTTGGGGAGGGAGTTAGCCAGGTAGGTCTCCAGGGGAAGGTGTTCCAGATAGAGAAACACAAGGAATAGAGAACATTTATATAAGGGCATGAAGACAAGTTGGGGTCTTGAAGACCAAGTGAGGGGGCTTGGACTTATTCTTGAGCCTAGAGATCAGAAATTGGCCCTGATCTTGCGTGAGCCCAGGAGTTGGAGGCTGCAATGAGCTGCAGTCGTTCCACTGCACTCCAGCTGGGGTGACAGAGCCAGACCCTGTTTCCAAAAACAAAAAAAGAAATTGGGCCTGATCAAATGCAAAGGAATTAAACAGCATGAGGAATTTCAGCTGATATGTGACCTTGAACCAAGCTACTGATCCTGGGCAATTTTGCCCTCGTGTATAATATAAACACTTCTTGTTTTATAAATTGTTTTGTGGGGTACAATATGTGTTAATTTCAGTTATATTAAAATGTCCATTTAGAATGTTTATTAGCACAAATGAATTCAACGATTTCAAATATAGAAACAAAATATTGTGTGCAATGAAAATACATGATATAATTAGACTATTAGTGAAAACACTTACATACCTCTGCATGATTGAAAATGAAAGCTTAACAGCCTCAAAAGGATGGTGCTAAATATTTACATATCTGTGATGCACATTTTTAGGTGCTAAAAATATTCATTGTTAATGACTTGAAGGGAAGTCTAGGTTTAATGTACATTTGTCTCTCACCAAAGTCAAAGCCAATTTTGTAAAGTATTATAGGCAGCCTTTGAAATAAGAACTATTGCTGAAATAAAAGGAGAATCTTCCCAAGCAATTAGCAGTACCTATTTAATGAGAGAAAAGTTTGCAAAATGACTGATAAATGAGAAAGTTTGCTTGGCAGATAGGTTGTTAAGTTTTACATACATGTTTGATAATTTTCCTTTTAAAGTGTGATATTCTGGCCGGGCATGGTGGCTCACGCCTGTAATCTAGCACTCTGGGAGGCCAAGGCGGGCGGATTGCTCAAGGTAAGGAGTTCAAAACCAGCCTGAGCAAGAGCGAGACCCCGTCTCTACTATAAATAGAAAGAAATTAATTGGCCAACTAATATAGATATAGAAAAAATTAGCCGGGCATGGTGGCACATGCCTGTAGTCCCAGCTACTCGGGAGGCTAAGGCAGCAAGATGGCTTGAGCCCAGGAGTTTGAGGTTGCTGTGAGCTAGGCTGACGCCACGGCACTCACTCTAGCCTGGGCAACAAAGCGAGACTCTGTCTCAAAAATAAATAAATAAAGTGTGATATTCTTGAGATGTTAAGAGGAGATTGAGTTATATCAAAGTAAAGTAACAGGAATCATGTATAAGAAACAAATCCATGCTAGCTTTTCTTCATGAAAAGATCTGGCCTAGGGGACTTCTTTAATCCTTTTCCTCATCTGTAAAACAGTGATAAAAACAAAACTTACACAGGTGTAAAGTAAGAGAAGCCATAGAAAGTGATTAATATTGTGCCTGGAACAAAATAAGTGCTCATTAATTATATGAGGCACCTCTGAGCGTCACGAGTCAAAGTGTGGTTGGTCTGTGGATCAGCTGCATGGTCTCCTGGGAACTTATCAGAAATCAGAATCTCTGACCCTCTTAAATGAGAATCTATTTTTTTTTTTTTAAATAAGAGTTAGGGTCTCACTCTGTCACCCAGGTTGGAGTGCAGTGGCATGATCATAGCTTACTGTATCCTCAAACTCCTGAGTTTAAGTGGTCCTTCCCAGTAGCTAGGACTACAGGTGTGTGCCACTGCCACCTGGCTAATGTTTTCTTTTTTGTAGAGATGCGGTCTCACTGTGTTGCCCAGGTTGGTCTTGAACTGGCCTTAAGCAATCCTCCCACCGTACCCTCCCAAAATGTTGGGATTATAGGCATGAGCCACCATGCCCTGCTGAGAATCTACATTTTTTTTTTTAATTTTAGCATAATATGGGGGTACAAGTGTTAAGGTTACATATATTGCCTGTGCCCCCCTGCCCCGTCAAGTAAGAGCTTCAAGCATGTAGAATCTACATTTTATAATAACAAAATCCTCAGGTGATTAATATACATGTTAAAATTGGGAAAACATTGATTTAGAGCGGTGGTTGGCAAACAAGGCCCATGGCCTGTTACCTGTTTCTGTAAATAAAGTTTTATTTGAGTACAATCATGCCCATTCATTTATGTATTACATATGCTTTACAATTACAGCTGCAACCACACAGAGGTTGGTCATTGCAACAGAGGTCATATGGCCAGCAAAGCCAAAAATATTTTAGTCTCTGGACCTTTCAGAAAGTTTGTTGATTCCTGATTTAAAGGACCAGCTCTAGTGTTAGATCACCTGAGTTCAAATCCACCTCCCCTTCAGTAGCTATGGACCAAGATACTTATACCTTGTTTTCCTGTCTGTAAAATGGTGATAACAGTATCTGCTTCATGGGTGGTTGTGATGATAAATGAGATAGTACATTTTGAATCACTTACCTTCACCATCATAACAAACCACACCAATACTTAGTGACTTTATACAACAAAACATTATATTTGCTCACAATTCTATAGTCTGGTCTGGGCCCAGGTGGGAGATTCTTTTGCTAGTCTTACCAGTGGTCATTAATGTAATTGCATCCAGCTGGGTGGTTGGTTGAATGCTGAGATACTCTTTTCCTGTAGCCTAAGAACCCTCTTTCCATGTCTCCTCTTTTCAGTGTGGCTTCTGCACATGATCTCTTGAGGAGAGGAACTGGACTTCATAGGTGACAGTTCAGGGCTTTGACGAATGTGAAAGCAAAAGCTGCCAAGCATTCTACCTCCCCTCCCCCACAGGGTCTCACTCTGTTGCCTGTGGTAGAGTACAGTGGCTTCATCATAGTTCACTGCAACCTCAAACTCCTAGGCTCAAGCAATCCTCCCGCCTCAAGCCTTCTGAGTAGCTGGGAATACAGGCTTGCACCCACCACACCCGGCTACTTTTTCTATTTTCTGTAGAGATGGGGGCTAGCTCTTGCTCAGGATGGTCTCAAACTCCTGGCCTCAAGCAATCTTCCTGCCTTGGCCTCCCAAAATGCTAGGATTATAGGCGTGAGCCACTGCACCCATCCTGTGAAGCATTCTTAAGGCTTAGGCCTGGATCTGGCACCATGTCTATTCTGCTACATTTTATTGGTTGAAGCAAGTTACAAGACCATCCCAGACTCAAGGGGAGGCGAATGCACAAAGCTATAAATAGTGGGAAGAAGTGTTCCATTGGGGACCACGAATATAGCAGACTACCACACATGGACCAACATAGGAAGCTCACAATTAGGGCCACTGCTACCATTGCTGCTACTGCTACTAATATATACAGATATATGGGGGATTTGGGAGAGTATCTGGGTGTGATAAGTGCCTTTGCCCAGGTGCTTTCCTCCTTATCAGAATCCCTTTCCTTACCTTGTCTACCATTTCAAAATAAAGTGGGAAGAAAATGGGGTCAGTTGCCAAATTTGGTTGGATATCTGAGGCCCATTTTTGTTAGAGTGTGTTGACTTTTTACCCGGCATTGTGCCCCCTCTCCCTGAGCTCCTCTTGCTGCCTTAGGGCAGTAGTATGATGACTTAGGTAGCAGAGCTGACCATAGCCCTCCCACTTCATTTCTTGGTATTGCTCTGTGACTGTGTCAATATGGTAAATTGCCTTCCTGCTGTTGTGGATGCAAACCAGCTTCAGTCACCCAGGTTGTAAATTATAGGATCCCCCTGGTCCTCCTCTTTTGGACTAGCAATTCCTTCTCCTGGGAAGAGCCGATGAAGGAAAAACTGTAGCTTGTATCAGTTAGGATTGGTTCTCACAAATGGCCACATTTTAAAATAAACTGAGAGAGAAAGGAATTTTGAATCATCTATGCATTTTCTTATGTGTTTGACTTCTTCATTATCAGAGACTGTATTTTAGTTTCATTCTAGCACATGGGCCCGGATTCCATGGAGCTTTACGCATGTCTTATACCAGTTTTGAAAGAAAACGTCTTTAGCCATCACCCTGTGCAAAAAATCAGAAGGATGTGATTTATTGTAATTTAGCCAAGACAAATAGTGGTTTTCCTCAAAGCTTGCAACAATTGCTGTGAATGAGCAAATGTTTATACAAGGTGTGAAATTAAGTTTCATATAGTTGCAAAATGTGAGTCCTAGCCAACAGCTCTGAGATCATATTTATATTTTGAGTAACAATTTCAGTGGTGTTCTTTGTTGCAATTAGGAGTCCTGCTGCTTCAAGAAATGATCACCCTCATTCAGATTTAGCTCTTGATAAAGAAAGCTCTACTGATTTCTCATGAAAACCTAGAGTTTAATCTTTGCTTTCAAAATGTGCAAATTCTGTCAAATTTTGGGTGACTGAAACCCTTCCTCCAGGGTTTTATTTCCTAATCTCCACTGAACGGTTCCTTCCACTAACAAGGAGTTAGATTGTGTCTGTGCTGACTGCTGTCTACTCTGAGAAGTGTCAGAATTCACTGAACTAAGAAGGCTCTCCTGAGCAGCAGTGAAGTGGTTAAAACTTGACGTTTTTGTGTCTTTTTAAAAAAATGGGACTAGGCAGGCTAATGTTCCTATATAGCTTTTCCAACAAACAGTCAAAGCCCATTTTATGAGTTTCCAAGAGGGGCAAGATTCACAAAATGAATATTGTGCACTTATTTTTAAGAACTAATTGGGAAGCATAACTGTCTTCTGTCAGATTCTTCCTGATAAGTGAGGAGTGATGTATTATTTTCTACCCCTTACCTTTTTGCCCTAAGGTCCCATTTGTTTTGTGGAAAGACAAAGCGCAGACACATGAAACTATATGCTGTGTCCGTGAGCCCGTGCCTGCCAGTCTGTTTTCAGCTCTCCTGAATACTAGAATCTCTTAATCATCGAAGCCTTCTGCTGATTGCAGTAGTCTGTTTTCGGGTCAAAATCAGATGTGCTCTGAATGAAAGGAAAAATTTTGCCTGGTCCAGCATTCGATATTTAATGAACCTGGTGGCTGGTTTATTTCTTAAATAGTTTAGTCTTAGAGCTACTGCTCTTATTATGGGGCAGCTTATTTTCTTTCTTCTCCCCTCCACCCACCTCCCTTTTTAAAGGCCATTTTTACATTGTGAACTTTTATACATGTTGTGTGTGTGTATAGATTACCACCCCTCCCAAGAAATAGCAATTTTCTTGTTAGTGATATATTTATACTTTTGGCAGTTCTCAAACTAAAAACCATTTAAAGAAGCAGTTAAGGATTGAGCTTAAATTCTTAATTGCAATTTTATACAGTTTTATTATGTTTTAAATAGATAAAGTGTTAATTTAGGCAGACTGAGTAGCCTGAAGTTTTGAGAACAAAGGAGATGCTATGGAATTCCAAGGGTGGATTCTTTCTTGCCAGTCAGCCTGCTTTCTGGTGTCAGGTGCTACTCTACAAGGAGTTAGCATGGTCTAGTGGGATATACCATGGTAAGGAATATTCCAGGGTAAGTGGGTTTGCTGCTGAGCAGATGTCTCCATGGGGATGTCACAGGAACTCTCCATTTCTAAAACAGAGGAATTCAACTAAGAGTTCCCTTATTTCTTCACTTAGCAGATATTTCATTGAGAACCCAGCATATTCCAGGCACTTTGCAAGAGGGATGCAGATAACAGTAAAACCAGGATTCCCTAAGTGATCTGGTTTCAGAATTAGAATCCAGACTTTTTTTTTTTTGAGACAGGATCTCACTCTGTTGTCCAAGCTAGAGTGCAGTGGCATCCTCATAGCTCACTGCAACCTTAAGTGATCATCTTGCCTCAGCCTCCTGAGTAGCTGGAGCTACAGGTGTGTGCCATTGTGTCCAGCTAATTTTTCTATTTGTAGAGGTAAGATCTCACTGTGTTGCTCAGGCTGGTCTCGAACGCCTGGGCTCAAGTGATTCTCCCACGTCAGCCTCCCAAAGTGCTGGGATCACAGGCATGAGCCACTGCACCTGGCCCAGATTTTTTGTTTGTTTGTTTTAAGAACAGCTTTTAATATTTAGTATCAAGTGAGGAATGCAACTTAGTTGGAAAAACAAAATGTTTGCTCTTATTTATTATATGCTTCTAATATGGAAAGGAAGATACATAGCATTGGTTAAACTCCCTAATTTGCTGAACAGAACATGAGAATGCAAATATTGTGTTTCAGTTCATTTAGGTTGGCCTAATGGTATCCCTTAAAATGATAAGGCAAAGAGGAAGGTGCTAGAACACATATTCGACCTAGATTGGGTGCCTGCTGCCTCCAGTCCTATGCCTCGGGAGATCCAGAGAGTGCCAAGGGAGCTTCTGAGGCCCAGGACATAGGTGGGAGGAAAAAAGGAAAAAGGCAAGTGACATCCGTAGTTCTTGGTGCATCACTTCCCTGTACAGGTGCATGCACCAAATTGTCAGCAGGTGTTTGTAGCTAGAGAATCCCATGTATGCAAAGTTCAGCATAATAATTCTGTGCATAAAGGGCTCTTTCTTGACATAATTTTTAGAGCTTTGTAGTATAAAGGAAGGGCAAAGAATGTGGGAGAAAGGGAAGAGATGATCTAACCATATTACAGACAGCAAGAAAATTTTCTTTGCTGAAAGTTCTTTATAAAATTTAAAACTGTAAATAAAGGGCCCTCTTGAGCTGGTTCATCCAGATCCAGATCTGCAGTTGTTCTGAAGAGTAGTGAGTCTCAGCCTGTTTGGATTCAGTGTGGAATGGTACAAAGTTATATGTCAGGGTGGAGTGGAACCATGCATGGGACATTTTTCTTAAATGTTTTTTTTTTTTTTAACTTTTTAATGGAGAACCTCAAATGTCCACAAAAGTAGACAGAATTTTATAATGAATTCCTGTGTACCCCAGTAACCATCAGCCTCTTACATTATTTTGAAGTAAATCTAAGACAGCGTATCATTCAATCTTTAAGTATTTCGTTACGGATCTTTAAAGTATAAAGATATATAAAATATAAAGACTTTTTAAAAAGCATAACCATAATACTATTATCACACCTAAAGTAAAAGTAAATAACAGTTCCATAACATCAGCTGTCTAATTCAGTTTCCAAATTTCAGGTTGTTTCATAGGTGCCATGAAATATTTCTTTAGCAGATTGACTTGGGATCCACATAAAACCCATACCTTGTGATTGTTTGATGTCTATTATTTCTTTTAATCTATAGTTTTCCCCTCCATTATCTCTCTCTTTAACTTTCTTTATTTTCCCTTGAAATTCTGTTGTTGGAGAAACTAAGTTATTTCCCATAGTCTGGATTTTGCTGACTCCATCCCCATGGTTTCATTGAACATGTGTCTCTGTCCTCTCTATGTACTGTAAATTGGTAGCTGGATCAAGAAGCTCGATCAGAGTCATCTTTGATTTGCTTGTTTGTTTTTGTAAGGCTGCTTCATCGATGGTATTGTGTTCTATCGGGAGGCACAAGATGTCTGGTTGTCTCTTTTTTTTTGATGATGTTAGCAGCCATTTATGCCCAGTGTCTAGATTCCTTAGGGTGCAGAGAGCTGATACATTAATGCTATCTTCCTTGTTCATCTGGACTGATTCTATAAAGACAAACTTCCCCTTATCAACTATTTGGTTGCCCCGTGGTATGACTTATTTAGGACAGGCAGAGTAAATGTTTGATTCTTTCCTTTTGTGTACCAGTTTTCAAAATAGAGTTGGTTCTTTAGCATCCTTTATCAATTTACTCTTTTTCCAAATTATTTTTTAAATGAAATGAATTTTTTTGATATTGTTAGAAACATTTATTTTTGTGATGACTTAGGCCCTTTACGTGGACCTACAGCAGCCCAGGCTATTAGAGAGTTGATGTGTGCATTGTGTTCCAGAACCTCCTCAAGAGAAACTGGTATACAGCTCTCAGGGAGGGGGAAAGGCTTTCTTCACAAGCCAGCCAGCAGAGCAGAGCAGTCCACACAGCCCGGAGAGCCTGGTGGGGAGAGGAGCTGGGTTGGATAAATCAAATCAGAGTGTCCTAACCTTGGTTTTGAAAGAATTAGAACACTCCTTAACAATCATCTAGACCAACTTACTTTTATAGACAAAGCAAATGCAGCCCAGAAAGATTGACTAACGCCACAGTAGTAGTGGCAAGTGGTAACAAGAACCTGCATTTTCTAACTTTCAGTATAGTTCTATTTCTGGCAAACCAGGTTCTAGAGCTACCACTGCCTTATTAAGCTTATTTGGCTGCCACTTGATTACTATGTGATAGTCACTGCTCTGCTCTGAGTAGGGGGCCTAGGCAGAGAATGTATTACATGTGTAGTGTTCCTGAAGAAGAAACTTTTGAATGTGGTTCCAGAAATCACGACTAGAATAACAAGTGGCTGAAGGATTAACCTTACTGACTGGCTGGCTTGGTAGGGCCATAAAGAATTCTGCTCAAGTTCCTCCTTATAACTGACATCAAAGTAGTACAGCTGCTACTAGAGTCCCAATTAGTGCTTTTCCTGTTTAAATGGGGCTCCTGCAAGTTGAATCTTGAAATAGCTGTGTTGTGATCATGGTTTGGGAGAGCAGAAAGGGGGAAGGCCTCTTTTAATTATAGCATTCTTAAAGCATAATGATCTGTTTTTCATTCTTTCCTGATTAGATAATAGCATT
Organism: Microcebus murinus; assembly: GCF_040939455.1. Lineage (NCBI taxonomy): Eukaryota > Metazoa > Chordata > Mammalia > Primates > Cheirogaleidae > Microcebus > Microcebus murinus. The sequence goes on along the minus strand of NC_134115.1, from coordinate 89,934,666 downwards.
GTAGATTAGAGACAGGACCAGCTTTGTTTATTGCTGTGTTCATTTGTTATGTGGTTGGATGTCTTTTGGTAGCTATTTTCATAACCACTGTAAACAGTTTATATTTACAGGTTTGTTTTGTTTTTTTTAAAAGCAAATGATGAAGCAAATTGGTCAAAAGTTCAGTTTCTCAAGGAAGTAAAGAGACTTTGAAGATACTTCTTGTCTAACTTTTCTAAATTGCCTATCTTTCCTGGCAGGATTGGTTTTAATTCATTGGTAAGGTCTGTGTGTAATGGAAGATTAGATTAGTGATAACATTTGTTCTTAACATTTGGTTATAGGACCACTTAGGGACCTGAGAATAACCCCATCACTCATCTCAGTAACAGGATAACTTAATAAATGCACTGCCCAGTATCTGTTGTCCTTTTTTTCTTTTTTTCTTGACCTTTGATCTTAACAGCATAACTTATCAGCTGATTAAGATAATGGAGAGGACAATTCAATCTGTAGCATTACAGCATTTTGCTGGAGTGTGCTTAGATTCTGGATTGAGTGAGAGACAAGAAACCAGTTCGTTCTGGGCTCTCTCAATTTAGCCAGCTGACTTTGGGCTCACCTCAGTTTCTTCCCTTTTAATTATGAGGAACTGGATTAGTAGAGTTCTAAAGTCTCTATCTCCACTCTATGATATAACTCTGGTCCATATAGAACCTTCTCTCTTCTGGAGATGAGAGTTGCTGAATGGAATCCAGGTAAGTGACTCAGGATGCTCTGGAGAATCAAATAAAGGTGGCAGAGAGTGAGAGAGATGCTGCTTATATTCCTGGCAGTCCCTCAGTTCTGGGTCCCTGTCCCTTGGAGGGCTGGCAGCTCTCCTGTTGTTTGAGTCAGTGAGGGACATCTGGTTGTCTTGCCAACGAACTCCCTGATTTGCTCAACTTAGTTTTAGTAGGTTTCTATTCTTTGCAGCCAGTTGATCCCAAAGGCATCTTATGCATCTTCATAATGCACACGTGTTTCTCTGGCTTTGTCATTCTTTAGCATGTTGGTTATCACGTGTTTACATTTCCCTTTGCCTCACTAAGCAGTGAACTCTTTGAGGACAAGGATTGTGCCTTGCTCATCTTTGTTTCCCTAGCACTCATGGCAGTATAGGGATGTGGTAAATGGTCAAAACAATGAATGACTAGACCACTGCTGCTTTTTAAAAAAAATTATTTAAAGTGAGGAAACTAAAACCAGAGTGATGATATTTGCTCATATTTTATGAAGCTTGTTTATTTTAGAAGCAGAAACTGGATCAGAACTTATGACTTCATCAAACTGTGCTTCTGTAGCCATTGGTTTTAATCTCCTTTCTTCTCTATCAGTTCTTTCCTTGGTTTTCTAACATGTGGCAAAACCACTGTCTTCTGCCCATGTCTGTTAGAGGTGTTAATAAGCAGTCAATTGATCAATGAGATTAAAGGCATAGTAACATGATCTGGTTGGTCCACTAACCAAATTCCTACATATTCTTTGTAACACAAAGAGCTTACTGTTTACAATATTTAAAAATTAGGTGAGGTGTGATGTTAAACTGTCAATTTTTTTTGTGATTTAACATTGGAGATACATTCCTTTTTGAAAAGATTGGATCTGAGATACAACTTGAGCATTCAGTTAACCACCTCCAACTCATAGATGTAAAGGAAAAATAAATAGCAGTAACCAAAACAAGTTTTACAAATGACTGCAAAGTAATTTTCTTTTCATGGCTTTTTACCTTGACTTAAAGGTCAGTGTGAAAATAGATGAGAGTTAAACTTAGAACCAAGCATATCAGATAGAAAATCACTTAGGTTCCATTGAACATCCACTGCCACCTGATTTTTTACACCTGAAAAACTTCTCCCCAACACCATTTGGGTTTGCTGGTCTTAAAAAAGGCACATGTTCTTCTGAACTAATGGGAGATGAGGGAGAGATCTGGAAAAACACTGAGGAAGTGATTCCAAATGCAGTAGCTAGTGAAGGGGACAAATGGAGGGTGTTCATGGAAACACAGCACATGTGACAAGGAAGCATTCGGTGTAAAATACTGGCTGAGAGATTTAACAGTAAAATTCTGATCAGGTGTAACCCTCAACCACATTCTTCTCTCCCGTGCTGCACTTCTCAGGTGGATGTGCAGAGGAGGCCCCAGTGAGTGTGATGACAGCCCAGATCTTGAAGCCAAGACTCCTAAATTCTGTTCCTAGCTCTGTCGCCAACCCATTCTTCATCTTTTGGCAGGTCACTTCTCTCTGGGCCTGAGTTTCCTCATTATTTTGAATGAGAGAATTAAACTTTTATAGTGAGACCCTTCTCACTGTATCTACATGGTAGATATAATCACACATCCTGAATATCCTGGGGTTGTTAAAAGCTCATCCTGGTAATAGTACAACATCGTAGGAGTGGTAATCAGGATGTTGGGTCAGTACGACACAGGAGCCTTGGCTTATTCCTGCTTGATCTGAGTATCAGTTTAGCCTGGTACCTTCTTCCACAAGTATCAAAAACCATGTAACTAACTTAACAATAGGACTAACAACCAACTGAAACAGTAGGACAGTGTTTATAACAAGACAATTTGTTTTAATAAGAAGTTCCAAAGGTGGGGCAGCTCTGGAGAGTATACTATACTTAATCAACTCTGAGATGTCACCAACTGGAAGGTGTACCCTTACTGTACATTCCACTAAGGAAGAAAAATCTCTGCCAATTAAACAATGACATACTGCTGATTACAAAACACATCTGACCTCAGAGAATTTGGTGGAAACTACATCTTCGAATTAGTGAAATATAGGAATTCAGGAACTCAAGAATATCATCTTTCCAAACTTCCATTCTACCTTAGGATAGCTCCCTTCATCACCACAGTCCACCCAGCCATAAAGCCGAGACCTAGGTGACTTTGCCTGTTCTGGTGCCTCCTGTTAAGAAAAAGGAAACTTTTTCCAGAAGCCCTGCAGGCGGTTTACTCCACATCTCATTGGCCAGAATGGTCAGAACACACTCCTGTTGCCATCCCAGTCATTGCCAAGGGACCCAGAATTACCCTGGGGGGGGGGTTAGTGTCACACTCCTCAGGATTCACCCTCTAGCTAAGGATAGGGCCACCGTCCTTGAAGGAGAATACCTGCCGCAGGCAGGGTTTTGTTCACGAGGAGGAAAGAGGAAATGGACAAATAACTATTAAAGCAAGAAAGTCCTGAAGTCATTACAAGTTCATCCTAGTCATAGTACAGCGTGGTAAGAGTTTATGATTTTTTCACAGGTAGGAAATGGTGACAGGAAGATGGTTTGCGATTAATGTTGGTTGTCTTCTTGCTCTGAGCTTTTAAGTATTTGAGACTTTATTGCTATATTAAATTGTTTCTATTGTTTATAAATTCTGTAATAGAAATTACTCCTATACATTTCAGTGTAGAAAGGTACATACTCAATTTTGAAAAAAAAAATCTCAATTTTTTTAGCCATGTAGCATTTCCAAATGCTTGCTGATTGGTTATATTATGATCTTAAAATTCCTTTAAAAGTAGATACTAGATTAGTGGTGTTTGAACAGTCCTTATATTCCTCCTGGTATACATGTAGGCTTAATTTTATAATTTTTTTAATGCTTCTCAAAGGAAATAAGTGTTCTTACTGTTCCTGATTTTTCTTTGGAATAATGCAGCTGCTACCCTTTTCCTGATAAAGAGCTGGAGAAATTTAGGCAGCATAGTGCACTTGATACTTGACAGTGAGGCTCTTACCTGGCTCACTTTCCTAGCCTTAACCTTCATTCCCACAGCACCTCTTCTTCCTCAGTGGAAGGAAGGCAACCCATTTCCTCCATCTTTCTCCTGAAAAGGTCACTGAGATTTAGTGCTGCATTTCCTGGTTCTCCCCTTTGAAGGTTGGTGCCTAATTTGTTTTTGATTTTCTGAACAGGACTGATGGAGCGAACTCTGTAGGCTGCTATGTGGTCAGAGTAGCTTTTATGGTACAAAAGATCTTTTCATGGATGTCACCAGGGGTCTCGTTACCCTTCCTTACTTCAGGCTCTCTTCATTCTGCCCAGGGATTTGAAAAGTTCAGGGAAGAAGCAGGACAATTAGGGTCAAAGACTTAACGCTCATTCATTCATTTGGTGTATGTTTACTACGCCCATACAGGGCTGGGTGCTAGATGCTGGGGTGAGCGGGACATACCACCTCAGACTTTAGTGTGTTTTGGAGGAATGTGTTGCTGGAGGTAACATTTGCTCTTTACTGCCTTAGGGTATTTCTTTGCTTTGTCCACCAACTATGTAAGTGTCTCTTCGTGACTATCTCTGTTTACAGTGCAGCACCTCTGAAAATCAATATTTGGTATAGGAATAACTCAATAACTGAGCAAAATCTACCTGCTAAAGCTATCTTTTTTTCTTCTTCTTTTTGGTCAATCTAAAAGACACTATTTTGTATTGAGGAACTTGCTCCAATTGTAAATTAGAATTTTATTTATTTATTTATTTTTGAGACAGGATTTTGCTCTATCACCCAGGCTGGAGTGCAGTGGCACGATCATAGCTTACTGCAACCTCCAACTCCTAGGCTCAAGCGATCCTGCTGCCTCAGCAGGAGGAAAGTTGGAATATGAAATTTAATCTCACTTTCCATGTAGGGAAGAGGGAGAGATCATTTTAGTACTCATTCCTCCAAAAGTATCTGAAATAAATATTCATTGGTTCAAACCTCTCATATTTGAAACCTTTATGTTCTATAATAATTGGAACAAATCCGATTAGAAGATATCTGTACTAGGATTAAGAGGGTTGGAGGGAAGGAGATGGAAATCGCCAACATAGACTTTTTTTTAGTGAAAGAGAATAGTCAGCCTTGCCATAAAACCATTTCTGTCAGTTACCTGCATAGTCTGCATGCTTATTGCTTTATTATCTGTGTGTGAGGAGTGGCTTCAGCCAGGGCACATGTAAATCAGACTTCTGATAGAGATTTGATTCTGATAGTGCTTTCAAAATTTCCTTTTAGAGATGCATGCTCTTGCATAGAGATTAGCCATAGAGAGCTGTAAAATTTTCCTCTCATTTCTGGGAAAAGGGTTAAAATCAGACAGGCAATTATGACAAGGCTGAAATCCAAAAGCAGGTATCTCTCTTCTTCACCACCACCCCATCCCTATCTTAGCCATTAGCAACCTCTCTAGAATACATCTCAAGTCCTACACTTCTCTCTGTCACGACTAATGTTGCCCAGATCCAAGCCACCCTTATCTCGAAACTGGGGTCGTGCAAACACCTCCTCAGTAGCCTCTTTGCTTCCACTTTTGCCACTACATAAAGCAGCCAAATCAACATTTCACAGCATAGATTTAATTTTGTCTATGGTAATTAAACCCTCCAGTGGCTTCCCATCATATTCAGAATAAATTCCAAATTCCTCTTACTGGTCTACAAAGGCCTTCATGATCTGGCCCCTCCTGGTTCTACAGCTTCATCTTGTTCCACCTCCCCCTTTACCCACCCTGTTCTAGCTAGGCCTTTTCTCTGTTCCTAGAAATCTCCAAATTTGTTTCTACCTTGTGCCTTAGCATTATCTGTTCCTTCTTCCTGCTGTGCTCCCCTGATCTCCATGTGGTGGGTGCCCTTGCCCCCAACAACACTGTTATTACAATTTGAAATATACATAAAAGTAGAATAGTAAAATGAACTCCCATGGGGCAGTCCCCCAAATCACCAACATTTGGCCATGTTTTCGTTATCATTTCTTTCTTTCTTTTTTGTTGTTGCTACTATAATGTTTTAAACCCAATTCCTAGCATCATATCATTTTACTTATGAATATTTGTTTCTACAAACTAAGGATGTTCCCTTTTATAATCACAGTGCCATTATCACATGTAAAAAAATTAAGTGATTCCTTCATATTGTCTAATACTCCATCTGTATTCATATTTCCCTATTTGTCTTGAAAATGCAAACAGTTTGTTTTTATCAGATTCTGAACAAACTCCACATGATGTATTTTGTTTTTATATTCTCCACCATTCTCCCTCTGTCCTCCATTTCTTACTGTGCTTTCTGTGATGTCTATTTGCTTTTATGTTTCTTTTAATTTGGTCTTTATTTATAACATTTTTTCCTCACATTTTTACGTCGTTTTGTTAGTTCTCATTTCATATGTTCTTCTTGTCCAGCCATCTCTCTTCTGAGAACTTCTTTTTCTGATTTGTGCTGTTTTTCAAAGCATTGGTTAGTTGTTTCCTTAATTTCATTCAGCTTAGTTTGGAATAATTGGTTACAGTTTTTATCTGCTCATGGTCACTTTTTCACAGTACTATAGAATGTCATTCTGTTCAGTTTCACCTTGTTTTTTCTTGTAGTATTGGGTAGGGAGGGATCACATTTCCATGTTGTCTCTGTATGTGAGATGGACTTCCCTGTTCTGTGCAGGGAGCGTGGTAGCCAGGGCCATCATCCCAGCCTCAGGAAGGACTGAGGTGCTGGGCTGCCTCTTGGTACTCCCTGGCTGCCTAGGCCTTCAGACGCTGCGCTTGCTGCTCTGACTTGCTCTCCGTGGCCTGGCCTACCTTTCTGGGTTTCCTGCCCGGTTCATTCACTTTGGGTTCTGTTTCCAGCCACGTGCCCTCAGAGGAGGATCTGCCTTTCTGAGTGAAATGTTTGTTGAACAGTTCTGTGGCCTGCAGTGACTCTCCCCGCCCCCACTGGCGTTTGAGGTCATCTGCACTCAGACCCTGAGAGGACCTTGCCTGTTTTGCCTGCTGTTCCCAGACCTACTTGTCTAGAACAGTGGGGCCCTTTTTCTAGAGGTGGGTATTTCATGAAGGTCTTGGAATGTCGTGGTGCTAGGGCGAGTCATTTGTCCCCTTTCACCCCCTACCACTCATCCTCACAGCCACTGACCCTGGGTGGTCCTGCCCACTTATATTCTGTGATTCATGGGGAATATTTTAAATTGAGTTACTGAAGAATTCATTTATCTCTCATTGTTTATAGTTGCTCTGTCTGGTTTCCAGGAGATTTAGAGAGATTCCAAAATCATGCTGACTCCATCAAGTTAAATGTTGCCTCAGCAGCCTTTGTGACTGTGCTTGAGGTAGCCACCCCTCACGTGCTGTCATCTCCCCGTCATTGAACTCTGTATGTGGTGTGCATCACCACCCGAACTTGACGTTCGTCCTCTAGTTTGTTAGGCCATCTTACTCACCCCGAATCCCCCCTGGGCTAGAGTAGTGGCAGCCCAGTGGACAGGACAGTAAGTGAATCGTGGTCACAACAGGCTTATCCTCTGTTGCCACATAGAAATTGTGAAACTTTTCTCAAAAGCTCTAAACTTCTTTACTATGATTATATTACCCTAAAAAATAAGTAAAAGAAAAAATCATTTTCTAAAATGTTATGATGGCATTTAAACTACAAAATACAAGAAAACTCCATTTAAGATATTAAAATAATAATGAAATGCACGCTTAAAGATCACCAAAAATTGAAAATCCAGGTTTACCTTGTCCCAGCACAGAGACTGATGCCTTCGTCTCTGTCTCTCTGTTATGGAATCCCTCATCTACATGTATGTGTACGTGTATACATATACTCTGGTTAAAGACAGAATAGTAACTGATATCTAAGAGTGCAAACTCTGGATTCACAAATTCAATGTTTCCATTAGGGAGCTCTATAAAATAATGGGAAGAAAGATGGACTTGGAACCAGAAACAAAGCAAGATCCTTGCCCCATCTCTGCCCCTTAGTAATGATGTGACTTTGGGCCTGCCACTTAATGCACTAGGCTTCCTTCCATCAATAAAATAAGTGGTTGGTTCTTATTAATAGTACTAGGATTCTTGTAAGCATAAATATCTGTTAGCTTAAGACCAGTTCTAATCCCTGAGTATAAGAGTTATGAGACCAAAATGTTTTCTGAGCTGGAGTCTGCTATAAATGCAACCTAATAATGAAAGCAGAAATAATATCTTCAAAAAATCATATGCTTCAGTTTAATTCTACAATTATCCATTTTTAAGTAGCCATTGAACATTTTTGTTGATTCACAGTGGTGGTATTATAGGGGATACATTTAAGAGAGATTTCTTAGGGAAGTACAATTCTGAAAATAGTACCATGCATTTCTAAAAATCTTAAATTAACACCCACAAATTGGAATTGCCCAGGGTTTGTATTTTGAATAAGCTTATGGCATATTTTTTATTCAAGCACAAAGATTCTTGCATAGAGCAAAGAACAATATAAAAAAGTGTTCAATTACTTATATAATATTGATGATAGCTACTGCATATCAGGCACATATTATGTGCTAGACCCCATGCCAAGCACATTACATACATTGTTATTTAACCACACTGTGAGGAAAATATTATTATTCCTGCTTTACAAATAAACTGAGATGTAAGAAAGTTAATCAATGCCACATAGCTAGAGAAGAGTAAAGGTGATCATAGTTCTTGTGAGCATTCATATAGTACCCACTGGGTGTTGGAGTCTGTTCTAAGTACTCTACATTTTTTTAGTCATTTAATCCTTATAAAATCCCTGTGAGGTTGGTACTGTTAGGTACCTTTTACAAATGTGGAAACCGAAGTACAGAGAGGTTAAGTGACTTGGCCAAGGTCACATACCTAATTCAGATCCTGTCAGAGAGAGGATTTGAATTTGGACAGTCAGTGTCCAGAGTCTAGGTTCTTATCCACTAGATCAGTGGTCCCCAATCTTTTTGGCACCAGGGACCAATTTCATGGAAGATAATTTTTCCATGGGCTGGAAGCGGGTGGTGGTGGTGGTTTCAGGATGAAGTGCATTACCTTTAGTATGCAGTCAAACCTCTCTACTAATGATACTTTGTATTTGCGGCTGCTCCCCAGCGCTAGCAACACTGCCTCAGCTCCATCTCAGATCATCAGACGTTAGATTCTCCCGAGGAGCACGTAGCCTAGATCCCTCGCACTTGCAGTTTACAGTAGGATTTGTGCTCCTATGAGAATATGATGCTGATCTAACAGGAGGTGGAGCTTATGCAGAGATGCGAGCTATGGGGAGCAGCTATAAATACAGATGAAACTTTGCTGGCTCACTCCCCACTGCTCACCTCCTGCTGTGCAACCCAGTTCCTAACAGGCCATGGACCATTCTGGTCCGTGGCTTGGGTGTTGCAGACCACAACACTAGATCATCTTGCCTAGCTGCAGTAGAGTGACTAACAGACCCCAAAGTTATCACTTTCAGCCATTTCCTTAGAAGTGATACTAGAAGAGTATCCTTCTAGTGTACTACAAGAGTACAAAGGATACTAAGAAAAATTTAACTTATTCTTCTTTATGTTAGGGGTAACATTGAGTTTTTAGCCATACTGCATGTAATCTGAAACTCAGCAAAAATAAAACTTCCTCTTACCTGGTCCCTGAAATCTTGATTTGGGGGACCATAATAGAAATGCACTCCTAATAGTAGGTGTCAGACCATATTGCATAGTGGACATCCTCTCTGGAATACCCGTGGGAGCATTAAAGACTTCTGAATCTCTGTTGACTATCTGCTATCTTGCTGATGTTTGATTACTTTGCACTGGTGCCTTATTGTTTGCAAAACTATATTTGAAAAGGTGTTAATTTAAAAAGAGAATTCTCTGTGGGTGGTAGTGGTGTTAGTACAGGTCTAAAATTAGTGACATGTTTTTCTGAGAAATTTGAAGTAATATGTATCAACAAATAGGAGTTGCCTAGGGTTTGTCACTTAAGTGGAATCCTTTTGGTTACTTATTTCTTTTTTTTTTTTTACTCTCTGGTTACTTATTTCTTAGCTTCAGATTTTTGTTTAAGAAAAAGTGAGGCAATGCCTTTGCATATAAAGTAGCCGAAGACACATAGACTCCTAAGAGACAAAGCCACGCTCTGCATTTTACTTGGCTTTGCTACTCTGCCACTGGTGAGCCAGCAGCACTGACACAGGAACCATAAATGACAGAGAAGGGCCAAGATCGACAGAGCCAGCATCACTGCCTCACCTAGTTGTTACTGAGCTGATTGCTTGGAAAGTCTTTAGTGGTTTTTCAACTTGAAAAGAACAGATTTGAAATAAATAAATTGATCCATTAACCTGTTACAGGAGGGTTCCCACTGTGCTTAGTACCCCCAAATAATCTCAGATAAGGTTGACTAAGCCACACTCTAATAGATTTTCAGGGTAATATGTGGACCATAAAATGGCCATTAACCAACTTGCTTTGTTTATGAGAGGCAGGCACTTAATGCCACTGGCCTCACGTTAGAAGCACATTGCACTGTGGTATGTTTCAATGCTGTGAAGTCATTGATCAGATGAAAATACCAGTTAGCAACTAAGTGTTTCCTGGGCTGTAGGCTTTATGAATAATGTGTTCTTCAGTTAAAAACAGCACTTTAAGCAATTGTTTAAACCTAGCCATTTGGGAATGAGGGAGAGAGCTTCATGAATAATTTATTTTCAGAAGAAAAGATTAAGGGATCTGAACTTTTTCACCTTTCCAAACCTTTTTGGCTTAAGTGAAAATACGTACAAAAGCTATAGATCCAGATAAATAAAAGTCATAATGCATACACGATGTATATAAGTTTATATACTTTCACCTTTAAAAAACCTTTATTGAGAAAGGTGTAGGCATATAAATACAATGAGTTTAAAATAAGAACTGGGTATGGAATTGCTGGAAGGGTTGTGGGATTTTAGATGTAACATTGAACGTGCATTAGCATAGTGCCATGGGAAAGCTTAAAATATGGGTAATATGTCCTTGTATCAAAAAGGACTCCATCAAAGCAGACCAGTTTGATCCCTTGTGCTTAAACATTATGCTTTCCACTTTCTAAAACAGACCGCCATCTTATAAGAATTGCAAGTCTTTGGTTCAAGGTTTAAATAACAGTTTGTTGTGGGCGTTAGGTATCAATATCACAACACCTAAATTCTCCCCCCACCTTCTTCCTCTTGTTCTTATGTCATTGAAAATGCCCATGGTTTTGTATTTATGGTCCTGCCTGATATTTGGCCAGCAGTTTGCCTCAGTGGATGAAATTTTCATTGACCATTTGGCTTTGAAAGAATTTCCAAAGGCACAGAGAAGGCTGGATGCTGCTTCACAATCATACTACCACCACCACCACCACCACCACTGGCAACTGTTATTTATTAAGCCATTGCTCTATGTCATACACTGTTCTAAGCAGTTAATACTGATTTCTTTATTTAATCTTAACTACCTTCTGAACTAGGGGCAACTATGACCTTCATTTTATAGATAAGGGAACTGAGGTTTAGAATGTTTAATTACTTGCCCAAGTTCACCAGAGCCCATGTTTTTAACCCTTTCAGAGTGAGTCTGTACACTTCCTCCATTATCCTCACAGGCAGATCAGAAGCACTTATGCTGGCTAGGTAATCAGCATCATATAAGGGCACGCTCACTTATTCACCATTCACTTCTTAACCTCCATAACAAATTGGAATGCAGTCAAGAATCAAGAAGTGTGAGAGCAGGCCTAACCGAAATTGCTGTTGTCAGTTTCCCAGACTGTCAAAGACCCTCTCACAAAGCCCATTTTCTCTGGGTTGTCAGGGTAACGAATTTGGAGACATGCAGCACACATACTAACAACAGCGAAGAGCCAATGCTTATATAACAAGAGAGGAGATGGGGGGGAACTATAAATATAAAGCACAAAGGCTTGAGTTGATGCTCATAACATTAACAGAAAACTAAATTGTTTTCTTGTTAGGAATAAATGTAAGTATATCTTTGTTTTAAGAAGACATTCACAAAAATAGGTAAAAGTAAGCATGGGCATACAAAGAGATAGGCATGAAGGATCTGAAACCTTTGCTAATGAGCAAGAGCACTGTCTCCAGTGGTGGTGGACTGTGTGGGCAGCTGTGGAGATCGAGTCCTGCTCCATACAGCTGTTGGTATCATAAATACTTCTGCCGTGATAGAGGATCTTGATTGTTCTCATCTTTTTCTGCTTGTTGCTTCTGGAGGCTTTAAAAAAATTTCATGTTTAAGATAGCAGGCTTCCCATTTTTGAGCTAGTCACACTTGAAAAATATCCTTTGAAATTATCTAAACTTAATTTCTGGCCATTTTGTTTCAGAAATACTAACCTCAGGGGGTCTCTGTTCTCTACACTAAAACTTAATCTATTTGGAAAAATTCCATTTACTCTTTGTAGAAATTGACTGGCCATGGCTCCTGTGAATGATACGGTTGCTATTATCCCAGAACACTATAAAAATGAACTTTGAAACAGTGGGTAGGACCCAAACAGAAAATGATGTATAGCTTGGAAATGGTTTAGTTGAACATTATGCTTTAATATTTTACTGGTCATTGCAGCACGGGTTTCAGAAATACATGTTCAGCTTTTTAAAGTTTTATTTTTGGATTGGAAACTTTCTTGCAAACCAAAATAGATGAATCAAGTGTGTTTGAATCAATGCTAAAATGTCATCCACATCTGCAGAATGAAAATCATTAGCCAGTTATTTGAAATCCAGGTAAAATGAAACCATCTTACTATGAACTTCATCCAGCTTTTTCTCTTCACTGAAGGAAAGAATGCTAAGAATCTTTACAAAAATTCGTTTAACAGGATTACTATTTTATTCCAAAAGTTTTTTGGAAAATACCATAACATATTAATTGAGCTTGGAGAAGCACCCAGCCTGGATTGATCTGAGTATGTCTGAGCATACACTTTAAATACAAACTAATTATTTCTCCAGAATCTGTGCATGAAAATAGATCAGGATTTCTCAAAATCTTATGGCATAATGTCAATTACATTTAAACTACAACCAGAATTTATTGTTGGAAAAGCGAGAGTGGGTAAGGATGCAATAGTCTTATCAAAAAGATTGCAGGCTGACATAGTGGCTCATTCCTGTAATCCTAGCACTCTGGTAGGCTGAGGGCAGGAGGATGGGGTGAGGCCAGGAGTTCAAGACCAGCCTGAGCAAGAGCATGACCAAGACCTTGTCTCTAGTAAAAATAGGAAAAATTAGCCAGGTGTGGTGGCAGGCTTGTAGTCTCAGTTACTTGGGAGGCTGAAGCAGGAGGATCACTTGAGGAATTGGAGGTTGCAATGAGCTATGATGATGCCACTGCACTATAGCTGGGGCAACAGAGCAACTCTGTCTCCAAAAGAAAAAAAAAAGCAATGGAAACTTTTTTACATGTGGCTGGGAGAGCCTCTTAAATTTGTCTTTTGGAAGAGTTATTGGTTCATACTGCTTATTGGTGGCCACATTTTAAAGGTCTATATCTTGGACTGGTGTATGGGGAGAAAAAAAAAACATTCAGAAGGATCTGAGTTCTAATCCCAGCTTTGCCTACAACTAACCAGAAGGCTTTAAATAAGTCAGCCAGCCTCTCCATATAGAAAAACATTTGAACCAGGTGTCCTCTCTGTTGTCTTCCAGCTCCAGAATTATATTATTCCTTTGGGGACTATTATTATAATTCTTAAATCTGTCAACTCATGGAACATATTTCCAAACATGAATTGATTACTAAAGTGCCTTCCACCTCGTGGAGAAGATTGTGCTGAAGGTGGCACACCACGGGCTGTCATCTTCCAGAGAAAGAGCAGAAGGCATTGGAGCCTTAATGTGTTTAGGGTCCCAGTGAACATGAATTGTGCTCTGCTATCTTAGGTGTGAGGGAATTGTAGAAAGCAGAGCTTCCTCAGCACAGGATTCCTTAGCTAGTTAATGAAAGCAAAAGTTCTGTCACGTACCCTCCTGCCTTCATTAGGCCTTGAAACGCAGAGGCCAATGGTCAATCATTATTTACAGTGAAAATCTAGAAAAAGGATATTTCCCAGAGCTGTCAGCAAGCCCTTAGAACCTTCATGAAAATGATGAAAAGTTTGAGTCATGCTAATCAAGCTTACATGCTTTACATGGTTTAATAACAAATAATATGCTATACTGTTTTAGCTTAACAAAGAGAGAAACACTTCAATTAAAGCTGAAAAATAATCAGTATTCCAGGCAGAGAAGAAATACTGTTCTGTGGTTGTGATGTGTATTACTCGTCCCAGAGCCTCCACCCAGACAGCTTGTGTTTCTATTCTCTGAAACAAGTCGCCATTGTTGACTCCTTGCCTGCTGCAGCATAGCAGGCCATTTTAACAGGCATGTGATGGGTTTAAATGTCAAGAGTTTTGCCCCATGGGCAAAACCCTCACTTATTCTGGAGGGTTAAAAATGTTGATAAGCAGGTGTTCAGCCTCCTTGTTTTTGTACTCATTTAGATCGGCAGAGACCTCTCTAATGGCACTTTTCTCTCATTCCCCTGAACTGTGGCAGGAATAATTCCATTCGTAATTAGGCAGGTGTCTAGTTTTAACCCTGAATGCCTCTATAGGCGGTCATTTCCTTTCCTCTCCCAGCAGCCTCTCTATGTTGCTAGCATTCTTCCAGTTGTAAAGTTTTGCCTAATATTTAACCTCAGTGTTCCCTGCTGTCACTGTCTCTTATTATTCTCATCGACCAGGAATAATTGATCTGTCTTCACTCAGCAACTTACCTTTGCATGCTTTAGGAATAACTGTGTCATCCCTCTTATTTTTGTTGTAGACAGATTCTCTCCCTTGTTGTTAAGGCTTTGTACACCTTGTTTTCAAAAGGATTACTGGTTCTGTTCATCTTCTGTACATACCCTCCAATTTATCACCTCTTTATTATTATTCACATTGGTGCTGCAACTGCTTTTGCCAAAATGGAATAATTTTCTCTCATTTTTCATGTAATCCCCCATATTAACACAATTCTAAGCCGTTGACTTTAACACTGATGCATTATTGACTCATGCACAGTGTGATTCACTACAGGCCTCCATGTCAGGACAACAGTGGGATCTGAGCAAGAGAGACTGTCTTTGCTCCATCATTATGCACGAACTAGCTCTTGAACAATCTGCTCTGCCCACTGAAATATTTCATATTTCATGTGTGCACGTGCACACACACTGTACACCCCACTTCACAAGTCATAGCTCAAACTACAGCCTCCATGGGTTAGGTGCATATGGTGATATTTGGAGCACTAAATGGAGTGATTGATTCGACACAACTGAATCTGAATTACAGTTGCATCTGTTAATTGTAGCAGATCTTCTGTTTACAAGAGTGGGTGTCTGAAATTTAAGAAGTTAAGGACCTGGATGCTTATACTCCTGGTTGACATTTAAGTAAATAATTGTTTTTATCCTATTCTAAGATCCTCAAATGAAAGACATACTAGGTATGTGCCCTTTAATTACACATGCTCTCTGAACATCCTACTCAGCTACAGTAAATATTCATTTGTGAACTCTAGTGGGCAGAGTCCTTCCTGTAAATTTCCTTGATTACAAAATTTGTTTCCTGAGATTCTTGTTAAGACACTCAACGTTAGTCCTCTGACTTGGTTGCAATATAGTTCTTTGTAGTTTTTTCAAAAATTTCTAGTAATGGGCCCCCTTAGTGGCAAAGGCAATGTGTTTTAAGTCAGAACTGTACTTGGAATAGTTGTGCCATTATACTGATAGATTTTACTAAAATCCATTAAATATAATAGATCCTAGTTATTCCTAAAGGTTAAGGAATAGGGAGTTCTGATTAATTGAGTTTTCTAGGATAATTATTACTACCATATGTGTCATTCAGAGATGGACAGTCTTTAGTACTGCATAATTGCTGCTTTGTCCATATAGTAAGCCCTTAGGAAACGTATATCAAATTGACTAGAGCTAGAAGGAGGACCCTTGTCCAAAGAAGAGGAAACCTAAGCCAGAGGGCTGGATGACTTGTTCACTGCAGCCCTGTGCCTGAGTAGGAGAGCCAGAGTGAAATCCAGATCTTCCTACAGCAACGTCAGGATTTTCTCAGCTAATGTCCTACATGCTTTAGGTTAAGGTGAGATGGTGGAGAAAGCATTGGCAAAAGGATCCAGTTACTTGGATTTTGTGTCAGAGTTTAATGTACTTATTATCATCACATAATCTAAGTGTATGTACATGTGTGCATTATACTAGGAAAAGTAGTAAGTTCCTTACTATGATGATCCCATTTAGTCTTCAGAACCACCCTCTGAAAGAAGATACTATTATTGTGCTTGTTTCGATGTGAGAGTGGAAGCCCAGTAACTTGCCTGACTTAGTAGAGCTGGGACTTGAACCCAGGCGGTTGGACATCTGATCTCACATCTAAAACTACAGCACTGCCGTCCTGATTTATTAATTGATCCCTTTCAACATGAAAAGAATTCTATACAAAAATTATTTTGAGGGAAGTATCTTCAGTTATAATGTACAGGTCTAAAGATAACAAAAATGTTTTCTATATTCATATGCATGTAAAACTCTTAATAATCTAGATGGGCAAATAATGAAGCCAAAAGGACTTCATGGGGTGAGGTCACCCTGCTGAAATTCTGCTCAGCATGTGAAGTCTCCATCTCCTCGCAAGCCATGTCTGAACAGATTCGTGTCCATTTTCACCAAAGTTGTAAAGACTGGTCACAGGATCAGATGGGAAGGCAGTAATGACTATAAAACCAAGCTTTATGCCTTGCGCCCTTCAAGGACTGTAGTTCATGGGCACATGTGGTGACATGCCTGCAGCTGCCCCTCATCCACTTCAGCACTGCAGTGGAGCTAATCATCTCCCTGATGATGAGAGCATTACGGATAAAACTGGAGAGCAAAGCAGAGTGAGTTCTCACTACCTAAGTCCCCAAGGTGATCCTGTCTCTTGCCTAGTGTCACCAGGACTTATTAAAAACCACTTAATTTGACTCTTATCCTATTGATATTTGAGATTAGTGCAGAGAATCAACACATGTCCAAGAATTTTTAAAAATTGAACTTGATTGAGGTATAATTTACCTAAAATATACTCACTTTGTGTATATTATGTTTACGAACATACAGTTCAGTGAGTTTTGACAAATGCATGCATCTGTGTAAACATCACCCCAAGAAGATAAAATTTATCCCCCTAGAAATTTCTTCATGCCCCTTCCCAGTCACTGACCCCACCTCCCAACCTAGTCCTTACTCCAGGTAGGTTCTAGTCTGCTCTCTGTTACTCTGGATTAGATGTGTCTTTTTGAGACTTCACATACTGTGTACAGAACCAGGTTTTGTGCCGAGGTGCTTTTTTGCTCAACATAGGTTTTTGAGATTCATCCAAGTTGTTCATGAGTTGTTTATTCTTTTTATTATGGAGTAGTCCATTGTATGGATATACCACAATGTGTTTTATCTGTTTACCTGTTTATAGACGGGGTGTGGGTTATTTCTGGTTTGAAGGTAGTAAGAATAAAACTGCTATGAACATTTTTGTACAAGTGTTTGTGTAGGCATAATATTTTATTTTTCTTAGGCAAATACCTAGGACTGGAATTGCTGAATCATGTGTTGTATATGTATATTTACTTTATACGAAACTGCCAAAAGCTTTCCAAAGTGGTCTTGCTGTTTTGTACTTCACCAGCAGCATATTGCAGTACCTACTTGTTCTACATCCTCGCCAACATTTGAGATTGTCAGTCTTTTTTATTTTAGCCATTCTAGTGGATGTGTGGCACATTTTACATTTTCCTTTGACTATTGCTATTCAGCCTCTTTCAGATACTTATTGGCCTTCAGACTGACATGTCCTTGTTAATGAGTTATATGTTCAGGTCTTTTGCCCCCCTTCTAGTCCTAGTCTGTTGACCGGCTTCCCCCCCCCCCCATCATAAATTGGGTGTTGAGGTTGTCATATGACTCTTCTCCTTTATTTTGCATGGTGAGTTACATGAGTTGATTTAAAATTTTTTCTGTGTAAAATACACATGGAATTTTCCATCTTAACCATTTTTAAGTGTATAGTTCAGTGGCATTAAGTATATTTCCATTTATGTGCAATCAATTGCCACTGCCCATCTTCAGAACTCTTCATCTTGCAAAACTGAAACTCTGTACCCATTAAAGTATAACTCCTCATTCTCCCCTCCCTGCTCCTGACAAACCACTATTCTACTTTCTGTCTCTATGAATTTGGTTGTTTTGTTTTGTTTTGTTTTTTTGAGACAGAGTCTCACTTTGTTGCCCAGGCTAGAGTGAGTGCCATGACATCAGCCTAGCTCACAGCAACCTCAAACTCCTGGGCTCAGGCAATCCTGCTGCCTCAGCCTCCCGAGTAGCTGGGACTACAGGCATGTGCCACCATGCCCGGCTAATTTTTTCTATATATATTAGTTGGCCAATTAATTTCTTTCTATTTATAGTAGAGACGGGGTCTTCCTCTTACTCAGGCTGGTTTTGAACTCCTGGCCTTGAACAATCCGCCCGCCTCAGCCTTCCAGAGTGCTAGGATTACAGGCGTGAGCCACCGCACCCAGCTTGTCTCTTATGAATTTGATGATGAATTTGATGATTCTAGGTACCTCCTAAAAGTGAAATTGTACAGTATTTATCTTTCTGTAACTGACTGATTTCACTTAGCAAAATGTTTCCAAGGCTTATCCATGTTACAGCATGTATCAAAATATTTTTCCTTTTGTTTTTGGGTTGTTTTTTTTGTTGTTGTTGTAATTGTTTTTAAAGAAACAAGATCTTGCCTGTTCCCTGGGCTAGAGTGCAGTGTGGCATGATGATAGCTCACTGCAGCCTTGAACTCCTGAGTTCAAACGATCCTCCTGCCTTAGCCTCCCAAGTAGCTGGGACTACAGGCACTGAGCATCACACCTGGCTAAATCTTTTTTCACTATTTTAGAGACAGGGTCTTGCTGTCATATCCAAGCTGAGCTTGAACTCTTGGACTCAAATGACCCTCCTGCCTCAGCCTCCCAAGTAGCCGGGATTACAGGTACAAGCCACTACACCCAGCAGAATTTTCTTCCTTTGTAAGGTTGAAAAATATTCTGTTGTATAGCTAGACCACAATATAGGTTGATTTTTTTGAATGTTAATTCAACTTTGCATTTCTGGAATATACTTGATCATGACGTATTATCTTTTAAATATATTGCTGGATTCTATTTGCTAACATTTTCTTAAGGAAGTTTGTATCTTTGTTCATAAAGAATACGTTCTGTAGTTTTCTTTATTTGCCTTTGTCTAGTTTCAGTATCAGGATAATGCTTGCCCCATTAAATGAATTGAGAAATGTTTTCTTTTCCTCTGTTTTCCATATGATTAATATTATGTCTTCCCTAAATGCTTGATAGAATTAACTGATGAATTCATGTAGGCCTGAAGTTTTTTTCATGGGAAGGTTTTTGATAACAAATTCACTTTTTAAAAAAGAGACGTAAGCTCCCTTAGATTTTTTTTTCTTCTTGTATCAGTTATATGATTTATATCTTTCAAAGACATTTATTTCATTTTTGCATTCAAATTTATTGGCATAAAGTGGTTCATAATATTCTTTTCTTACCCTTTTAATGTCTATAGACTCTCAATGATGTCCCATCATTCATTCCTGATATTAGTAAATTATATCTTCCCTCTTTTCTTTGCCCTTGATCTGTCTAGCTAGTGATTTCTAAATATTATTGATTTTCTTTTTGTAATCTATTTTTGGTTTCAGTGATTTTTCTCTATTTTTACGTGTTTTCTGTTTCATTGATTGACACACATTATTTCCTTCTATGTACCTTAGGTTTAATTTGCTTTTCTTTTTCTAATTTCTTAAAATGGAAGCTTAGATATCTAATCTTTAAATCTTTTTTCTTATATAAGCTTTTTAAAACTACAGATTTTCCTCTAAGCATAGTTTTAGCTGCATCCCACAAATTTTGAATATTCCCATTATCATTCAGCTCAAGACATTTTCCACTTTCCCTTGTGTTTCTTCTTTGACCCATGAGTTATTTAAAAGTATGTTGTTTATACTTGGAGAGGAGGAAAATAAAAAAAATAAATAAATAAAAGTATGTTGTTTAATTTCCAAATATCTACAGACATTTTCAGTTATGTTTTTGTTTTTTTATTTTTAACTTTAGTTTTGGTTGAAGAACATACTCTTTATGATTTTGAGACTTGTTTTAAGATCCAGATTTTGGTCTGTCTTGGTGAATGTTGCATCTACACTTAAAATGGATATATATTCTACTGTTTTGGGGTGTAGAATACTATTGTATGTCATTTAGGTCAATAATGATTTTCTGTCTCCTTGTTCTAACAGTTACAGAGAGAGACGTTTTACTGACTATTTTTAGGAGTGTACACATTTAGGATTGTTATATCTTCTGGATAAATTCGCCCTTCTGACTTTTTTTTTTTTAAATCATTCTTAAAACCTGCCTTGCTTATTAATAATGGGCTTTGTTCCCACTGAAGTTTTCCCCTTTCCCT
This sequence comes from Microcebus murinus, assembly GCF_040939455.1. Taxonomy (NCBI): domain Eukaryota; kingdom Metazoa; phylum Chordata; class Mammalia; order Primates; family Cheirogaleidae; genus Microcebus; species Microcebus murinus. The sequence continues at coordinate 89,914,273 of NC_134115.1, read as the reverse complement.
GGATAGAGGAGTTTCTTTGGCTCTCATGCCACAGGGGAGGAACAGGTAGGTAAGGCTCAGAGAAGCAGTGGTGGCAGTGGTGAGCAGAGTGTCAAATTGATTTCTACTCTGACATAAAATATAGAAGAGTCTGTGCAAGAATTTTAACTCCTGACCTTGAGCAATCCGCCCGCCTCGGCCTCCCAAGAGCTAGGATTACAGGCGTGAGCCACCGCGCCCGGCCCTCGTGCAAGAATTTGAAAGACTGTCATAAGATTTCTCCTGTTGAGTCGTTTATGGTTCAGTGAGGCCACCTTAAACCTGTAGAGGGCGCCCTCTAAGAGTTTGCTCTGGCACAGGTTTTAGCTCTCTTGAAAGTGGCAGCAGGGATTTTGGAGCCACTGGCTCCATGTGGAAAGCCATTTTGTCATCTATCAGGGAGGCCCTCCTCCTACACTCATCTTGCACATTCCCAGACACACGTTCCAGGGCAGTCAGCTCCCAGCGTGATTGATTGATCATCACAGTCCTTGCCTCCTGATGTTGCTGACCTAAACACCTTGGTCACTAGGAGGCTGATCCATTTCTCCTCCTTCAGAATCTCCAAATGTATGCATGAAAGGCTTTTTTTTTTTTTTTTTTAAGGTTTGAAAGCGAAGATTTGTTTAGAATGGAAAAAAAAACCCACAATTTATCGGTAGAAGCAAAACCCTTTTGAAACTAAGCTGTTTAATTACCTGCCTTATTATAAGAGAGAGTTTCTAAACTCATTCATTTGCAAGCCACCTATAGGATTTTTGCTATAACCTTTGTCAGCTGTTCTATTATTTATATAATATTTTTCTTTAAATAAATTAATTTTTAAAGCTTAGCTTGTATGGTACCATGGCCAAGCAGTGATATGGATGAAATCATGGGTTTGTTTGCTAATTATATTAGACATTGTTCTAGGTCCATATATTTTTAAATGAAAAATTTTCATATATCACCTAAAAATCACTTCATATACCACTTGGTGAATATTCGTATCACATTTTGGAAACTGTTAGCCTGAAGAAAATGTGAATTTGACAGTGAACTTGGAAAAGCAAACTAGCACTTGGCAGTTGTCTGAGAAGGAATACTTAGTGCCTGAAATTTGGAGGTGCCAGGACACTTTAAGAAGAATAGGGAAATAAAAGAGGCAACAGAAAGCCAGACTGGCATGCCTGCTTCACAGTGAGGTAGATCCTTTCATTATGATTCTGTTACTCTGTTTAAAGGACATAAATTTTGAAACTAGCCAAATCCACAGTTAAAATACTCCAGGAAAAATTTATTAAATGTTGTTCAATTAAGTAAGGCCCCACCCAGTGCTCTTTATGTGAGATAGTGCTCTTTATGTGAGGTCGTACCCCCACCCAGTGCTCTTTATCCAGGTGTGTGGAGAGACAGTGAACATAAAACTTAGCTGTTACTGCTGTCCTGCAGCTGTTAACAAAGCCTGTGATGTTAGTAGTCATAACTGACGTCTGCCTTCGCCTGGTCTGTGTCCCCCTTATCCTCTGCTGCTGGTTAGTAGGAGGAACCAAACCTTCATTGTTGTAGGATTGGAGTCCTTGGTGTTTGTTTTTGTTGAGTTGTCACAGCCAGTCCTCAGTGACCCTTGACATCATGTTTCTCCTGCCTCGTGAATCCCTGGCCAGTGCCTAGTATTGGCCATCACGAAGGTGGAAGTCAGAGGACAAAAGGACTTGTTGCTGTACTCTCTGTGGCAGCCAGCCTCCTGGGCACAGTGCAGGACGGAGGGGGAGCAAATGCAAGATACCCAACATGATCCTATTCTAGAAGTCAGATCTATTTACTCCAGCCCACTTCCATACTATTAATAAGTTATGTTTCAGGATCATGCCAAATGCGAACCGTCTTCCCGCTCTCCTATCGGCCTTCTTAAGAAAACAAGAAAGAACTTTCCCTATTAACTGAAATGCACTGTGTTAAAAACAAGCAGGAAACCTTAAAGAACATTCCTTGCTTTTATTGCTCATTCTTCAACAGTTTAATGCTGTGATTGACTTATTGAGGCTTTGTATTCCTCTAGCTTCAGACAAAAGGTCATAACCTTTTTATGCAGAAAAAGTTAATATTTGCACACCTAAAAGAAACAGCTAATAATACTATTTGCTTATTTTGTGCTAAGTGCTTTATGTGCTGTATTCTTTAATTCTCATAACGAATATATGAAGAAGGCATCATTGATATCCATATTGTACAGGTAAGAACACCAAAGCTTAAAAGGTTAAAATAACTTGTCCAAGTTGAAGCAGAACAAGAACTTAAGCGTCCAGGTCCCCATGATTCCTAAGTCCACCCTCAGACTCTGTTACGCTGAATACCATTGTCAGGAGTCCACATGCAAGATTCATTTATCAGCTGTCTGTCAAGAGCCTGCTGTGTGCTGGACAGCATGCTGGGGGTTGACAGCAGGGAGCAAGATGGACTGTACTTTCCCCTCATGGGATTCTCACTTCTAGTGGGAAAGGTAAACATTAAAAACGTTAAACAGTTGGTCCTCCAGAAGTATGGGCTAGATTGTGATATGGACTGTGAAGGTAGGTGAAGGATGCTGTGAGTGACGGCACTGGCACAGTTTACATATGCGGGCCTTGGAGAAGGCTTCTCTACTGAAGGTTCTGTTCAGCAGAGCCCTGGAGGGGATTAATTTAGGAAGGAATTATAGGGAAATGAGCCCTGAGGAAGGAAAGATCCCTGAAGCTCTAGCCAAGAAAATGCACCCAGGAATGTCTGGTTTTGTTTTGAGTTACTTTCCTTTTTCATCATCTCGATCCTGCCGTATAACCTAGCGGCCCTGCCTGTGCCAGGGCTGTCAGGAAGGGGAGAGAAGGGGAAGAACTTCATCGTGTTTGTACCCTCTGACCCTCTGTCGGATGACACTTTCTAGTTAGAATTTTCTACTTTTTGTAGAAGAAACAATTACAAAATAAGGTTCTGTCTACTCAGGGATCTTTATTTCTCCTTGATTCAATCTGCTTAAGTCAGTCCAGGTCACCAAATGCTTATTGAGTGTGTGTTATATGCAAAATTATTGTAAGAATTAGAGATAGGTGTCTCCAACTCTCCCCTCAAGGAGTTGATTGTCTGATAAGTAAAGATAAAACTTGAAATTACTATCATACAAACAACACGTTTATCCCAGAAGGGACTTTGCAGTTTCCTGAAATGTGTTGTTCATTTCCAACTATGAGTATACACCTGCTTTAATGTATCGTTATTACTAGACCAAGTTTTGTGTTCAGTGATTGGGATCCTTCTCTCCAGCATTTCTCTTTGTGAAATCTACTTACATTCTCAGGGACATTAAAGAAAAATCAAATAGAAATGAAATCTTGTTCTACACATGTGTAGCAAACTCCATTCCTGGAACCAGTTGCCACATTCGAGCATTGCCGAAAAGTGCCACATCTGAACAAACCAGTCTGCACATGGGAACCAGTCCTCAGCTGTACCTGGGGGTGGGGAGAAAAGCAGTTGGATTTGGGAAAGCATGCATCGGCTGCCCTTGCCAGGTCCCTGGTTGAATGCCAAGAGCCCAGGGGTTGCTTTCTCCTGGTGTGAATTGTGGCATCTAGTGTCATTGCACCAGATCTGACAGAGATGACTGATTTAATAACTGTTGTTAATTGGTGTTGCTGGAAAGCTCAACCTGTTTTGTTGTTTGAGGGTTTTCTTCCCCCCTCTTTTAAACATGTAAGGGCTTGCAAAGGAGGTAGATGTTGAGTGAAATTATAATTCTTTTCCAAGCATAATACATTGCTTAAATGTTTTGGGGGGCACTGGGACCCACGAGATACATGAATACATTCTAGTATGAGAGCAAAGATTTAGAAATTAATTATTGTTACCCCTTTTAGTTATTAATATAAACTAAAATGCAAAGCAAGTATTCACTATTTCACCCCTTCCTGTTGCCTACCAACTTTGCACATTATTTGAAAGTCACAAAAATCAAAAACCCAGCAGGAGAACTTAAGGAAATTTAATTTGGTTGTCCTGTTTCTCTGGAGATACAGCCCCTTTAAGACAAAAGGCTTAAGCCCCATGAGGGCAGAGACCACTTAACCATCACTGCATCACTGGACTCACTTAGACACTGAATGGATATTTACTGAATGACTGGGAAGACAGAAAATCATCAATTGATTTCATTTTGTTACTGTGCTACTAAAAATTTTCTCAGTTGTTTTATGAGAAGTCTGAGGAATGACAAAAATGAAATCTGCTTTTTCCATGGCATCCTCACAGACCTAATAAAAGCACTGTGGTGTGTAACAAAGCCCTGGAATGGGGAATCCAGAGAGGTGGATTCTGGGCTCAGCTCCACCACTCAGCTGTGCCGTCTTGTTGGGCCAGTCACTCAATCTCCTTTTTCTGTCCTTTATGAAATAAGAATTTTACATTTACACTGCTTACTTCCCAGAGTTGGTGAGATATTGAATGAGGGAAAGGGTGCAGAAGTGCTTTGAAAATGGGAACGCAATGCCTGCCCTTTCGCCCACTCTCCTCTAGTGGAAAGGCCATGCTAGCGCCTCGGCTGTCCACTTCTCAGAGGAGGCCTGCTGTGGGCCAGCCGCTTCCCCTGCCTTCTGTCCTTCACGTGTAATATTCCTTGAGCACAGTAATTGTTGAGAATTGTAGGCACTCAATGAATATTAATAGATATCATAGGAATAGTTTATAAGCCATGTATAAGAGGAATTCCATTTTATGCTGGTATTTGCTGTGTGTTCTAGCTCATGGCATACCTATGAACTCACTGGGTTGCTTGACACCCTGTAACAGGAAAAAGGCAGGTTTGTTTATGCGTTTCAGTGTGTACTGGGTCTTTGTGTGTTCTTTCAACTTTTCGAAATGGAGGGATAGCTTTTGTTTGCTTGCCCAGGTGGTTCTCCTAAATTTATTCAGGTAATATAGTCACATGGATCAAAATTCATGAGGTGCTAAGGAGAGAACTGGCTCAAGCTTCCTCCCACTTAAGCTGCCTGGCCACCATCATTCCCAGGAAGCAGCTTTTCCTAACCTTGCCAGCTCTGCCTGCAGAGGTGTTGAGTTTCAATAAAGAAATTTTGAAGTTTTTGAGTGCCTCTCACTGGAAGAGAACAACACAGTAGGTAGGTAGCCAGTTGGGTCAGAGTGGGAAGGGAGTGTGGTGAGAGATGGTGTAGACGTCTAAGCAAGTGCACTTATTTCTGTCAGCATCACATCGAATCTTGCTTTTTGATGTCCAGTTTAGAAAGTACTTTTGATTTTCTTGAGCATATAACCAGAAGTCTTTCACAGCCATAATACAAACATTTTACAAATCCAAGAAATGAGCAAATTTGGCCGAAGTTTCCAATCTCTTTCTTCAGCCTCTTAAGATCGATAGCTGTAGTTTCAGTCAGTCTCGTTCTCATGAAGTAATTAAACAAGCCCCTGTCTGTTTCCACTCACTGTCAAAGGCCTCTCATTCACATCATTGTGGACAAGCGTGGAGGGAAATCTTAAATCATTTTCCGATGATGCAAATGAATCCCTTCTTGATATCTACTGGGCATTACCCTTTCCCAAAAAAGGTGGTTTATTAATATATGCATTCCTAACTTTTACATTTTATATGGGTGGAGAAAATGAACAGCATGTATTTTACACACTGTGTGGTGTAAATGCTATTTAAATCCGGCTCGAACTGCTAAGCATTGCATTAACATTGCTGGGATCACTGGCTGGAGGCCAGATTTGTTGTGTTGGGTTTTTTTTTCTTTAGAGGAGGGGTCAGACTTCAGAGAACTAAGCCATCTGTCCAGTAAATTATTTTAAGGTTTTAATAACAAATAGTTTACAGTGTATTTGAATGTGCAGAGTAGAAAATTAATGTTTTACAAAAGCGGTATCTTTAGAAATGTCTTCCACATTCTGTTTTTGTTATCATTTTGGTATTGTAATCCCAATTTGGTAGCACATATCTTTGTACTAATGTTTTGCAGAATTAATTAGTTCATTAAAAGTAACATTTTAAAACTGGCATGTCAATAATGGTGCACTTCTTCAGAAGGCTTTTGCTTCTAAGAGGCATTGAGCTTCCACTAAAACAGATGCAGGGATTCTGTAGATGCATATTAAGCTGCAAGGCTTTAAAGGATCTCTGCTGCTTTCTTTGAGGTTTGTTTTGTGGTAGCTGTTGTTGGTGACTTTGATGGCTAATGGAATGAACTCTTCAACACCTCAAATATTCATCTGCTAAACAGAACCTTGCGTTTTAGTTGTTTCATAATGGCCTTACTTGGGTTGACGTGGCTTACTTTTAATGTACTGTCTACTCAATCAGCAAATGTTTAAGGCATGCCCAGTGGGTGCCAGGCACTGTGGCAAAGTCCTGGGATTCAGCATCGAAGAAGACAGTCTTACGATCCCATGCAATCCTGTAGGGGAAGTAGACATTAAACCAAGTAATCACTTGAAAAATTGTTCAATGACAAATGGGACAGGAGCAACATAAGAGGTAGAATGGGGTACACTGACTGATTGGGGGGAGTGTCAGGGAAGGCTTCCCTGAGGAAGTATCATTTAAGCCGAAACTCAAAGACTTGAAGCATGAAAAGGAATGACCTGGGCATGGGGGTGGGAAAAGCTGTAAGAAGAATCTTCCAGGCAGAGTGTGTACAGTGTCCAAGGTAGGGTGAGCCTGCTCAGGAACGTGGAATTAGAAGGCCAGATAGGGCTGAACTGTAGCTACAGCTAGACTGAACAATCTCCTTGGCCCTCCTAGGTAAAGTCGCACCACCAAGCTGTGCTTTAAAGGGTGATGCAGAAAGCAGAGAGCTCTTTCCTTATGCAAGCAAGGAGCTTCTATAAAGTGTTGGTGATGTGGCTTTGGAAGACAAAAGGTGGTTACCCACAATCAGATGACCTCTAAGGTCATGGAAGGAGGTGCTTTATTGGAAGGATTAGTTAACAATGAGAAGCAGTCATTTAAAAACAAACACAAAAGATGTGTTGGCAAGAATGTGGAGAAAAGGGAACCTTTGCATGATGTTAGTGTGAATGTAAATTAATACAATCATTATGGAAGATAGTATGAAGGTTCATCAAAAAATTAAAAATAGAGCTACCATATGATCCAGCAATCCTACTACTCGGTATATATCCATAGAAAATGAAATTAGTATGTCAAAGAGATATCTGCACTCCCATGTTTATTGCAGCACTATACATGATAGCCAAGATGTGGAGTCAACCTAAGTGTCCACAGATGGATGAATGGGTAGAGAAAATAGATGTGGCATATGTACACAATGAAAACCAGCCTTAGAAAAGAAGGAAATCCTGTCATTTGCAACAACATGGATGAACCTGGAGGACATTATGTTAAGTGAAATAGTCCAGGGCACAGAAAGATGAATACTTGACAATCTCACTAATATATGCAATCTAAAAAACTTGAGTAGTAGAGAGTAGAATGGTGGTGACTAAGGGCTTGGGGTTGGGGGGGGGCGGTACAAAAATATTGATCAAAGGATACAATATTTCAGTTAGGTAGGAGGAGTAAGTTTAAAAGATCTATTGTACAATGTGTGACTGTAGTTAATAACAATGTATTATATCCATTGTACCTCTTGTACCACTTAAGTTGTGTTCACTTCTAGGGTGCAACAAATGTATATACTTTCTTCCTAAGATGAAATAGCTTTATTGAAAAGTAAAATTTATCATTTAGAAAAGAACAAAAAGAAAACCAAAGACTTCGGTTGCAGAACGGGTCTAGACCAAGAATTCTTTTTTTTTTTTTGAGACAAGAGTCTTACCCTGTTGCCCAACCTAGGGCGCCGTGGCATCAACCTAGCTCACAGCAACCTCAAACTCTTGGGCTCAGGCGATCCTACTGCCTCAGCCTCCCATGTATCTGGGACTATAGGCACACACCACCATGCCCGGCTAATATTTTTTTTCTATGTATTTTAGTTGGCCTATTAATTTCTTTCTATTTTTTTAGTAGAGACAGGGTTTTGCTCTTGCTCAGGCTGGTTTTGAACTCCTGACCTTGAGCGATCCTCCCACCTTGGCCTCCCAGAGTGCTAGGATTACAGGCGTGAGCCATAGACCAAGTATTCTTAACTTGTCCATGAATGGACTTTACAGTCCTATGAACTGTAGAAAATTGTATGTAAAATGTGCAGCCATATGTTTTAATTTTCAGTACCTCAAAGGATCTGCAATGTAAGAAAGATTGAAAACCACTGATGAAAGAAATTGGGAAACCTGATAGTCTTTTATATATTTGCAGAAAGCCTTCTTTAGGTTTTGGAGGAAATATTTATGTCATTTCACAAGGCCAGATGAAGTCGGGCAATTGGGTAGAGATACTGTAAGTGGATCTGAAACAACCTGACCATCAACCCGTAGTACAAGAGGCTGCCTTGTGAGGTGGTGTCACAGAGAATTTATGCAGACTGCCTGTTGGAGATAATGTTAAAGTTCTAGATTGACAGAACATTGGCTGAGAGGACCTTTGAGGTTCTGGGGTTCTTTAATTCTCTGTTAAGGCCATTTAAAGGAGCAGGTTGAGCTACTTGAAGAAAATCAGAAGAGAATAAGGTTTCTAGGGCTCCAGAAACTCACATTAGAAATACGAGAATGGTATGATTGTTTCTGATGCAGTAGAGATTTGGAGGTAGTTGAGACTGAGGCTCAGTCCTAAGGAAGCCATTAGAAACTTCAGGAAGAGTCAGTTGGGTTGCACTGGAAAAACCAGTGGGTTGGAAACCATTGAAGCCTGACTGTAACTAGGGAGCATGATAGGAAAACAGGATTCTCTGGTTGCTTACAACTTAATTTTTTGCTTTAAAATACTATAGTTATGAATCATACCTTGATTTAAACCTGTAATTTCTAGAAGTTTATATTTCTAGCAGAGTTCTTGGACCATTAAGCCAACTCATCGACCAAGTGCTTCAAGGAGGAGAACTAAGCAGCTCTCCATTTTCGAAAGGCTTCTGTAATGTAAATAGGAACAGCAGTCTTTCCAAGTTATTACCCTGTTAACAGGTTGACAGATATGTGCAAATTGTGACTCACTGCTCAATTTGGCACTAAATTAATGTCTTTCCGCGCGGCGTCTGCTCAAGTGTAAACTAGTCACCACTGCTGTGTTACTGCTTGTTTGCCTATATTCCAAAGGTAAAAATTAAAGTAATTTGACTCTGCTGCAGAACAGAGTGTAGCATATGGTGGAAGTGTAGGAGGAGAGCACGCTGTTCCTACCTGTCCTTAGCCCTGCTCTCAGAGCGGGCGCTGCGAGTGCTGCAGAGCTCCACGCAGACACTAGCGGTCCTCGCTGGTTGGGAGGCAGCGTTTTGAGAAGTACTGCCAAAGACCGTCTCCCATACTAACCCCCCCCACCCTTGACAAAAAGAGAGTGTCATTTTTGTCTCCAGATTTTTAATTTGAGCTTCCAAGCTTTCCTTATTTCTGTCAAGTCGCTAGTGTTTGATTGTGTTTCAAAGATTGGGTCTATTTGAAAATGAAGTGTTTTGATTTTTGCTTCTAGAATTTAGACATTGTTTTTTCCGGCTAAAGATGCAGCTGACTTTCTCTCACTTTTTCTTTTTGGCAAATACATAATGTCACCTGTAAAAAAGAAATTTGCATCTCCTTTGTGTTATGCATGTGAATAAAAAACAGTCTTCTTAAAATCTGTTCTTGCTTAATAAAATCTTTAAATTGAGTTTGCTGAGCTTTATCTGAGGTCATGGACTGGGGAAGAAACAACAACAAAAAAACCACCCCAGATCTCTCTACTTTGCTGTGCCAACTGCAGATATTTTTCCTAGAAACTATTTTTCTTCTGCCATTACAAGTAAAAAAATCTTATAAATAAGGGAATCCAGAAATGGCAAGGAGCATTTGTTGTTTGCCCACTTAGAATTTTAGCCCTTACTAAAATTAGCATCAAGTTCAGGTAATTGGCGTGGAATTCTAGCATTCTACACACTGAGCTTGGATTCTGGCTTTTTGTGTGACCTGGGATCAGCATTTAACCTACCCATTCCTTTATTTTCCTAGCCTACTAAAAAGACTAGTTTTACAGAACAGATTTTGAAGACTTCAAGGTGAAAGGTACAAGGGAGAGCAAATTATGATGTTACCTTTGTGCTGAAGTTCTGCATATTCATTTGCTCCCTCCTGTCCAGAACTATGATGGCTATTGATTGAGGATCAGTTCAGAAGACATTGCCTGCCCCTCCCCATTAGCATATACTTAGCAGTGACCTCCAGTCACATAGGACAGTGGATTTTTGCTCCCTGCTGAGTCAGAAGAAACTGGGTTTAAACCACACATACAGATTTAGAAAAGAAGTATGTAAATGTAGACATGTTTCCAGTGACCTCGTGTAAACTTTTGGCATGAAGTTTTTGTCATGTGTCTTCTGCCATTTCCAGAAACATCAGGTAGTAATGAAAAATGAGTTAATTTCCTCTTTTCTTCACTTTTTCACCTCTTTTGTAGCATTTACGCTTAGATCCCAGATTGTGTGTCATGAAGCTGTAAATCTAGAATGAATCTCAGGAGATGATTTGTGGTCAGTCCGTTTCTTAGCCATCTAGGAAAGATTGTTTTCTAAGCCATTAAAAAAAATCAACAAAATGGGGTCTTACCTTTAAGAAATGCCTTTTCTTTCTGAGCAAGTTTGCCGTTTGGTGCCATATCTTCATGGTATGGTCCATTTGAGAGATGGAAGATGCTCTTTGGTACTGAGTTCATAAAAGCTGTTTGTGTATTTGAAGAATATATGAAAGTCTCCCTTGGGTCTTCTTATCCCCAGGAGCAAATAACCACCATCATACCTCCACCCTTCTCACGCATCTCTGCTATGTTTTCTCACTATCGTCATTATTTACCACTGGGCCTTCTGTAGTTTTTCTCCTTCCTTCTTCAACTCAGAAGTTCAAAACTCTATATAACATTCTCTGAGGACGACCAGTAGGATCACTTTCTGACTTTCATAGCTGATATGTTGATGTTCACTTTTTTTTTTTTTTTTTTTTTTTTTTTTTTTTTTTTTGAGACAGAGTCTCGCTTTCTTGCCTAGGCTAGAGTGAGTGCCGTGGCGTCAGCCTAGCTCACAGCAACCTCAAACTCCTGGGCTCAAGCGATCCTGCTGCCTCAGCCTCCCGAGTAGCTGGGACTACAGGCACGAGCCACCATGCCCGGCTGATTTTTATATTATATATATTAGTTGGCCAATTAATTTCTTTCTATTTTTATGGTAGAGACGGGGTCTCGCTCAGGCTGGTTTTGAACTCCTGACCTTGAGCAATCCGCCCGCCTCGGCCTCCCAGAGTGCTAGGATTACAGGCGTGAGCCACCGCGCCCGGCCGATGTTCACTTTTTAACAAATGGCATTATGTTGTCTGCTGTCTCTCATGAGCCCCAGAAATTCAAACCAAAATCTTTTCTTATTGTGAACAGAGAACTAATCTTCCTCTTCCCCCAAGAGAGTATACCTTTTATATGTCCCGGACATAATAGACGTGTAATTTAATTTGTCATATCCAATGGATATGAAATCCAGTGCAGAATCTTTAATAGATAGTTTTGCATCTCAGCTATTATATTATACATCTCTTTCATGTCCAGTGTGATTGGATGGTGAGCACAAATACTTGTATGATTTAATTCTCAAAGGACCTAAGCCAGACTGGCTCTGTTTTGCATGGGCTGATGTCTTCATGATGAGCCTCCACTGCAGAGAAGAATTCATCCTGATAGTGAGCATTTTTGCAGAATAGGCACATGGTGTATGTGGTAGAAGTACTAATAAAAGCACATATAATTTTTGAGTCCTTTATATGTGCCAGATCCCATGCTAAGTGCTTAATGTCAATGATCTCAATTATTATTAAACCTGGAGAGACATAGATTTCATTTGGTCTAGAAGAACAGAGGACCCCCTTTTGATGGGATATCTCCAAGGAAAAAATGGAGCTGATAGCTCACCCGATAACTTTGTAGTGAGAGAAGTTTTAGAGTCAGGTAGAGAGTTTAGGAATAAAACTGTAATAGGTACATAGAAAATTAATCAAAGGAAAATCAAGGCAAAGCAGAAATCCAAGAAAATAGGAAGCTGTATAAGTAAAAGTATTCACGGGCCACTGTGTGGCTCAGCTATTAAAAATATATGCAGAGATTTTAGAATATAAACAGAATACTGACTTAAGCAAAAATTGTAATATCCTTTGAGTAAGAGTCCAACCAGGAAAACAGGAATGATGCCAGGTATTTAAAGCAGAAAGAATTTAATCTAGGGAATTGGTTATTCAGGTGACTGAAATGAGAAGCCAAACAGAAGTCAATGAGACAGCCCAGAGGTGAGGACCTGCAGCCAGTCCTGGACTGGAAGGATGAGGGAGGAGGCTGTGTTGTTACAGCCAGTGGCCGGCCAGAAAGGTGACAGGGCTCAATCCTGACCTCCTACAGCAGAAAGTTAATAGGTCATGCCTTGAAATGAGAAGTCAAAAGCTGGCATTAAAAACACATGGTTTAGGCCGGGCGCAGTGGCTCACGCCTATAATCCTAGCTCTCTGGGAGGCCGAGGCGGGCAGATTGCTCAAGGTCAGGAGTTCAAAACCAGCCTGAGCAAGACCCCGTCTCTACTATAAATAGAAAGAAATTAATTGGCAAACTGATATATATACAAAAAATTAGCCGGGCATGGTGGCACATGCCTGTAGTCCCAGCTACTCGGGAGGCTGAGGCAGTAGGATCGCTTGAGCCCAGGAGTTTGAGGTTGCTGTGACAACAAAGCGAGACTCTGTCTCAAAAAAAACCACATGGTTTAGAAATACGGAGTAAATACCAAAAGAAATCACCAAAAAATGTTGGCTCTAGGAGGCCAAGAGGAGGAACAGGGGAATACTGTTTTTTTGTAGAAAGCCTTATAATCCTATATGCCCTCTTAAAAATGTATTATAATGATAAAAACTTAATTGTGAAGTCTTTAGTATACTGCAAATTTTTAGTTCTTTGATTGAGGCTGTAGTTCATACATGTGTATTTTTCCCCCACTTAGATATGTTGATGATGTGATCAGCCGCATTGACAGGATGTTTCCTGAAATGTCCATCCACTTATCCAGACCCAATGGAACATCAGCAATGCTCCTGGTAAGATCTACTTGACCTATTTGTAGGGATGTGTGGGAGAAAAATTGACTTCAAAATTAACTCTCTACTCCTGTGTTGTAGAATCTGTAGAATGGAGATTAAATCCCAATTCTATGGTAAATAATGCATTTTCTTTACTGGCATTCTGTAGGTTAAAAATTCTGTATCCTAAAACCTTGCTATTGAACAGACTCATGTAAGAGTTCACCAGAAAAGAAAGATACTGTAAGACCATTTCACCTTAAGTCAGTTCATGGTGCAAACATCTCATTGTTTTGGTGAATCCATTTTGTATGTACACGAGGCAATAGTGATGCTCAACTATTGGATCCTGCTAAAGAAAACACTCTCTTAAAACAGAACCTAGTTCTGTGGAAATTATTTACAAAATCTACTATGTATTTGAAGAAAGTGTTCTGAGGCCTCCTTACCTACAACTTATGATTTTGTTGATTCTGATTTTGGTTTGCTCTGAACAAATTAGTCTCATAATTAATGTTTGTATTTGCATGACTTCACCAAAGATAGGTGTGTTTTGGAAATACAATGGGACAGAAACCCTAGATATTGTTAGTTCAAAAGACATAGAGGCCTCAGCAATAAGAAGCTTTTCTAATGGCCTGTGGATAATATGCACTTGAGGAACATTTCCCTGAACACAGATTTTGACGAACCACCACCTTTTATAGAAAGCAGAGTTTATTGAATAAGAGTGATGGTTTGATGGGTATCTGGAAGGTAAGATTTGGGACTGAGTGTTTTTCACATCTAGTCAGTTGCTGCTGCTTTGGGACCTAGTGTGAGCTCCTCATATTTTAACATTTTGCTTGTGTAAAAGCTTATAAATAGCCAGTCACCCAGGATGGGTTACTATTCACTCAAGCCATTCATCTTAAGAGAACAGGCTTATTCTGAGTGCATATGTGTTTTTCTCTTAAGATGTGGGCTTGTTAAATGTGTGATATTTCATTTGTGGTGGAAAAATTAGTGAAGTTCATCTTGGTAATATGCCACTTTTTTAAAAAAAATTCTTTTAGTTAAAATTTAAAGAGTATCAGATAACACAGTGGTTTTTAATAGAAAAGAAAAATAATTTTCTTCACATAAAATATATTTCCAAAACATGAATTATTTTATGCCTCAGTTAAATGTATGAATTGTCTAGATTTTTAAGATCCTCCAGACCCAGTAGCAAAACATAAATCCTGTTTTGAGCATACTTGACAGGGACCAAAGAGTTAATGAAGATAAAAATAAAAGCGTCCTCAGTGCAATAGGTTTGTTCAAATTGTTTCTGGGTCATTGAGCTTCCATTTCCTGATGAAGGTAGGAATTTGGCATTGAAGGGAATGAGTGGAGTGAACAGGATTCTAGGCAAACCAGCTTAAGATAATAGAGTGACTTCCACCTACAAAGCAGGCTTTTATTTCACAATGACTTGTCAGAGTCATCTGCTTTCTCATGGTGCTTCTGTCCTAGTCGACTGATAAGAGAGTTTAGGGGCTCAGTTCAAGGCAAGAATCCCATTTTACACACACCATATTTTTAAATCCCTACCCTACCCTCTAAGTGGCTAATTCAGGTATACATGCATCTTGGTGGCTAGTTGTTACCTTTCTGTAGTGGCACAGGAACTCACAGAAGGAGGTACTTATTTGTAGGAATAGTAGTGGCTGATCTGATTCAGAATCAGATTGCGGGGGGGGAGGGTAAATTGTACTTTTAACATAATTATGTTATTTGGCTTTTACTTTTAAAAGATGATATTTTATTAGATGGCAAGCCTCTAGGCCATTTGCTGCCACCATACTCATCTTCTCTGATGTTAAAGAGAATTCTCACCTGCAAGGGGGAGCAGGACCAATAACAGCTGCCACCTCCCCTACCTTTGCTAGTCACCTGTTCCCTAGACTTCTGTGGAAAAGGTTTGTGGCCTAGACTGTAGGCAAGAGTCGAAAGTGATTAATCTGGAATAAATTGTTTTAGTCTGGAATGCAGTATATTCTGGAAGGATTTGGGAGACGAATGAGAATCATCACTCACTTGTCACAGGGGAAAAGACCAGTTAGGAGGCTATTGAAGCAGGACACACTTGAACAGTCTCTGCTAACATCTCTTTTTATCTCTGTTGGCCAAAACTGAACTGTGCCTGTACTTTTCTTTTCTTTTTTTTTTTTTCCTCCAGGGAATTATGCAGAGTGAAGTGTCTGTGCTTTTTAAGTAAAATGGCATTTCCTCCCAAACCAGCTAGGCTTCTTGAATGTAGTCAACAGAAGCCAGCTTTGATTAATTTAAGGAAGGGGGTTGTTTTGGTTTTGCTATTTGATGACACTGAGTGCTCACAGACTCAGAGATTGAGCTGACCTGCCAGGAGGAACAAAAATCAGGCTGGCAGGCCAGGGTGCCCATGGCTCACGCCTATAATCCCAACACTTTGGGAGGCTAAAACAGGAGGATCACTTGGGGCCAGGAGTTCAAGACCCAGCCTGCGCAACATAAACAGACCCTATCTCTTTAAAAAGAAGGGTAGCTCCAGGCATGTCAGGAGCAACATCAGGACAATGTCCTTTTGGGACTCTGTGGCCCAAGTGATTCCATGTCAACTGCCTTCCATCACGTATCACACAACCTGGGAGGAATACTCCTTCTGGCCTAGCCTGAGGTCGAATCTAGCCCTCTGGTTTAGGGAAAAGTCAGGCCTTTGGAGCCCCACGGAAGTGGAGGGGAAGTAATTCCCCAGAGGAAGCACCAATCTGCATGGTACAGTGACTCTGAGTGCACAGAGCCTCGTGCACTTACACAGTGCTTACACAGTGCTCATCTCATTTGATCCTCACCATGGCTTTTGAAATAGGGAGCACCAACCGTGTTCATTTGACAAATAGAAACCTGAGGCGGTTGCTCTTCTGGCTTGTGCAGCTGGGCACCTACCCCATTAGCCCCCAGCCACTAGGATGTTGTCCTCCTGCCTCTGAGGGATGGCTTGTGCCAGTGGCAAGTAAGATTTGGATTGCCAGGCACCAGGCTGATAATTTTTTTCTATGTAATTTGATATATACAAAAGAATATATGTACTATCTATGTAAATTATAAAGCATAGATAAACCCATGGGCTCAGTTTGATCATCTTTGTTGTCATCTATTCTCCCTTCTGTGCCTATCCACACTTTATTTTTTCTCTTATCAACTTGTGCTGGGGTTGTTTCCTGTTGTGCTTTTTAAATAATGTTGGTCTGAGCATTCTCACACATACATCAGGATGAATTTTTAAGCCTCAGCTCAAGCCATGGAGCCAGTGCAAGCCCCTGTCTGAGGGAGGACGGGAGTGTTGGGATCAGCAGCAGTAGACGGCTTTTTCCTCAGAGTCACCTGAGTTATGAAACAATTGTGTAGTGCCCACACAGTGTGCAGGGGGTCCCACAAGTGACTCCTATTAAATGGCTTTGGTTCCGCAGTCCAGAAATTTTGTTGCCGTTCTAAATCTCTTCTGCTTTTGGTATAGAGGGGTTTTTGGATTATTTGTACATATGCATGGGAAAACAGCATAAAGTCATTGGATTCCAAGGCAATTCGTGGACAAAAGGCAGGTTTTGGTATTCCAGTTGTCAGCAAGCAATCACTGCCAAGAAGCAGTAGAGTTGTACAGTGATCTGTAGTTGGGAGCCCCAGTCCCTCAGCAGTTCCTTCACAGTAAAAAAGGGGAGAAAGGAGAGGGGGACTACTAGATTGATATTTTTTGAGGCTTCTAGTTTAGGTAGTTGAAGCCAGTTTGGCTCATCTAAAGCCAAACCAAGCTTTTTGTTGTTGGCCTGGTAGCACCAGGGCTTCAGGATGCATCAGAAACTTAGGAGCTGTCACCTTCTGTCCTGGGACTGTATGACCTGGAAGCACATGCTTGAGTCCTCTTTACAATTGTGAATCCACAGATAGTGCTCGCTTAGGAGATGAGCTGGGGTGAGAAAAAGGAAGGGAGACAAACAGGTGCCCTGTATTTGCTGAATGAATACATGAATGGCAGAAATAAAAGCATCTGTGACTTTCATGTGTGTCAGTTTGTCCATATTGGTTGGCATGGAGATCTACTCTTTAGCTACTCGGGGGAGAAGGAATAAGGCACTTGTAACTAATTTGATTCTGAAACTGACAGGACAGTTACGGGCTTAACTTCTGGTGTCTTTGTGAGCCTTAGGTAATCAATTGTAGCCTATACATTCTAAATCCTAGCTAATGTGAAATCTAAACTTTCAGCCTCTTACTAATCTTTAAATATATTGTGTCTCTCTGCTCTGTTTGGGGGCTGTTTTGGTGATGTATAAGTTAATAACTCATGATATAAGTCCTACTTCCTTTCTTTGAAGAGATGAGCTCAGTCATCCAAAAATAAATCTAGCTATGTTGATATTTAGTTTTAGTTAATCTACCGCCTTACATCCCATTATTAATTTCTTCAAACAGTCAAAATATTGTAAGAGCTTAACTGAGTCAGAGGCTGGAACAAGCTGCTGGCTTCTCTCAGCATTTAAAATATTAATCTATAATTTTTGACTAATCTAGGTATAAAAATGTAAGAATAGAAGAAAACACTCAACCATGATATGTGAAATATACCTCGATGTTTTATAAATTCTTATTCAGAAGTTATTTGATTTAGAAAAGATAAAACTTATCAGTCTTTCTAAATCCATGTTTTAACTAACCTTTAATTTCCTTCACATATTCATGCCTTACTTTTGTTTTTTTTTTTTTTTTTTTTTTTGGTAGGTCTCAGAGCGGTGCATGGGGTTGATCTCATGGTCGTGAGACTCAAACGAAAGATGGTGATTGTTGCTCATCACTGACCATGCCTTACTTTTGAATGACACATCTTTTTTTTTTTTTTCAAACATAGAGACACAATCTCATTTTACTCTACCCCAAGTTCTTTGAGACAGGAAAGACTGTTGAAGAACTAAACTGCTTAATTATTTTGGGCCTTGATATCTCCACTTGGATCAGTAATTCTCAGACCTGGGTAGGCCTAAGAATCACCAGTGTAGTTTGTGGAAAATGCATATTCCTGGAAGATAGCACAGAAATTTCAGTTTAGTGGCTCTGGGGTAGAGCCCAAGAGTGCTACCTTTTTTGCTACTGCATAACACAGGTGCCTCAACTGAGGCTCAGGTAATCTGTGGAGCACATTTTGCGAAGCATGTTGAACCCACTGTGTCCTTGGAGTTCCAATGAAGGCTGACCTTTTTGGTAAATCCCAGCTCTGATGTCAAACTGGTTTATTACATAGGCTGCTAAAGCATTCATATTTGCACTGAGCACCCAGAGAGAAGGGCCTAGTTCAGAGCACCATTCAGCATGGACCACATGAAGTGCCTGCACTCACAGAGCCTGCATGTAATGTGGAAAACGGAGAAGAGACCAGCAAATTGTTGCATAATGTGATGTCAGATGGTGATGAGGCTAAGGAGGCGGAAGCAGGGTACAGGGCAGCAGAGTGGCAGAGCGGGGCCAGGACAGCCCTTTGGGAGGCAAGACCTGCATGAAATGAAGCACGGTGGGGGCCATCTGCAGGCCAGGGTCCAGGAGATGTCACTGCAGGTAGGGAGGAGTCTCACCATATAGAGCAGCATGCATGTTCAGGGAAAACCAAGGAGGCCAGGATGGCTGGAGCATAGGGATGAGACACTACCACCCAAGCAGGTATGGGCCAGACTCTGGGCCTCATGGGCAGAGGGTAGGGCTCCGTGTTTTGTGAAGATTTTTGTAATTTTAATTTCAGATATACAGATTGGGGTAAATAGTAATCCTTGATTGGTGACATTCTGTCATCACTGATCCAGGCATGACTCTTTCATATTTTATTTATGTATTTATTAATATAGTGAACATTGATGACCTTACCGGTAATTCAGCCTAAGAGCTGGTACATTATCTACAACCTGTGCCTATCCCCTCTCCCGTCCTCCCCACAGGGAACTATTATCCCTCCCTTTGTCATTCTCTTTCCTTGCCCTGCCAGACAGACTTGGTCTCTGTCACCCAGGCTAGAGCTCACTACCATCCTTCTGACTCAGCGTCCCAAGCAGCAGGGACAGCAAGCCCATGCTGCCATGCTCAGCTAATTTTTCTATTTTTCGTGGAGATGGTGTCTGGCTATGTTGTTCAGACTCTCCCACCTTGGCCTCCCAAAGTGCTAGGATTACTAGCACTTTGTAAGCCACCCTTTCCTTTTTTTTTTTTTTTTTTCCTGAGAGAGGTGCTTTATCACACATGTATTCCTAAATATATTACTTAATTTTTCCTGTTTTTTAATTTATTTTGAAGGCATTAGATATTGTCTACAAGGACTTAATTTTTTTTACTAATTTCATTCAAATTTTTGGGTTAGCTATCGCTTCTTTTTGATAATATAAAATATTATCTGAATATATTCTAATTTAGTTACTTTTCTATCAATGGTCACTTGTTTTGTTTCTGGGTTTTTATTTTTGTACTATAAACAGTACTGCTCAGAACATTCTTATTCGAGTTCCTTGGTACCCATGGGCTAGAGTATTTCTTGGATCTATACCTAGGAGTGGAATTGCTTGCTTTAGGGCAGTGATTCTTAACTGGGTGGGATTTTTGTCTTCCAAGGGACATTCAGCAATGCCTAGAGACATTTTTAATTGTGATAACTTGGAGAGGGTTGCTATTAGCATCTAGTGGGTAAGGATAAGAACAAAAATATATACCTAAATAAAAAGCAACCAAAGAAAACATCCTTTAGAAAAAGAAACACTGAAAACATACATAAATAAAATTATGTGACCAAGTTGAGACCACACATTTCAGTCATATCAGTAAGTGTGAATTAATTTAATATACTTATTACTAAAATGTTTTTTAAAAGGTTATGTTCATGTGGAAAAAGAAGTATACCTGAAAGGATAGGGAAACGCCAAAAAAGAAAAGCTGCCAGGGGAACTAGCCCTGTCAGCGTAAAGCCCTGTCATTAAAACATACTCTGAAGCCTCTATAATTGGAACAATGATCCTGGCTCATAAGTAGACAGACAGGCTAGTACGATAAAATGGACTAGAAATAGACCCGAGTACATAAGGAAATTTAATATATGATACAGACAGCATCTCAAGTCAGTAGGACCTCAGTCATAAAAAGGAAAAATCTTTTGTATAGCCAAAAACATCATTAGAAAATCAAAAGCCAAAAATATGGGGAAAAATATTTGCAACATATATTACAGATAGGGCTAATATCCCTAAAATCCTCCCCCCCCCCCAAGAAAGGTCTTGCTCTGTCTCCCTGGCTAGAATGCAGTGGCATCATTGTAGCTCACTGCAACCTCAAACTCCTGGGCTCCAAGTAATCCTCCTACCCGAGCCTCTTAAGTAGCTGGGACTACAGGCAAGTGCTACCACGCCCAGCTCATTTTTTTTCTATTTTTTGTAGAGACAGGGACTCGTTCTTACTCAAACTGGTCTCGAACTCCTGGCCTTAAGCAGTCCTCCTGCCTCGGCCTCCCATAGTGTTAGGATTACAGGCATGAGCCACGCCTGTCCCTTAAAATCATTTTTTAAATCTTAAAAATAAAAGGAAAAAGACCAAAAATGGGGTAGAAAATGAGGGAGAGAAACAGACAATTCACCAAATGATATATATGGTACTGAAACAGATGAAAAGATGTGCAACCTTACCCTTGATTGGGGAAATGCAAATTAAAACTGCTCTAAGGTACCATTTCTCACCTACCAGATTGGCAAAAATTTAAAAATATAACAACACATTCTGTTGGTGAGTCTGTGAGGAAACACCCTGTCATACATTGCTAATGGGAATGCAAATTGGTACAGCTGTTTTGATGGACTTTGGCTATGTCTAAGAAAACTATGTGTGTGTTTATCTTTTAACCCAGCGGTACTTCTAGGAATTTACCCTGAAGATGCTCCTCCAACAGTATGAAAATACATATGCACCTTTACTAATTGCAGCTTGTTTGTACTTATAAAGTACTGGAAATAACATAAATGCCTGTGTGACCGTATAAATTATGGTGCAGCCGTACAATTGGACATACACTTTTTTTGCATCTTTAAAAAAGAATGAGGTGAGAGGAAGTAAGGGAGGACAAACAGGTGCTCTGTATTTTCTGAATGAATACATGAATGGCAGAAATAAAAGCATAAGAGCATAAAAGACCTCTATGACTCATATGAAGTAATTTCCAGAATAAATTGTTAAAAGAAAAAAGCAAAATGCAGGACTATCCTTAATATGCTTCCTTTTTTTTTTTTTTAAATAAGAAAGGAGATACAAAATATCTATTAGCTATTTATTTGTGGAGGAAAACACAGGAAAGATGAGCCTGAAGCAGAGAAATTGGTTTTGGGGGTGGGGTGTGGTGGGTAGGTGGGAAAGGCGGGTCCGTGATGAGGTTGGGGGACTGGAGATGGAAGGCCAGTGTGTGCTGGCAAGGGGTGACTCCCAGTATACCTTTTAGTGTCGTTCTGACTTTTAGAATTATGTTAATGTTTCATATACTCAAAAAATAAATAAAATTGACAAGGTTTTTTTTTTTAAAAAAAAAAAAAAAGAAGAATGCAAATGGAAATAAACCTAACTGTATTTCAGAGGAATAATGTGACCATGCCTTGTGGGAGGGACAGGGGTAGAGAACTGACCATAGTAACCTTTGAACATGCCATTTTTGACCCTAAGCCCTTAGACTAAGGACTATAATAATTGTGAACTAATATTAAATTCTAATTGGTTGACTGATTTTTTTCACAGTGATGTGGGTTAATGATTCTGAAATTACTTTATGTGTATTCTAGTATTGAGCAAATATGGAAATAAATTGTGGATAATGGGAGGCAGGTTTCTTCTTTTTGGAGAGGGAAATTATAAATGTGGAAAGGACAGTGCTAAAATAAACCCTTGGTATTGAATTGCAGTTGGAAGTATCAGTATGTACTAATGTATACATATTATCATATAGAAACAGATATAGATGTGTCCATGTACACACACTTGCACATGTGTCCCAGTTCTGTCCACTGAGGTCTAGAAGCAATGAAGTACCAAGAACAATGAGCACATCTTATTATCTACATCTTAGTTTCTAAATATCATTCTCACTAACAGGAACACCTTGGAGAAGTGGCTGATTCCAGAACTGGGAAAATACAAAATGAGCCTGGAGCATTTTCCTGTGCCAGAAAGTAAAGAAGTGCCCAAAGAATGAAGGGTATGTGTCAAAGGACACAGAAGCCAGTTTGAATGGGCTCCCACTGGCCAAATCCAGAGCCATTGAGCACCAGAATGAATAATGATAGTAATGGATTATAACTCACATAGTACAATAATAATCCATGAGTCCTTACTAATTTAAATAAATGAATAAAGAATTGGGCGATATCACTGTAACATAACAGTAGCTTTGGGAAAGCTATTCCTTACAGTAGAATGTGAAATACTAAATGTAGAAGAAATTAGAAAATTGGGGCAACCACCATAATAATAGTCCCTTCAGATGAGAATCAAGAATCATCAATGGGGCAGGCGCCGTGACTCACACCTGTAATCCTAGCACTTTGGGAGGCCGAGGCAGGAGGCTTGTTTGAGCTCAGGAGTTCGAGACCAGCCTGAGCAAGAACGAGACCCCATCTCTACTAAAAATAGAAAGAAATTAGCTGGACAACTAAAAATATATAGAAAAAATTAGCCGGGCATGGTGGCGCATGCCTGTAGTCCCAGCTACTCTGGAGGCTGAGGCAGGAGGATCACTTGAGCCCAGGAATTTGAGGTTGCTGTGAGCTATGCTGACGCCACGGCACTCTAGCAAGGGCAACAGAGTGAGACTCTGTCTCAAAAAAAAAAAAATTATTAAAAAAAAAGAATCATCAATAGATGCTAAAATTTATGGGGAAAAGTTTGATGATGGGCTGTGTGTACTTGTGGCAAGGGTGCAAGTGTGAGCACACAGCCACAGGCAGGTGCAGCGTAGTGCTAACAGGGCCCCTAGGTGAAGGGTGTGCAGGAATTCTTTGTACTATTATTGGAACTTAAGTCTGAAATTGTTTCAAATTATTTCAAAATAAGAGGTTATCACTTGTGAGCATGCATATTTAGATAATACACATTAGGTGAAGTATGTGTGTGATCAGGATCTGACCAATGCTCCCACCTCCTTCACTGCCACCACCTGGGTCAAAGCTCAGTTACCTCTGTCAGATCACCGTAACAGCCTCCTGTCTGGCCTCTGTGCGTCTACCCTGCTTCTTGTCCATTCTCCACCTGCAGCCAAAGAGTCTTTTAAAAACAAAGTCAAGTCACATATCTTCTCTCCTCAGAACCTATAGTGGCTCCCCGTTTCCCTGTGCTTAGTGCATAGGAAGAGCCCATGACCTTGTGGGAGCTCCTCATCTGCCCCTTTGACTCCAGCCATATACCCCTGACCCACTCCGCCTTAAAGCTTTGCCCTGAGCTTGCCCCACCCCCCACCCCTTGTTCTAGTCTTCAGGGTTTACTCCTCTGTCCCTCCCTAGTGAGAACTCCCCTGACCACCATGTACAACTACCCCCACTCCTTTTCTCCTTGGCAGCCTTTTTTTTTTTCTTAAATTGTACTTATCACTTTCTAATATAGTATATGATTTCCTTATCTGTTAGGCTTGTTGCTTTTTGTCTGTTTCCTCTATGAAGACTGTAAGTTCCACAAGGGAAAGGTCTTCATTTTGTTCATTGCTGTGTCCCAAGCCCCTAGAACAGTGCCTGGCACATAGTAGGTGTTCATTAATTATCTGTTGAATAAGTATCATTTCATATTCGTGCATATATATATATAAAGAAGCCAAAATTAAAATATATTTTTTTAAATACTGAGATGAGCTATTAGGGAATGATATATTATTAAGTGAGCCTAAAATACAGATTGCACAATCCTGGTTTTGAGGGAAATAGATATATACCTATTGGTAAGTGCTTTCATGAACAGTCCAGAAGGAGCTGAGCACAGTGGCTCATGCCTGTAATCCTAGTACTATGGGAGGATTGCTTAAGGAGTTCAAAACCAGCCTGAGCAAGAGCAAGACCCCATTTCTACTAAAAATAGAAAAAAATCAGCCAGGCATAGTGGCACAGGCCTATAGTCCCAGCTATTCGAGTGGCTGAGGCAGGAGAACTGCTTGAGCCTAGGAGTTTGAGGTTGTAGTGAGCTGTGATGACGCCACTGCACTCTAGCCAGGGTGACAGAGGGAGACTGTGTCTCAAACAAACAAACAAAAAAGCCAGTCTAGAAGGGATATCTGTATACCCTACTGTTAGAGAGGAGTGGTTATCTCATGGGGAGTGTAGCAGGGGGTTAGTTCTTCTACTTTATGCTTAAAACACTTTTACTTCTGCTTAAAGTATTATTTGATCTCTTATTAGAATTATGCATTATTCTTAGAATTAAAATTTATAAAGGAGAAACTTGCAAGCATAAAATTCATTGGGTACATAAATACTGGTGAGATGCTAGAGATTTGTTCAGTGAGTGTCTGTGTTTAGTATGAGCATTTTCTTTGCCGGGCACCATGCTCAGTTCTCTATATGCACCATCTCACTCAGTCCTACTCCAGACCCCAGCAAGTACGTGGCATTATCTCCATTTTCCAAGTGGAAAAACTGAGGCTTGAAGAAATCACAGTACTAAATGACAGAGTGACAATTCAGACTCTAACTCAAGAGCTCAAATTTTCATCCCTTTAGCTGCCCAGATGTTTAGCTCTTCTCTAGCCTTGCAGCACGCTGTTTCTACCTGCTCAGGGTGCTACCTGCTGGCCTCATCACCCTTGGAGTAGCCAACTTCTCTATTGCCAGGGGTAAACTCGGGACCAAGCACACCAAGGATGGGAAGCCTGTACCAGGGACGCAGGACGTGGGTCATGGCCTCAGGAATTTTTCTGGACACACACAGTTCTGAGATTTCTTAGGCGAAATGTGCTTAGTGCTTCTGTCTAAATATGTAGACCAGTGCCATACTTCGCTTTATGTTTTGAAGGCCAGTGATTTCAAATTCTGTGTGGATAATGGTGTTCTGTTAAAATATATAAATGTCATTTTGGGGGAGTTCCCTATCTAATTCCTATCTAATCTTTTAAAATTTCTATTGTCCTAATCTCAGGGCTCTTAACCTTGGATCCATGAACTCCTGGAAGATAATAGAAATCTCTCTGAAGCCCACAGTTTTCCATGTGTGCGTGTCCTTATGTGTCTTTTTCTGAGAGAGAGGGTCTGTGGCTTTCATTGGAAAGGACGGTTAATTCCCGAAGGTTAACAACACTGGTCTCAGACCTTACCTAGAGCTTGGAGTCCTTTCTCTTTAGGCTTTCTGGTTACCTGCTGACACAGCTTCTGTTCTCTGGACTCTTGTTTTATATTCAGCATATATGAACATGTATACTTCATTTCCACGTGACTTTCTGGTAGCACACAGGTTAGAGCACAGTGTGAGAGACACTGCTTATACAGATAACGGCCACGTAAAGGAAGCAGAAGGAATTGATGCTTTCAGGCACCAGAGTGGAGCAGCTTGAAAAAAATGCTTGGGCATTAAATCTGTTTTTTAATGTTCTGGCAGCTAAGGCATAAAGAAAGCATTTTGAGTTACATAGTTTTTATTTTCTAACAAAACCATACAAGTCAAATTTAGGGAAAAATGTTTTTTTTTCTTAGAACTAATTTCAGGGAATAATTTATACTTCTTTCTCTTTTTTTCTTTTCTTTCTTTTTTTTTTTAACAAATACTACTTACTAGGGATATTTTGTTTCATTAGTTGTTAGTGCAGCACAGTCATTCCCAGAGGCAGTTGTGCATTTATATCTATCCAGTGACTATATGTTGAGGACTTAAGGGTGACTAGGAGTTTCCCTAAGAGTCCACAAAAATATCTAGTCTAACTTAGTGATACCTAATACCCTAGATTGTCCCGCTTTCCAAAAATGCTAGTATGCCATTAATCACCAGACTCTTATGATTTCTAATGACAACTTGGAAAGCCCATACTTTCCTTTAACACATTTCAATTGCATTTGTCCAAAAAAGTTGGAAAACATATTCCGCCAACCCTAACAGGTATATTTCAATGGCCAGCATTTACAATAGTGAATTTAAATGCTGAAGGAGGCAGTTCCAACTCCAAGCAAGTTTTATTAGATTTTACTTTTTAAATATTTTGAATATATTATATGGAGCTAATGTCTAGTGGAAACAGGTGGCATTTGCCTTTTTAAGGCAGGATGAAACTGTGTGTTCAAAATTCAGAAAAATGGGTTGAATAAATGCATATTACCACCACTACGCTAACTTTTTTGTAAGGTTATCTAATTCAGAAGGCCATACTACTTGTCACCTGGCTCCCAATTTGACATTTTTCTGTTTTAATACTTAATCTTCATTCTTGTGGTAAGTGCTTATTGATCAAATACTATGTGAAAGATAACCCCAAATTGTAATCTCTAGCAGTGGTGGCATCCACATGCCATCCACAATGCACACATACTCTTCCTGGTGTGCTGTCACCCAACCTCGTGCCTATGCATCAGCCCCTCTGCCTGATTTCCTCTCCTCTGAACTGTCAACCCAGCCTTCTCACTGGTCTCCTGGTCTCCTTGGCTCTAGACACTTAGCCTCCACTCCACCTTCCATGCTACAGTGGTCTTCCAAAGATGCCAGTCTGCTACTCTGTTGGCTCCTTGTTACTTGCAGGATAAAGCCTCCTCCTTAGGGTAGCTTACATGGTCTTTATAACCTGGTCTCAGTTTACTTTTCCAACCGTATCTTCTCCTCCCCTGCCTGGGTCTCCTTGGTATTCTCTCATGTTTCTCAGTGGAGGCACTATTGGCTTTTTGGATGGTTCAATTCCTTGTTATATGGAACTAGCTAGTGTATTACAAAAGGTTTATCATCCCTGGCTCCAACCTGCTAAATGCCAGTGGCTCTCCTCACTGTGACAAGCAAAAATACCTCCTCATTTCCAGAAGCCCCCCTTAGGAACCACAAGATTCCCCACACACTCCATACCCATTTCCCTTTGTGCTTTGTACTTGCTGTTCTCTCTACCTGTGGCACCTTCTCCACCTGCTGCTTTCATTCTTTGTGCATTCTTTGGGCTTGGACTCTAATGTGATCTTTCAAATGCCTACCCTTACTTCCCCAGGCTGAGATAGCCCTCCTTCCTTTATGCTCCCAAAGCCTCTTTATGCCTGTATTAAAGGAGTGTACTGTGTACAAAGTGGTCATGGATTGATCTTAACTGGATTGCTTGGCTTTCAAATGCCATTTGACAATACTTACAATATCACATACTGCTGTGCACAAAGCCTTTATGAAGATCCTAATAGGGAAGTGCTGGGATCTGGCCAGTCACCTATTAATAGCTATCGTGTTCCACCTCAGTACATAGCGTTGCATAGCTCTTGGTACTAGACACCTGGAACTTCACAAAGGAGAAGGGTTCTCTTGGGACTTCACGATTTCTGTAGGACAAAGAGACAATATAAATTATTGCTATTGGACTTGTTATTAGAAGAACAACAGTATTGATCAGTGGACTCTTTGGATCTCTTGCAACTCGTCTCAGAGTTTGTATTTTACCAAATGGAGCCATTTCTTTCAACACCCACTGCAATCAATAATGTGCAGCAAAAATGACATTACTCTTCCTGACTCATAATCTTTGTTTTGAAGAGTTATTAACACAGGAGCCCTAGCTGCTATTTTCTTGAGACAATCAGGTTGCCCTGATTCAAATTTATACACAGCAATTGAATCTCATTAGCCCAGATTTACACTATATAGACCAAGCATATAAATAATTGAAACCTTACAGAGCTGTATTAAATTTTCAACTGATTTTAAAAGCAATTTACTTAGTATTTTATTTTATTCCTTAATCCTAATCCACATAGTTGATTTTTTTCTTCCAGTTAATCTTCTTTTTTTTGAGACAGAGTCTTACTCTGTTTCCTGGGCTAGAGTGCTGTGTCATCAGCCTCGCTCACAGCAACCTCAAACTCCTGGGCTCAAGCAATCCTCCTGCCTCAGCCTCCTGAGTAGCTGGGACTACAGGCATGCGCCATGCGCCACCGCGCCTGGCTAATTTTTTCTATTTTTAGTTCTTTGGCTAATTTCTTTCTATTTATAGTAGAGACAGGGGTCTTGCTCTTCCTCAGGCTGGTCTCGAACTCCTGAGCTCTAGCAATCCTTCCACCTGGGCCTCCCAAAGTGCTAGAATTACAGGCGTAAGCCACCGCACCTGGCCTCCAGTTAATCTTTTCATTATGTCTATGCATTGAGATAAAAAAAACTGTTTGATTTTAATAAAGTGACATGCACAATCCCTTTCTGTTGGCAATGGAATTAAAAGATGAATATGAGTTTACACTAATACAGTCATGGTATTATTATATACATTATATTATATCAAATTTTAGTTAAAATTAATTTAATTGTTCTATATGTAGTTATTGGAGTAGTAGTTGTCATCATTCTCATTATCATAATTAACCTAAATCATAAGCAAATTCCAATAAGAATGCAGCCTCTGGAGCCAGACAGCTTGAGTTCACATCCTTGCTTGGTCATTTCTAGCTGTGTGACCTTGAGTAGTCCATCTCTGTGCTATCATTTCCTCTGTAAAATGGAGCTGGTCACGATCCTTCCTTGTGGGGTGGGTGTGGAGATTTCCTGGTTAATTCAGACAGCATGCTTGCAGCTGTGCCAGCCACTGGTGAGCTCGGGAATGCGATTGAGTAGTTTCTACTAGATACTTGCTGAAGATCATGAGATTTTGTAGGCTTTGTTCATGCACTTAATTACCGTGACAACTGCTGATCCTAAACATTATAAATGTAAGAAAACTCCATTTTTTTTGTTCAAAAATCCTTTGTAAATAATGTGGGGCCTTTAATCAAACATACAGTGAATATACTTGTATTCCCCCCCCCCATTCTTGAGTTATATTTTTAGTTAAGATTATATGGTGACAGCTCTGGTGTCTGCTTTTAAGGTGACTCATTGTTGATGGTGCTTATTTTATGTGCATCCATCTCTCTCCAGTTCTTTCCATTACAGAGATGTGTGAGGCTTGCCAAACAGAATTTTGGAGTAGGGGCTTTCTTAGATTTTGCCTTAAAATTAACTGTCATAATATTAGCTACACTTTATACAGGATCTCCTCTCCTTCACTGGTCATTCCTTCTCAGTTTCCTGTATAGATTTCTCTTTATCTGCCTAAGCGTTGACGTGTCCAGAGGCTCAGTTTTTGGTCTAGTCCCTTCTCTGCCTATTCTTACTCCCTAGATGATCTCATATATCCCGTGGTTTTAAATATGTTCTGTTTGCCAGTGATATCCAAGTTTACATCCTTAGTCCAGGCCTCAGCCTCAAATCCATCTGCCTGTTGACACTGCCACATCATTTCCATAGTTGCTGCGTGAGCATTCTTCCTAGTGCCCAGACCAGAATTTTTGGAGTTGCCCTTGCCTCTTCCCTCTCTCTTACTTCACAATCGATCCACTGGTAAATTCCCTAGGTTCTTCCTTAGAAATATATCCAGAACCCATTCACCTCTCCCCAGCTCCACCCCACACTCCAGTTGAGGCTGCCATCCTTTCTCATCTGGGCTACTGCAGCCTCCTCCCAACTGGCCTGTCTGCCTCTGTGCTTCCACACTGCAGCTAGAGTGCTACTTCCAAGCCTTAGAAGAACTGTGCCTGGCACAAGGGAGGTACTCCATTAAGAGCTGTTGAATGAATGAAGACAAGTGGCTCAAACAAGTACTACAAGAATTAAAATCCTTGTTTTTGGTTGGTTAACTCAACAATGACTGGCTGAGTGCTGCCTCAAGTTAGGTACCATGCCAGTGGCTCAGAGAATCATGACTGCCCTGGGTACTTGCTGGAATGTCAGTTTCACCCCAGAGCCAATGGCATAGAGAGGGGAGATGGGCTTGGGTGTCTGTTTCAGATGGGGTTGAGCTGGAGTCCACACCTTGGGAAACCCACTGTAGCCTAGTAACAATACAGACTCTGGAGAGACTTCACAAATGGACCAACAAGGAGGGGGTGAGATTTCAGTAAGTCAAATAAAGGGCCTTCCAAGCAGGAGAAAATAAAAGTGAACAGTTAGATCTGCCTTTTGATCCTAGAAGAGTGTGCCCCTGCCACCATGAATATTATTTCAATAACTGCTATCACTTTATAGGCCTACTATGTGCTCAGAATTCTATTTAGCCCTTTAAAATATGCTTATATATTTGATTTTCACACTGACCCTCAATGAAAAATATCACCATTTTATAGATGAGAACACTGAGACTTGGAAGGTTCAATAACTTGTTCAAGGTCACATGAGTGGTGGAGCTGGGATTGGAAGTAAGATCCACAAAACGTCAAAGCCCTGGTCTTGTCTTTCACCCTCTGCTGCTATCCATGAAAAGGTCACAAGCATTCAAAGAAACAAAAGAAGTTCCTAGTACATGTAGGTGAATAGGGGAAATGTATTAAGATAAGTTTTTTTTTTAAAGCTTTTTTTAAAAATAATTGTTTTGATAAGATTTAATTTTGGTAGGAAATGCTTTCTGAAAATACTTTTGACTTTCCCAGTTCTATTTTCTTCTTCCACACAGGCTTTATCAAATCATTGTTTTGTTGATAAATTTAGTGTGCAGTTGGGACTTATATGTAGATTGTACCTACCCTCAAAGGGAGAGAGGATTTTATAGTTTCCATTCATTCTCATTAAAATCAGAACATTTGCATCTTAACTTTTACATCTTGTTCCAGGAATTTTAAGCAGTCTGATTGTATGGAAGTGGGTCGTATTAATTGCAAATGGGCTAGACATCTGCTCGCTAACATGGAATGATTTTTTTTAGTTCTGTTTTGTTTTTATATGTGATCTACCAGAATGATTAAGTGAGAGTTGTTGGTTATGCTGTTAGAAGACTAGGTTTTCAGAGACTTATGATGTAACTATAAAAATGAATTTAAAAGTGAATCTTTAAAAGTTCTTGAACTGGGAGCAGTTAAACACCTTAGAGTTGATAGATTTTTATCCACAGTCTGTCAGGGAGCCATTTCTATCCTTGGAGCCTCTGTTGGTCTTTTGCACAGTGAGCCAGGTTCAGTGGGTTCCAGACTCTGAGGTAAGGGAGTGGGGAGCAGCATTGCTCTCATGCTTCTACCTGCGGGGAGTGAATGAGAGCAGGTGTAGTCTCAAACTGAGAAAATAAGATGCAAGCTGCCAGTGACTGGTTGTATAGGCAAGATAATTTCCTTCCTGACACTAATGTAACAGTGTTTCCCAAAGTGGTTTTCTTGGAACACTAATTCTTAAGGAAGTTAATATGCAGAGTAAGTTGAGGAAGCACTCCCAGGTTAAACACAGCTGAGCAAGTTCCTTAATTGCAGTCTTTTTCAGAGCCTTTGCTATGCCTGCATACACCGTGAATCTTTTAAGAGGAGAATGTTGTGTACACGGTTCCCCAGACATATTTGACCTCTTTTCATGGAATACACTTTGGGAAATGTTGTCATAGGGAACTTCCCAAATCCTTATTTTGAAATTAGGAATTCAAGAATCTAATGGCCTTCTCAGTCATATAGTTTCTTTTTCTTTTTCTTTTCTTTTCTTTTCTTTTCTTTTCTTTTCTTTTCTTTTCTTTTCTTTTCTTTTCTTTTCTTTTCTTTCTTTTCTTTTCTTTTTTGAGATGGAGTCTCGCTCTGTCACCTAGGCTAGAGTGCCACAGTGTCAGCCTAGCTCACAACAACCTCAATGTCCTAGGCTCACATGATCTTCCTGCCTCAGCCTCCCAGGTAGCTGGGATTACAGGTGCACGCCACCACGCCTGGCTAATTTTTCTATTTTTAGTAGAGACAGGATCTCACTCTCGCTCAAGCTAGTCTCGAACTTCTGACTTCAAGTAATCCTCCTGCCTCGGCCTCCCAGAATGCTAGGATTACAGGCGTGAGCCACTGCATCTGGCCTTTCAGTCAAATCATTTAATGCAGAGTCTTGGTTCCTCAGGGTGGTTGGCTCAGCCATCTTGCCCTGCTGGACTTTGCAGGACCTGGCTCTTTTCAGAGTGGCCAGCTCCACGCCAGTGGTGCCACTGGCTCAGCTCAGGGTGCAGAAGGGAATTGGGGACCTCTGCATAGCCATGCATGTCTGTGTTTGAAAAAAGAGGAAGATGATAGATGATTAGCAACAGTGATTAGAGAAGGGCAAGTAAAATATGTCAAAGATGGAAAGTGTTCTGGAGTTAGTGACATTATTCCTGCAGTAGTTTCCTGACTCTGTGCTGCGCCTGCTACCTAGGAGGGGCTTAGTCTGCATTTGTTGAATGAATAAATTGTTAGTCTTTGCTAAAAGATTATATCTAATGTTGATGTACTGTCATATTCTGCTTGAAGTTAGTTGCCAAATGTATATAATCTTTAACATCTTCTAGAATCAAAGATTAAAACATGAGAACTTTTCTTTTCCTGCAAATAACAGATGTCATTTTCCTACAGAAATATCTACTGCCTTGCCACAAAGCAGATGTTACTGGGCATTATTATTCTAGGAGTGGGAATGGATTTGAACCAATTGATCCAAACCCTTACTCCCTTCTCTCTTGGAACCAATAACAGAAAGCTGACACATGTAAGGGGTGATGTCTGCTACCATGGGATGAAGCAAAGCTTGTTGGCTCACAAGAGGGGTGGGGCTACGATTTGAACCTGTGACCCTGACCTCATTAACTTCAGGCATCTGAAGCCCCAGCATTCTGATAATGGCGTAATACCTATCTTACTGCCAAAATCCTTCTCCTAATGCTTAGTGGCGCTCATTTCTCATTTAGTCCTCTCCTGCAGCCTACGGCTTGTTACCCAAAGGAAGGATCACTTGCTCACCCTTAATATGGGGAAATCATTTAGAGCACTTAATTTGTGTTGACTCTTTATTGGTGCACTATTGCAATTAAGTTAGATTAATGAAAGGTAAATTCCAGTCTATACATGAAAAAAAATCTCTTGTAAAGATCCTAATTAGTATGTGTGTTTATTTAGCCTCTCATGGTTTAATTGCATCCCATCTTGCTATTTACAAACAGGCATCATTAAAGAATAATGAGTGTGTGAAAAGCATTAATACTAGCAGCAGATGAGGTAACTGGAGGCTGGGGGAGGAGGGCAGATGGGAAGTCTGCTGGTTTGTATTATTTTCAAATGGAGGAGAATGCAAAATGATCCTCCGAACCAGTCCAGTAGAGAGGACAGAGTAGACATTATGCAAGGCAGCAGCTTGTCCTTTGGCTGCAAAGAGTTGAGCCGCTTTTAATTTGTTGCTGCAGTGTAATCTGTAAAGGTGAGCAAACACACTCACACAGTTGTCTGTGACCTTAGCTGTTACTGTTTAGGTGGAAGCTTCTCTTTTCAGCACTGCATTACAGGACATCTGCACTTCAAATCCATGAGGATTCCCTGGGAATATTGAAAAAGCCATGCAAAGTGTAGGACTTCCCTTGTACAACTCAGCTGTGGGCCCTTCAGCAGCCTTTTAAAAAAATACCCAATGTAAATAAATTGAGAAGTAGGTTTATGATATTTCACTGGCACCCCAATATCACATTCCAATTTTATATAATTTGCAGTCATTCCTTGAAGTTATGAAGCAATTTTATCTGTTTTAGGTGGATGCTTAATCATTTATATTCTCTTCTAACGTGGTTTAGAGGTAGAAAAGCTTAGATTCCAAATGGGATTTCAAGGGATAGCAATGAAACAGAAGGAAAAAAGAATGATACAGAAGAGCCCAGTAATAATAATACATTTCCATCCTTTGTTGCATAATTCTCTAATTCTTGGTGTAAACTAAAATTTTCTCATTAATTGGGAGTAAAGTATAGGGGTAGAGGTGGTATGTCTAAGTATGAAGTGTTGCAGAGTCCTGGTCATATAATGTTTATAGGAATAAACAAGATTCTTA
The DNA here is from genome assembly GCF_040939455.1 of Microcebus murinus. Classification (NCBI taxonomy): domain Eukaryota; kingdom Metazoa; phylum Chordata; class Mammalia; order Primates; family Cheirogaleidae; genus Microcebus; species Microcebus murinus. The sequence goes on along the minus strand of NC_134115.1, from coordinate 89,880,085 downwards.
AATACCAGCACCTCAGTTTCCCCTTATGTTATGGTTATCATTGCAAAGAGTTTTGTAAATGCATTCTATTTAAATGCAAATTGCTACTGTTCAAACCATATTAAAGCCTTAGATTTCTCTAGGGGTTCCTAGGTGAGTTGAAGTCTAGGGTTTATTTAAAATCATGTTATAGGAATTCATAGTTTTCAGTACATTTTATGTTTTTCTTCAAACACACTACAGTTTAATTTTAAGCTACCCTAAATAGAAGCAAATAAAAAGGAAAGTTTTTCAGTATTCTAACTCCTGCATGTATGTAAGGACACAGATAGCTGCATCATCAAACACAGAAGAGCCCAAACAGGGTTGTGTGGATGTCTCTTTTGTTGTTGTTTTCTTGCACCTGTTCCATTTTCAGCTCACAGAACTGTGGGGCATATTTTTCCATTCATATTAATTGGATTTTAAAGTGACCTTGTCCATGTATTGATTTGAATTAAAATTTTCTACATCAAGGTCAAGTTGGCATACATCCTACAGACGAAATATTAAAAAGCCAAGTGCTGCCTAACAGGGTATCGACAGAAGAAGTGAAGAATTAACAGAGCCAAGTTTGCCACAGAGGGCACTGTATACCATTCTAATAAAAGTAGCAAGTGGCAGCTCTTTGTGGGGACCACCTTCACCTGGACTTGAATCTGGCTTATCAGGGGACAGTTCCTGTGTAAGTCCGTGGGCCCATCTTTTTTGGGGAAGAACATCCCTGAGCACCTGTGTGAGTTTAGGATGCTCTTTCATCTCACCTGAGACTCACACAGGCCACCTTGAAAAAGCCTATTAAGATTATTCGTAAACTTGAACTGTCTGTAGCCCAGCCCTCAGCTGTGAGCGCCAGTTTCAGAAGTATCTTAAACTTAGTAAAAAGGAAAAAGGAATTTTCCCCTCCTTCTTCCTCATCTCAGTAACTAGCAAAACCATTTACCTGGTCCTCAAGCCAAAAACCTAGAAGCTTCCTTAATTTCCTCTTTTTTTCCTCACCTCTCTTACCTAGTCCAACAGCAAATCATATCAGTTCTTAAGCCCAGTGGCTTCTCACTTTCTCTACTACTACTGCCCTAGTTAAAGCTGCCATCATCGCCTCTCATGGTCTCTCCATTTCTTCTCTTGATCCCTCCACAAAGGACCAGAGGAGTGTTCTTTTAAAAGCACACATCAGATATGTCATTCATCTGCTGAAAGCCCTGCGGTGACTTCCACTTCACCCTGATGAAACTAAGCTCCTTATCCAAGCCTCAAAGGCTCTCCATGGTCAGCCTGGCCTCCCTGTGCCCAGTGCAGGACTCTCTTGCCTACTGGCCAGCCTACAGGCCCAAGACACCGACCTTCCCACAGGCTTCTCCCTCAGCCCAGTAGGCTGTGCCCCAGCACTTGGTATGAATGGCCTTTGACTAGTAGGTTTCAACCAAACTTGAACCAACCCCCTTGTCCAGGTTTATTGTCTTCACAGTCCCATGTGGATCAAATGTTTTTTAATTATCGTCTACCCACAGTCCCCTCCTCTCCAAGAATGCACAAGCATAAGAGCAGACGTCGTTTCATTCGCTGCTTCATCTCTAGCCCTTAGGACAGCACTTGGCTTGTGGTGGGTGCTTAATAAGTATTTGAGAGAATGAGTGAACAAATGAGTAATTGAATGATCTGATCTAAATGTCATTTTTTCACTCAGAAGTATTACCTAAATAATCTCTCTTTAAGCTGGCCCCCTTTTGTTCATTTCCTTTATAACTCTTTGTAATTTATATTTCTATATTTATATACTTCTCTGTTGCCTATCTTCTCCTCTAAACTGTTAGTTCTTTGAATATCTATTTCATTTATCTCTCAGGGTGCCTGATGCCTAGCCTGCACATAGCATGTATTTAACAAATATCTGCTGGATAAATAGAAGTAAAGAAGGAACTGGATGGGTTTGCCCTTATGATCCAAGGTAGCTCTAGTAGTGTGCACATGTGTGTCTCTCTCTTTTTCCTCTCCCCCATCCCTTCTCTCCTCTCCACCCTGCCTCTTCCTAGATAGCCTCGTTCTTATGTTAGTGCTATGTTTTATTCCCAATCTTCTCCATGTTCTCTAGTCCAAATTCTGGATGGAGGCAGTTTAACTGGCCTAACCAGTATGAGGCAGAGCCTTCTCTACCAGGCCGTTATGTGGGGCCCGTGGGCCAGGTACCTAGCTCTGGTCCAGCTGGTTCCGCCCCAGCACAGAAAACAGCTGCTTCCCTGGGTGGCAGGTGGTTTCAATGAGATAGGCACATTGTGTGGGGTGGGCTTCATTACTGTCGTGTTCAGTATAAGGTACAGGTAAAGGATGTGTGCTGTCAAGGATTCCTCCTCAAATCTGTTAGGAGCAATTTGACATTGACATTTTTCGTATGTTCAGGAAAACAGTAGCTTCCCATTTTGTCAGTTAACCTGTATCCCACTTTATTTACATAAGATCTTTCTGGAATCAGAGGCCCTATTTTTATACAGGCATTGGCATTAGTTCTGTATTCTTATTCTCTGGAAGGGCTATATTTTATATATTTGAATATACGTTTTATAAATTAAATGAACTAATTTTATTTTGACAGTTTAGAGGGATTTTCCATAACACTGCAAGGGGAAGCCCAGAGGTAGTGTGAAACCAAGATTAGGAAGCACAATTCTCTATTCTGTCTTTGTTTCTCTTTATTATGTGTGAATTTTGGTTATTGTTGAGGGAGAGACAAGGTAGAAAGATTGTATTTATATTTACAATATAAAATGGACAATTATTTCACAACCCTTCCTAGTCATGAAACCTTTTAATGACACTTGGCAAATGAATTAATGCTCTGTGATGAAATTCCACTCTAACCAGGGCAGTTTTGAATTTAGAAGAGAGGAGTGACTTAAGGAAAGTCAGAAGTGCCCAAATTGTTAAGGCTGAGGGTTCATTAGCAAGTGATTCTAATTTACTCATCAATGGATTAAGCCACCTCACAAAAAATAAACCCTGACCTGGGCACGGTGGCTCATGCCTGTAATCCCAGTGACTGAGGAGGCTGAGGTGGGAGGATTACTTGAGGCCAGGAGTTCAAGACCAGGCTGGACAACATAGCAAGACCCTTATCTCTCTGAAAAGAAAAGAAACCTTGTCTTGTTAGGTAGGATGTTTGATAATTATTAAAAGTAATTACAACATTGCTAATAATTGCTACCATGCCATGAGTGCCCACTGAGTGCCAATAGTGACTCCCCTGGGTATTTAAAAGCACTAGCTGACCAGTCCCTAAGAGGGTTCCAGTTTGGAGATGAGAAAGCCAAACCTCATGTGGGTTGCTTTTCCCAGGGCCACACTGCTCAATACATGGCAGAGGCAGAATCTGAACCTGGGTCCCTGGCCCTCATCCTATGCTGCCTTTCCCCCGTGACCAGAGGAAAGGTGGGACTGGCCAGCATGGCCACTGACTGAGCCCTTGCCGTGTTTCAGTCACAGTGCTATGTCTTAGCATTTCACGTGTACAGTGTCATTCCCTCCTGTGTTGACAGGCAAGAAAACTGGGGTTTCAAGAGGGTAAGTTACATGCCCAAGGTCATAAAGCCAGGAAGGGACAGAGCTGAGATCTAAACTCAGATCTGTTTTCCCCCAGAGTCCATACTCCCATGCTCTTGCCTAGCTCTCAAGTAGGTTTTCTGACTTATTGGTTAACAGACCATAAAGTCAGCTTACCTGCCTCATTTTTCCTGGGTCCTTGTCAAAAGGAAAAATATAATTCACCTCTTAGGGCTATGATGATTTCATATCTTGAGTCTAGTCTATACATGGGAGTCACTCTCCAGTTTCATTTGTCCTTCCATATATTGCATTATGTTATGCTACATTTTATCATCGTAGGCACAACTGGATCTGTTCCGTTGAGCAAAATGAGTAGCCTTCAACTTGGAAGAACATCAGTTTTATGTTTGACAGTCCCTCAAGAGTTGCCCTCTTGGTTTCCAAGTCACATAGCCCCATTTTCTTTTTATGATCTGGTTACTGTCCTCATTGCATATCAGTGGCCCCCTCTTCCAAGACACTGCAGACAGTTTATCTTCTTGGCCTCAGCTCTGCCAGAGTTTTAGCCCTTCAGAATTAGTCTGTCTTGGTTTTCTCTTGGCTATATCCAGTTTTACAATTTTCCTAGAAAGAAGCAACAGCCAGTTTCCCTCATCCGCTTGCTGCTACAGCTTCTCAAGGCCTGCTGTTAAGAGAACAATTCCACCCAGCACGAATCTGTCAGGGCTACCCATACTAGCAGCTGTGCAGAATGCAGAGGGCTAACTTTTTTTTTTTTTAATGCTAAAATGAGATGAAGCAAGTACTTTATTAGCATCTTAAAGAATGGGACAGGAGTATGTACATGAAGTTATTTGTGAGGAAATCTAGGAGTCTTGTGAAGCAAGGTTTATGAGCAGAGGCCCAGAGAGGATTGTGGGGTGGCTGGAGGATTCGATGACTCAAGGCTCTTTCATATTTCAGCAGATAACCCAAATCACCGTTGCTTGTGATTTATAGATACAGGTGTAAGGTCATGGGCCAGGCATGAGATGAGGAAACAGCAAGAAGAAGCTTCTGGACCTGTACAGAAAAGCAATGACCTTGGACTCAAATCTTTCAGAACTAAAGCTTCTATTAAGAATGGAAATAAGACAGCAGCCTGGGCTGCATCCTGGGGTTCTTAGACAGGTAGAGGAATAAGCTGCAGCCCTGTGTGCATGGGCCTGTCCTTGTCGTAGAGCAGAGAGAGGGGTGAGTGAATCTGCATTGTTTGGAGAGGAAGACCCCCAGGAGTCAATGAAAAGCTTGGGTGGCACTGAACCACATCCAAGAACATCTCTTGAAGGAGAGTCCCACTCCCACAGAACACCAACTCCACCCTTTCAAAATGTGCAGTAAATTGGGCAGGCACTGAACCAAGCATTTTCTGATTGTGCCAGACAGTTCAGTGGTGCAGTGTCCTCCTCCCTCAAAATTCCTCAGTTACACTGGAAGTTCCACATGATGTAGTACTCAGGTACCCTCCAGTTATTTCAGGCCATATGTTGGTTTTATCACCCTAAAGATAGGAGCCATATTTGATACTTCCTAACCTTCCTAGGCCACTGTTTACCCCTTTAAAATGGGAGAGTTGGAGAAAATGATTTTTTAAATCCTTTCTAGCTCCACAGTTACATGATTCTTTGAATCGTTGTCCTTGCCCAGTGTTGTACACAGCACAAAAACACTTATTCAACAAAGAAATGCTTATTGGGATGATTTGCCATATCCTGATCTTTCTTTGGAATTAGTACAAAGAAGAAGGATCTTAGTACTGTACTGAAATAAAACAGTTCCTAAACTTCCTTTAGGTGTGCCTGTCTTCCCCCCCCATCACTCCCTCCTTCCCTTTTCTTCCCTCCCTCCCTTCCTTCCTTCTGCACTTTGAAAAATATCATTTAACCTACAACAAGACCCCTCAAGGGTACCTGCATATCAGACTTTTACCTTATTTGTATGTGAAAAGAACATTCATGGATGGCTTTATATGAATAGTTGGCTTCTTTTTTTTTTTTTTTTAATAACATACCCTGTCCACAAAGCAGGGCTCAGACATGCAGTAGTTTGTCTAAGTGACAAATCCTGTGCTATCCCCCTTCACCTCCCACACACATGCTTTCTGCCAGGTCAGGGGTACCATCTGGTCCTGAGTTCCTCGTGCAAGTAAACCTTTAGTCAGCTCACCTCCCCTGGATCCTAGACATAGATACTACTCAGTCTCCAAGTTCTTTTCCCCCTGCACAAGCTCTGGAGGAATCGGGTTTTAAGTGATCAGCTTCTCTCACATTCTGAGCTTACGTGGTCAACATTGCAACAAGCAGACTTACTAGGTTTTTGTTAGACATCAGTTGGTGGCAGAGCTGAACTAAATATTTCTTCCATTATCCTTAATGTTCTTCCACTTTTCCTTCCCTATCTTATAACTTGCCTTGCCACAGTGTACTAGAAATTCTTTTAATGAAATTCAGCTTGGCAGGCAACTGCTGGAAGCCAGATAGAGAAGACCGCCAATTTCAGCCCCAGCTGCCCAGAAGGCTGCTGACCCTGACAAGGAGCTAGGCAGTGGCAGCATTTCTAAATGCACTTCTGAAAGGGTGAAGACCAGCATGGGAGGCCAGCTCAGCTTCCTTTTCAAGTGCATGTTCATCTCTACTCAGGAAACATAGTGCCTCCTCTGATTCTGTTTACAATAAGTAGTGAGTGAGCTCTTTGGAAATGTGCTGCTTGGTATAGAAAAGTGTTACCTTGGCAACAGCAAGCCCACTTCATTACCAGATGGCATTAGCTTTTATTTGTGGTATCCCATAGCAGTTGCCAAGAACCAACCTATAGTCCCTGTCAGTGGGCGTTTTGCTTCTGACCATGACCAGCATTGGCTAGTTTGTGTAAAGATGTCCGTTGGCCTGTGTGTGATGCATTACCATATCAGTCAATCAAAAGTTCAAGGTCACTACTTTCTGGTGCATCCCGAAACATTAAAAACTGGCACATTCCAGATACATGAGAATCTGAATCATCATAGCGTGACGTTAGGGCTGGATGGAACATTAGAGAACATGTATTAACCTCCTTGTTGGTGACAGGGATGGAAGGGCTCAGTGTTAACCTTTCTGTTACACCAAACTCTGAAGAAAAAGGCAAGCTACCAGCTGTTGAGCTTTGTTGTGTGCCACACTGCTAGCCACTAGTTTTATGTGGATCACCACCTTAAATTTCCTCAACAGGCCCCTCCACATTTCAAAGCTGAGTAAACACGCACGAGTGGTTTTCTCAGTTGTCCCGGTTCACAATACGTGGAAGTGACATGGTTGGGACTGAAGCCCAGTGCAAGAGTACAAACAATTGACCTTCACACTGGATGGCCATCACTGGGGTTGGCGAGGTCAGGCTAGATCAGATCAGGCACGTGGCACCTAAACTGCCTGACTCTTTGTGGTCAGCAGTCACTCATCAGACCCCACAGTTTTGTTCATTCTTCAGGGCCCAGCACAACTGTCACCCACTCTCAGCAGCATGTCTTAACCTGAGATATGACAACAGGAGGGAAGGTTAACATAAGTGGCAAATTCACTGACCTGGAGTCCACAGTGTTTCAGGTTCCACCTTTGATGTTAACTGGCTTCAAATCATTTCACCGCAGCAAAGTCCAAAATAGGGTTTGGACCAAGTAACAATAGCTGCCACTAAGAACTTAGCCTGCGCCAGGCCCCCCACGCCATCCCCCTTCTTGATGCGTTGTCCCATTGGCTCCTTACCGTCATTCTGAGGTGGGGGAGTCATTATCTCCATTCAGATGGGAGGATGCTGATGTTCAGAGAAGGTAGGTAAGTGGGCCAAGCTATCCAGTAGCAGAGCCAAGACCTGATTCCAAGGCCTAAAAATCTTAGGCTTGAAAATATGTGTATTAGGACCATGTTAAAAATTCAGAAAGCCACATACCTATACCTGTTCAATTTAGATGAGCTCCAGGGTCCTTCCTGGCTCTCTGAAAAATAAAAATTGACAAAATTCATAGAGCTTTACGAGTTTGAAATTTACTAAAAGTCAACCAGCACAAGACTTCACAACACTGTCCATAAACCACTACAGCTCCGGAAGCAGTCTTGTCAAAGAAAATCAAACCTGAATGTCACCTAATTACCAATTTGCAGGAAGTATAGAGTAAGGAAGAACATGTTAAAGTATACCACGGAGATACCATCAGGAAAATCCAGAGCATGGGAAACTCCGTAGCAAATAACCCAGTTTCTTCAACAAATAAGATGGGGGAGGACATTTGAGAGGGAGATACCTGGAGTTTGGGAGAGACCGCCTATAAGACGTGTGTTTCAGTCAAATTATGTGGACCATATTTGGCTCCTGATGTAAACAAACTTTTATAAAATGATGTTTATGAGACTGTTGGGAATTTGAATACTGACTGAACTGGATATTTGAAAATGTTAGAGAATTATTGTTTTAGATGTAGAATGGTGTCAGAATTATGCTTTTTTGCTTTCAGAGCCCTTTTAGATATATGTACTGAAATATTTATAAATGAAATGATGTTATGGCTATTATTTGTTTCAGAATAACACAGGGAGAGGAAAAAGGAAGCGGAGATGGGTGACATAAGATTGGCCATGAGTTGGTCATCATTGAAAGTGGGATGGGCCTATGGGGCGTGGGGTTCTTTATCCTCTTTAATTTACTTTTGTATATTTTTAAATCTTCCATTATAAAGGTTTTTAAAAATCAAACTGGTATTTCAGGGGGAGGATTACTAGATTTATTTTGTTTTGATTTTATAGCTCCCATTGCTGACAAGAGCAAAGTGAAATAGATGTGTTCATACCTTTCTGGTTGGCATAACCCTTGTGGTTAGCAGCTGGGTGGATTGTATCAAAAGTCTTAAGATATTAGTACTGTTGCCCTAGTAATTACAATTCTGCTGATCTATCCTAAGGAAATAATCCCAAATGTAGTGAAAGTTTTATGAATGAAAGTGTACATTGCAGCCATATTTATATTAGGGGAATCCTGGAAGCAACTTAAATGTCCAACAATAGGAGAATGGTTAAAGAAACTATAGTATATCCACTCAGTAGAATGCCATGCCACATCTAACACTATTTTGTAAGACTGCATAGCAATGTGGAACAATGCTTGTCATCATTTTAAGTAAAAATTTGATTTGAAATTTTATATATATAGCTTCAATTATAGCCATGTTAAAAATTCAAAAGTTGCCAGGCACGGTGGCTCACGCCTGTAATCCTAGCACTGTAGAAGGCCTAGGCGGGTGGATAGTTTGAGTTCATGAGTTCGAGACCAGCCTAATCAAGAGTGAGACTCTGTCTCTACTGAAAAAATAGAAAGAAATTAGCTGGACAGCTAAAACCATATGGAAAAAGTTAGCCAGGCATGGTGATGCATGCCTGCAGTCCCAGCTACTCAGGAGGCTGAGGCAAGAGGATCACTTGAGCCCAAGACTTTGAGGTTGCTGTGAGCTAGGCTGACTCCATGGCACTCTAGCCTGGGCAACAGAATGAGACTCTGTCTCAAAAATAAATAAATAAATAAAATTAAAAGCCATAAATCTTTGGTAATAAAAAGATTAAAAGAAAGTACCCCAAATGTTATGGTGATTATCTTTGTATGGGAAGACAGAACAATTATCTTCTTTTTTTTCTCTAATTTTAGATTTTTCCATAATAAACATTTATTTTTTAACTTTAACTTTAAAATACCAAAATTAACTTTTAAAACAAAACACTTCTAATACATACATAATGAGTGAGATGTGCACCATCTGGGGGATGGTCATGATGAAGACTCAGACTTTTGGGGGGAGGGGGGGAAATGGGCATTTATTGAAACCTTAAAATCTGTACCCCCATAATATGCCAAAATAAAAAAAAAATTAAAAAAAAAAAAACACTTCTAAATATAAAAGTTCTGGTGTTTTTAGTGTATTTTTCTGAAATCCATCTTGTCTCTGGCCATACCACCCCTGAACCTGCCCAATCTCATCTGAATTCCATTTTAAGAAACTTAAGAAATTATTAAGGCAATTATTCAGTTAATTAAAGGCAGCTAGATTTGGATGATTTTAGGAAACAATTGCCTAGTTATCTACACTTACTAGCAAAGAGAGTCAAAATGTGCAGTTGAAAATGGTGGCCCTTTTGGAGGAGGTGTGTGAGAAGCTATTGATTTCAGTACATGTAATTAAAAAACTATAACTCGATTGCTGTCATTCCCTCCCTTCCTTCCAATAGGTTGCTTGTTGACAAAACCAGAGTTGCTGATCCTGCTTTTGTGGTTTACTGGCCTCCTTAAATAGTGATTTTCAATTACACACAAAAATGACCCATTGAATATTACTTGCTGTGACAGTATTTTAAAATACTATACAGAAATAAAGTGTTTTTACTAGCATTCCCTTAAATGTAAATAAATGTATCCTATCTTTTTCTTACTCTGTTTATATTCTTTACCATTTTATATACACAAAAATAGTGACATCAACCCAGCACTTAAAATTATTGAAGGAACTACATGTTGGGGTGTTCACTGATCCCTAGCACTAATCAAGGAAGAGAGAGGTTGTTGTTGGGACAGTGAGCTGAAAAGCTGCAAGGGATGGGGAAGTAAGAAAGGGTGGTTGAAGGCACCATCCCAGAAACTAACGGTGGGTGGGATTGGAAGAACCAGGATTGCCACTGCAGCCTGAGGCTCTTGTCGCATGCAGACTAGCAGGGCTTTCTTTCAGCTACTTCTGTGATGTCAGAGCCCCACCAGAACAACCCAGATCATGGGCCTTGGGTGGGTCCTGGGCAGGGTGTGCCTCAAGTGTCTCATCTACGAAATCAAAGGAAAAGGCTTAGCAAAGTATCAGAAGAGTCAGGGGGAGCCCTTTGTCTTAGCCCATTTAGTGTTGCTATGACAGAATACCTGTGGCTGGGTAATTTATAAAGAAAAGAGGCTTATTTAGTTCACAGTTCTGCAGGTTGGGAAGTACAAGAAGCATGGTGCTGGCACCTGCTCGGCTTCTGGTGAGAGCTTTCATGCTGTACTGCATCACAACATGGTAGAAGATTGACAGGGAAATGGACGTGTGCAAAAGAGCAAAGCCAAAGGGGCATCCTGGCCTTACAACAACCCACTATTCAGGGAACTGGCCCATTCCCTCCAGAACTGATCCGGTCTCACCAGAGCAAGAACTCACTAGCTGGAGAAGAGGGGAGCACCAAGGCATTGTGAGAAATCTACCCTTATGGCCCAAACACCTTCCACCAGGCCCCACCTCCTCACATCACCACATTGGGGGGCAAATTTCAACGTGAGTTTTGATGGGGACAAACAAACCATATCCAAACCATAGCACCCCTGAAAGAAAGGAAGGTGTCATTTCTATTCTTGGTGCTGAGCCTATTCTAGCAAGCACAGCAGGTTCCTTTTTCCCTGGCATATATGAAACTGCACTTTTTTTAGTTTTTTTTTTTTTTTTTTTTTTATAATCCATAATACATGCTTAAGTTCTAAGAGAGTAAAAGCACTTAAATGTATTTCTAAGATCATGTTTCTTTTTTGGAGATAAAATTCAGCTACTTTCCTTTTACCATCAGACTTCATTTGGTATTGTTTCTCCACTTTTTATCAGCTATTATAAGTAGCTCGTTCAACCAAGGGGCATTTGGTGCCTGCTTTTACCCTCTATAGTGTACTGTTTGCATACTCTGTAGGTTTACATAGGGCCATGACACCTAATGAAAGTAAATGTGCTAACTAAATCTGAGAATGCCAGAATGATAGGATCCTAGTCTTTGAAGAAGATAATCTTAAGATAGGGGTTACTTTATCTAGTAAATAGAAAACATATGGAACTTATCCTGAGAGTTTATAAGCCAAAAATAGAGACAAATTCAGGGTAGTTAGATGAGTTGGTGCCTGCAACATTTTTGAGTGATTATAGAAGAACTTGCTGTGGTTGAGAGTTCACCCTCCAGGGTACAGGGGGCCAGCACTGTGACTTCCCTCAGAATGTCCTCTGTGCATTTTTCAGAAACAGGATAAGTAGGTGATGGTTTCTTCTTATAGTCCTGCACAACTTTGTGTGATTTGCGTGTTCAAGTGTAAGCTTTTTTTTTTTTTTTTGAGACAGAGTCTCACTTTCTTGCCTAGGCTAGAATGAGTGCCGTGGTGTAGCTCACAGCAACCTCAAACTCCTGGGCTCAAGCGATCCTCCTGCCTCAGCCTCCCGAGTAGCTGGGACTACAGGCACGAGCCACCATGCCCGGCTGATTTTTATATTATATACATTAGCTGGCCAATTAATTTCTTTCTATTTTTATGGTAGAGACGGGGTCTCGCTCAGGCTGGTTTCGAACTCCTGACCTCGAGCAATCCGCCCGCCTCGGCCTCCCAGAGTGCTAGGATTACAGGCGTGAGCCACCGTGCCCGGCCCAAGTGTAAGCTTTTATGTTTGTATGCACTTGTTTTGACAGGTGACCTTGGGAAAGGTTTTGAAAGTGATTGTCGTCATGCGGAGCCTGTTCATTGATCGAACAATAGTAAAGGGATATAATGAAAATGTCTACACAGAAGATGGCAAGGTAAGCATTCTGGAGTCCTATTTTTTCCCTTTGTTTTCTGTATCCCAGAGCAAATGTTGTAGAGTCCCGGATGAATGACATTAAAAACTAGTAATCATAGCTGAAATGATCAACAATGTAGATTTGTCAGTGTGAAGATGAACATTTTACAAAAAAACATTTCATTCTCTGTGCTTGCATTTTTCATCAAGCCTCTGCTTTTTCCTCTAAGCCTGATGCCTTAGTTGAATTTCTAATTTATCACCTTAGACCCCAGTTGCCTCATTAAACGTGTCTTCTGAGGAAATGGATTTTTTTTTTCCAAGTCAAGCAGCTCATCAATAGCCCAGGGTTCAGCGTTTTGCTTTTCCTAGAACCATGAGGAAAATTCAAGTTAGTTTGACACCACCTGATGACATTCTTTTTCTATGAAACTAACAAGTAGCCCTCAGGAAGTTGCTTGTGCACAGCGGCACATACTGAATACTGCTGCTGAAAGAAGGCAAGTTATTTCCATGGGTGATTTGTTTCATGGAAAGTTCACCCATGTGAACTCCTAATTCTTTTGATTGCACACTCTCCATATGGCTCTACATCCGTCAGAGGATGCTAATAGGAGCTGACAGCCTTCATTTGCGTTTGCCTCCAGAGTGCGATGAGCACCCAGCCTAAGACACCCACCCTGACTCTCCCGGTCACTCCCTAGCACTGAGCCCCGGCACACCTCCCCCATCAGGAGCCTTCCCTTCCCTGCCCTTCCCATCAGGAATCTCTTTAAAATTTAAAAGTTTGTTGGTACTAGCACTCACCACCCAATAGCCACTTTATAATGAGAATAGAATGTTCTTCAAAAAAAAGGTGATAATTGTGGCTTAGCACATAACAGTGTGTTGTATGAGAAGTGCAACCCATGACATAAAGAGATTTGTATTTTGAACAAGTAACCCGGCATTTCCACATGCATGTTGTCTCCAAGGACTGTGCCAACTTCTTGTAAGTCTCCACATTGAGAGCTAATTGTTCACTGAGGGGAAGTTTCCTTTTATTTTTTGTTTAGAAAAACCAAATGTCTTTGGAGCAAGTATGTAAAGTGGGTGATCTCATGAGCATGGTGGCTTCAGAGCGGGTCCCACAATGTCAGCAGCAGAAGCAGCACTTGGGCAGCATATACCCTCAGAGACATTCATACAGTGGGGTTTACAGATGCCATTTTTGTTGTGTTTTCTCAAGGTTGACAACCTTACAGCCATACCTGGTATGAAATGTGGCCTTGCTCGCCAAGGCCTTACAAGTGAATTGAAAAGATAAAGAACATAAAAAGCTAAGCAGTAATCAGGATCGTGCTGCAAGAATTACCAAACTCTGGGTACAAATGAAGCATAATCTGCATTTAGATTATAAGGAATGGAGATTTTACCTACTTTGCATGATACCTTTTAACATTCTATTTATTTAATTGCCCCATACTGAAAGTGTCCAAAATAATATACACAAAGCACTTAGCACTTTGCTACCTAGTAAATACTCACTAAATGGTGAGTATTGTTTCTATTCTGCACTTACAACAGGGACTTGGAGAATAGTCTCGTGTATATAGTAGTTCTAAAACTTCTCTCAGGTGATGCCTCCTTTCCCCTTCCCCCGACTTCCTGGCTTCCCGGGGTTTTCTTCTCCCTCTGCCTATTCCCCTTGGCCATTCTCACCCGTGTCACCTCACCATGCTTTGTTTCTAGATCAGACTTCTCCTTCTCAGATATCCCACAAGTTCAGCCCATGCAAAACTGAACTCATCTTTCTCCCTAAACTCATTTTCCCTCTTCTTGTCCTTATCTTGGTTAACAGTACCACCACTTAATTGCTTAAACCTTTCTTCCCTCATCCCCCATATCCAGTCTGTCAGTGGGTGCTGGCAGTTCTCCCTCTTAAATATTTCTCACACTGGCCCCTGCTGTCCACCCCCACTCTGCGGGCTCTCATTATCTCTGAACTAAAGAACTGCACAAGAGCCTCACTTTGAGTCTCCAGCTCTGCTTCCCTCCACAGTCTGTCCTTCACTTGGCTTCCAGAGCTGTCTTCCTAAAATACACGTGCAAGTGTATGGTTCTCTTGCTTTTCACTACCTCCTCATTGCCCAAAGCAGCCCTCCCCCAAGTAGGAAAGTAGGATATTAATAGACGTTAGGCACAAAGCAGTTTGTAGTCAAACAAGTTGGAGAAACTCTGGGTTAGAGAAAGTTCAGTAGGTTTCTTTACTCTAGTTTGCTGTGTGTTTACGAATCTTTCAAGAGGAATATATAGTAGGCAGTATTTTCCTAACTTATTTGGCCACCAAATTCTTTTTTTCTTTATTCTTGGAGCATATTGTGACATTGGTATTTCATACAACACTTCTGAAAACTCTGGCTTACAGAATAAAATCCAAAATCTTCTGCAAGACATATAAATGCCTAATGATTGGGCCCCACCTTGCTTTCCGACCTCATTGGCCATCATTCTCATACACATCTTGTCTTACTTTCCAGCCTGTGGCTTCCGGGACATTCCAGACTCTCACATATTTGCACATTCTGTGCCCTTTGCTGTGGGCCAGTTACCCCTCCTAGTCCACCTGGCAAACTTTTACTCTTTCCTTTATACCAGCATAATACTATCTTCCTTCCTATCCTGTCCCATCTTCCCAGGGGCCACCTGTAGAAGAATAGTGCTAGTGAACATGAGTGGCAGGCACAGGTTTCATTATTGCTATACACATAGAATTTTGAACAGTCTTTTGCTAGTACTAGTATTAATACATTGTGACTATTGGTTTACATGTCTATTTTGCAATTAATACAAATACTAACAATATTAACATATTTGGTCTGGCAGGAATTGCACGAAGCAAACTTAGCTTTAATGGTTATCAAATCCTCCTAACAGTATCATGATATAGTACTGCCATTAGACTCATTTTTTACCTAAGGAAACTGAGACCTAGAGTAGTAAAGTAACTTGCTCACGGCCATACAGAGCCAGGTCTCACACCTGCATCTAGCAGGAGCTTTTTGAGGGCACAAGCTCATCCTGACTCTTTGTCCCTGCAGTATGCTTCATTGCCTAGAAGACAGTAGAAGCCCAGTCATATATGGCAGGGATAATGAAGGCCTACTTGGGATGTGAAAGTATTTTAGTGGAATGGAAAAGTAGAGAATCAAAAATGAGAAATGGGGACTAAAAGAAGCAATAGGAGTTGAAGTCATGAGTAAGTTAGAGGATAGAGGAAGACACATGTTCTTCTGACGAGAAATTAGCCTGGCTTTTCTGTTCATCAGAAAGAAAATGGGTGTGTGTGTGTGTAGGAACCTGAACTCAGCTGTGGTTGACATCAGAAATGTAGTGTGACAGGAAGCCTTAGGCCTCCTTTTACCGCTGCATATGGTGGAGCAGTAAGCAGAGACCCTAAAACTGGAAATAGCAAGACAGGAGGAACAGGGCCCTTTGTTAAAGGGTACATTTGAGTACATTTTGTAGAGAAGCTCTCAAATGACTGTTCTGCCCAGAACCTAATCCTAACCAATTTGATTAGCCTCTTCTTTTTTTCTGATAACTTTGCAAATGATAAAAATGAAACCGTGCAGACATCGTTAGTGTTCTATTTTGAGTACTGACACTGATATGTGTGTACTTATATGTATTTATATACATACAGGCATTAGTGCAATTAATATGTTGAAATATCTGGCACATCCCAGATAAAACGGAATATTTGGAAGGAGCCATTGGAGCTCGAGGTGTGGTCTGCAAGAACAAATTATTGATTGCAATTGTGCTGTTGCAAAGATGGAGCCCTGCATTTGCTGAGTTGGTTCCTAAGTGGTTGCAGGGGAGTGTTTTGCTGCAGTCTCCTGGAGCACAGCCACAGATGCACGGGGCGTGGCTGGGAAAGCCTCCTATGGGCTTAACTTCTGCTTATGCAGTTGTCTGTGTCCTCTAAGCCCAAAGCAACCAGCACATTCTAAAAGGTTTAATTACCCCTATTGCTACAGTAGTGGCCCAGCACCACCCCCAGTCCAGATCCGGCCCGTTTTTCCCCATCAGAATTCATCATACCAAGGCTATTGCTTTATACTTGCAGTAACAACCACCGCCACTACCCTAATGTCCTGTCTCTTTACCTGTGGTGCATATTTTTGGTACCAAGCACCAGTAGCCTGATTCCTCTAATAAAAAATAAAAGTGCTTTTCAAACTTACTGACTACTATTCGTTGTAATCAGGGAGTAGCAAGAGCCATGACTCAGCATGTTAAAAGGCAAGACTTAAGATGAGTACTTGGCCATTTTCCTGATTTTATACTAGTCAGACTTAACTGAAAAAATATAAGTGTCTCGGTTGAATTTATCTTATTAGGGGATTTAGGTTATGTTAATGCTATAGCTTCATTAATTACCCTGTATCAATAAAAAAGGGCAGCTTTTAGCCTCTGAGCGCAAGAGAGGAAAAGAAATGGTGGTATCAAAGGAATCCTTCAAAGACAGCCAGAGCTGTCTCCAGGGTAATTTCTGATCCCTGCATTCTTCCCACTTCAAAGTTGGATGTGTGTGTGTGTGTGTTGGGTCGAGGGGGTTGGGGGAAGTTTGAATCTGATTTCTCTAATAAGTGTTGGCATCAGCCCCGTTTGATATTAGATGCAGGGAACATTTTGATTTGTTATAGCCTTTGAAATTGTTCAGACGACCTTCAGAAAAATGGCCTCTTGTTACTTCTAGGGGGAAGGGTGAAAGCCAGGGAAAGGGGAATCCAGTTTAATTCATATGCAGAGGATGCCCTGAAATTGTGCTTTCAGCAGTTTTTTAGTAACAAATGCATGTCCTGATTGAAAGTGAAAAGTTGAAGAGTAATAGACCTGTAACACTGTGTTCTTAGGTAAGACTTGCTTGCTCTTTATTCTCTGGAAAGGGTGGGAGGCTTGAGATGACCACACAGAAGTTTATGGTTTTGAAAGCTTGGGTAACCATGGACAAATCCATCACCTTTGCTGATTTGTAGTAGTCTACCCAAACTAACATGTCTATCACCTGTTGACCTTGCAAGATAAAGCTACCAAATAAAACCTTTAAAATTTGAAATTCTTGTGCAGCTTATGAGTTTTATTTGAAAGTGTCTGTTCATTTTAGATAATTTAAAATTGATTGCACTGTTTTTTGAAATGAAGTAGAGAATTGATAACTTTCTGATAAGCTGCCACAATTTTCACTTGCTGGTGAATGAATTTTAGCAGTGATTGTCACAGCAGTAGGCCTTAAACAGAACTGTGTGAGAGTCCCCCCACGCCCAGAAGAACTGCGCAGGTGATGGCTTAGGGGACGCTCAGAGTGAGTGCTCCTCTGAAGGCCAGCTGAAAGGCAGGGTAAGAGCCTTTGGGCCTCTGGACACAGACCTAGTTCCAAAGTCACCACAGATGAACTCTGTGACGTTGGACAAGTTGTTTAACTTTTCTGAGCCTTGGTGTCCTCATCTGTGAAGTAGAAATTATTTTATCCTCATGCTATTGCTGAGAGGATTTTAAAAAATAATTTAATATAACTTAGATAAGTGCAGGCCAAATGTGTCCTCACCAGTAAATGGCATCTGCCCTCACTGGTTGTGACGGAAGGTCATGGTGGTGGTCAACATCACAGTTAGAATTACCGTGCCTGCTGACGTTGACTCATTCTGATTGTTCTTTTCAGTGAATAAATTTGGTTTGTCACTATTTTCACTAGTTCTTCTTGTGCATCAAGAGGTCTTTTAACATCTTGTTGTTTTTCATGTGAGCCGATGTGTCTATGCTAAAGCAGTTGGTCATCTGTAGGGTTTGCTTTCCTTACACTTGAGCATAGACCACATTTCTGCCCCTAAAATACGTATTGCAATCCCCAGAGTCCCCAGGAAGCCGCTGCTAAGACTGCAGATTCAGCCACCAATTACCACTGGTTGACTTTCCCATTTTCAGATGTTTCTAATGCTTGCCCAGAATACTGAGGGGGTGCTTTACTTTCTCTTTCCTGACACTGTAATTCAGAATAATTTCTTGTTCATCAGGCTTAAGGTTTGCAGTTTCCAGAATGCTCTTTTTTTAAATATTGCAGCTGGCAAAAAAAAAATTGGTAGCCATGCCTGCCTTTGCCGTGAACAAGCTGAAGCTAATAAATACTCACTGAGATCGGTCCTGGCTCCCTGAGATGAATTTCTGAAATCTTCCTGGCCCTGAGGAGAGGCAGGGCATTGATTCCAGAATGCTCATTTAAATGGCTTTCTTTGGCATAAATCTAGCAGAAAATCAAGTACAAACCACCTGCTGTGTGTTCCCAGCAAAAGGGGAACCCATTGTTATTGGATCCCTTTCTTACCATGTGCACCGGGGTAAATAGACCACATTACCTAACGTCCTTCTGTCCCAGATGGTAGGAACTGTTCCCTAGGGTCCTGAATAATATATTTCAACCTCCTTTCAAAAAAGAGCAACATCCTCACTTTGAATAAGTGTGGTGATTTTGAGAATCCACAATAAGGCTGGAGAGTCGACCTTTTAACTAAACCTATGGATATTTCTCCCTAGTTCCTTTTATTATTATTAAAACATTTTACAGACCCTGGAGGTTTTTCAAAATAATTTTCTCTTTTAAATAAAAACTATAACTTTTTAGTCTACACAGATTCTTCTTCCTTTAATGTTTTTCGTGACTCTGTGTTTATGGCTTGGTCTGCTTATGTATGATGTGAGCAGGCAAGAAGGACAAACAGTGGAGAACTTCAGAAGAAACAGCTGTGGGCTTAAAATGGAAGGAGAACTATATTAGTTCCAAGTTCAGACATTGATGTTACTCTTCCTCAAATTGAGATTGAGAATCTTTGCTGTCTCCCTGTCATCTTGGCAGTGATTTGGGTACAACTAAAAGATGCAAAAAGTCATTCTTATTTATCCTGCAATCCCTGAATAATCTTAAAATGCTGCATTTGTTAAGCCCTGCTCTAAACTGCTGCACTGAGAAAGTAATATGAACCTGATTTATCTTCCCAAATATGACCAGCTGCCCAACAGCACTTTTCTTCAACAGAATTGATAGAGTAGGGAATTAATTTCATGTGTACCTTTTGAGGTTTCCTCCACAGTTATCTGGAGATAACATGTCACTTCCCCCCCTACAAATTGTTAACCTGTCAAATTAAAATTCTAATGCCTGAAGATTTTTAAGATTCTTACTTCTATTCAGTGGTTAAAGTCCGGGGGTGAGGGAATGACTGGCAGTCGACAGCACCTTTCTGAAGGGCAGTTTAGCCAGAACAGAAGGCAGGGGGTCCTTTAGGGGCTTTTGTGGAAATCCAGGAAGAAGATGGTGCAAGCAGTGGGGATAGGGAGAAGTGAATGGACTGGAGGTGTATTTTCCACGTTGGGTGAATGAATGTTTGATCAGTGAAATCTCTCCCATTATCGATCCCGGAACTGGATTAACTAAACCTCCACCCTTTCCAGCAGGAGCCCTGCAAAGGCCCAGAGCAGCCTCAGCACCATCTTAACCTTCTCTGCTGTCCTAAAAGTTTTCAAAGACAGTGAAATTTACATGAAACTAATTGTGAACAGGAAGAAGCCAGGAGAACTGAATGTATGCCTGTTCACCGCCCAACTTTTAATTTCCAAGCACTGTTTTCAGAAAGCCAAATTTTGGTGTTTTCCTCAGAATAGAAACAGAGCTCTAAAGTGTCCCAGGTCAAAGCAGTGCTTCACAACATCCTGTCTTTTTAAAGGAGTCTTCCTATCCAATTGCTGCTTGTGCTTTTTGGTGCTCAAAAATCAATAACACAACATACAGGCTTCAACAGCTATGTCTCAGGTTTCTACCTTGACCACTGGTTAACCCCAAAGGCAGGTTCCAAGAGGCCCGTTGACCAGGTGTTTCAATTTACTCAGCTCTTGAACTCATATATTAAAGTTGACTTTTTTGCACCTATGGAACATACTGATGGCTTCCTCACTTAATCACTATGCTTGAGCTGTCTCCCATCTCTGTATTGGGGATAATTCTATTTTTGCCATACTCAGTTTGTTCTAGACTCTAGAAACAGAAGGCATTGATTTAGTTTATCATGCAAACCAGTGAAACCAAAAAGGTACCCTGTGTGTGACCAAGTGTGGCCAGAGGAGGACTGGACTGTGTTTACTCTGAGCTTTACCCACATTTTATCTTCGACCACTAGTATCCTCATTTGTTAAGTTGGGCTGCCCTAGATTAGGAGTTCCTGACCAACCAGGCATCACAACTAACCTGGGGAGCATTGCTAAAAATAGACAAAAAAGGAACAGACTCTTATGCTCACTTCAGACCTACTAATTCAGACACTCCACAGGAGGGACCAAGGAATCTGCATATTAAAAATCAAAAGTTCCCCCTCGGGGCTTCTGATGCCCAGCCAGGTTTAAACACCCCGACATGAGACCAGTCGTGAGATGCCAGATAACCTTGGGCTGATGAAGGGCTCTGAACCCTTGTCTCATTGTCTGTAATGTAGGTGGCCGGTGGGGCCAGCCGCGTGGGCTCGTTCTGGGATTCCATGGAGAGTTCGTGGAGGGGCGAGTGTGGTGCCCACATGGAACAGGTGCTCAGCAGCAAAAACCTGTTGGTGCCCATAGTGTGCTAGACCCCGTCTCGGGACCTGGGGAGGCAGCGGGGAGGAAGACAAGCTTCCTGCCCTCAACAAGCTTACGTTCCCATGGGCAAGTCAGGCCGTAAGCAAGTGAACAGAAATAATAGAGCTTCAGGCAGTTTTAAGTGTTAGAAAAATTAAGTTTTGAAAGGGTAAAGAGAATCAAGATAACAAGTACTGGGAAGACTATTTTGATAGGGTAACTGGAAAATGCCTCTCTGACGAGGTGACATTTGAGCTAAAGGAAGTACAGAAAGAGCCACGTGAGGGCTGTGGGGAAAACAGTCCAGGCAAAGAGCACAGCCAGTGCAAAGGTCCTGAGGCAGAACCTTTGTTGGCATGTCGTGTAATGAGGAAGAGCCGTAGCAGGAGTGGAGGTTAGGGAAGTGAGCAAAGGGGCTCCACTCGTGTGAGCCTTGGAAGCAACACGTGCCTCAGGTTGACTTCCCTGCATTCCTTCACTTAGTTTTCTTAAATCACCTGTGGACTGATAACGAGGAAATCGAAGTGTAGAACGTGTAAGATCCTTTTCAACACTAAGTTCCTGTTATTCTATAACCAGGATTTTTTTTCCGAGTTTAATAAAGGTAACAGCAGTTACAATCTCATTCCTTGAGGTCCCAAATCCTAATATTGATGCTGATGATTTTTATCTCTTGTCCCCCCAGCTTGATATATGGTCCAAATCCAACTATCAAGTATTCCAGAAGGTAAGTTTTACTTTTTCTTACTCAAGAGGCATTCGGAAAATACTATCAGAGGCTTTTTTTTAAAGTGAAAAAAGCCAGACATAAAAGGCTGCTCACTGTCTGATTCCATTTATATGACATTCTGGAAAAAACGAAACCTTAGGGACAGAAATTAGATTGGTGGGAGCATGAGGGAACTTGGGGCGATGGAAATATTCTGTGTCTTAATTGTAATTACACAACTGTACACATAGGTCAAAACTCAGAACTATATTACTACAAAAGGGTGAGTTTTACTGTATGTAAATTATACCTTAAAAAGTTAGAGACTTTGAGTTGTTCCAAGCTCAATCCCAGTTTGAAACTCAAGTTCCCAGAGCCCTAGTGGTCTACGCAGTTACCTTCAGGCTGGGCTGAGGAAGGCAAGTTGCCCCCGCCCCCACTTTATGCTCTGGATCTTTTCCAGATATTGGGCTTCCTTATGAAACACTGGTATGGGAAATGTTAGAAAAAGTGAAAAGTGACTAGAGAAAATCCAATTACCCAGTTCCCAGTGGTAAAGGGTCCCTTCCCTGGACCAACTCAATCCCTAAGGCTTAAGAGGATTCCTCCCAACCCCCAGTCCCCACAGCACTCAGGGCTGACCCCTTGCAGGGCAACAGCCAGCTTCTTCCATCCTCGTCCATCTTCTATCTCTGCTCTCATCCAGAGGGCAAGTAGAGAGAGTTGGTTATCATTCCACTCATTCCCTCATCAAGTTCAACAACAGTTATTTACTGAGCCCCTTTGCCATGTGCCAGCCACTGTGCTCAGTGCTAGGAATTCAGGTGAAAATCAGGCAGACAAGGGACTTAATAAATAATTCCAATTTGTTAACTAGGGGGGGCTGTGACCAAGAACAGCAGGGGGTTCTCCTTCAGATTGGCGTAGCCAGAGGAGGCCTGTAGGGGAAACTTGAACTGAGACAGACAGTGTGAGGACGAGCCAGCCACATGAAAAGCCACAGACAAGGATTCCCAGGCAACGGAGGCAGCAGCCCAGAAACCTCATGTTGAGGAAGGCTTGGCATAGTGTAAGGACTGATGGAAGCCAGAGTGATGGAACACACCACGGGCAGTGAGGGGCCAGGGCAGAGGTGGAAGGTAGGGCCCAGGTCAGGGAGGTACCTCAGGCCCTGGTACAGAATTTGGATTTTATTCTCAATTCAATGAGAAACCACTAAAGAGCCTGACACAGAGAAGGGGCATAATTTTGAATGCTTGGCCCAAGTTATTCCCATGTCGAGTAATAGGTTGTATCCAAAGTGTGCCAGGAAGCATAGGGCTTTTTTTTTTAATTGAGGTGAAATGTACGTAGCAGAAAATTAACCATTTTAAAGTGAACAATTCCTTGGCTTTTAGTGCATTCACAGTGTTGTACACCACTACCTCTGTCGAGTTCCAGAACGTTTTCATCACTCCAAAGGGAAATGTCATACCCATTAAGCAGTGAGCAGGGGGCTTTTGTACCAGAGGGGCATAATGGACCACCTGCTAATGGTACTTACTGTTCTGTCAATTCGTGTTGTTCCCTGCACCCCTTTATGATGATAAGAGGCAAGCAAAAGGCAGGTGCCTAGGGTTAGTGCAGTAGTCCGAGGCTGAAAACTGCACATTTAAGGAGCCTATATAAGCATTAAAAATCCATGAACTTATCACTACTAAATGTAACATGCCCCTAGTATTTATCCAACCCTGGGTTGGATCCTGAAACAGACAGAGGTTACTAATGGAAAAACTAGTGAAATCCAAATACAGGCTGGAGTTTAGTTATTAGTGAGTAACCAGTGTTGGTTTCTTAGTTCTAACAAACATACCCTGGTAATGGAAGATGTTAACAGTGGAGAAACTGAGTGAGAGGGTTATGGGAACTCTCTGTACCATCTTTGCAACTTTTCTATAAATCTAACACTGTTCCAAAATAAAAGTTTATTTAACAAAGAAAATCACAGTCTTCCTCTTTTTTTATACTTCTTTACCCATCTGAGCTTTCTAGAACATAATGGAGAAAATAACCTCCCTCCCTGGGTATGGATCCTAAAGGAAAGAAGTATGTGGTCAGATGTAGGCGTTAGTGCAGGGAACTGCATTTTTAATCTTTGCATTCTTCGAAGTTACCACACCTGTGGTATTTACTTGTTAAGCGTGCATTGAGTCTCAGCCTTAAATGACGTTGTCCATGCTGACTGTTCTTGTAATTTTCCCCCCAGCAGCTGGTTGGAAAACATTGTAAGGAGAAGGAACACTGCTCATTATCTGTATCTTGTTTTGCTTTAATAGTGAGGAACATTAAAGCAATTTTTTCCCTTTAACCTAGTTCTTCCCTTAGTGCCCTCTGTGGCATTGCAGTGAGTTACCCGCTTCTGGCCCCACACGAGGCTGGTGGCAACGCCAGGAGGGCCGTGAGCATTGTAGCCCGTCACCTGGTATTTAACAACCGTCCCGTTTCTAGTCCATTACCTTTTATGAGGGAGGACTTGCACATGCTTGCCTTTGCATATATTTTTTAATGTTCTTATAGTATTAAGTATTTTTTAATGCAAACAGAAAGTTTATTGGGAAGTTGTAAAATGTGTGAAACACAGATTTGGTAAAGCATAGATTTAGAGAGACGGTGCTATATTTCTACTCTATCTCCCCTGAAAATAACATGTCAACCACTCTTTGTATTTTCTTAAAACTGCAAACACACACTGAAGCAGTGTTTAAATTTGATGTTAGTCTAGTTGGAGAGATTTAAGAGCACCCGCCATTTCTTTCCTTATAGTTTGTATAACATGTTTCGAGCGTAAACACTGATGAATTCTAAGGAATGGGAATTTTATTTCAACTCTTGAGTGGCATATCATCTGTATTTGTGCAGAACCCTCTCTGAGTTCCTTTATCATCTCTACCTATTTTTAACTAAATGGACTTGACCTCTGATAATGACCTGTACTCGATTAAAGTTCCATAAACAGGGAGAGGTGCTAGTGCTCTCTGATTAGAACTAAAGGCAGATAACGTTGAAGTCCTTTTCTTTCAAGGACAGGTAAGAATTAGTAGATTAAAGAGTCTTCTCTCCTTCCTACTAAAACATCTTCTACTTGGTATCAAATAAAGGAATGTATTGGAAAATAATGTAGAATTAAGCTTAGTCCTTCCCCAGTAAAGCTTTCAACTTTACTGAGTTGTAAAGCAATCATGGTCATGTGGGATGGGTTTGGGATCTTGTAAAGATGTCTTGTCTTCTCATTGTGTTTGTGGAAGATGGTGGTAGAGCACATAAAGAACATGTGGTCTGGCATCTGAGAGCAATGGCTGCACTGTGCTCATTTCATCATGTTCATCTCAAGGTGGACAGTGGCCAGTGGGTTGGACCTTCCTGTGCCATAGCCCGGCCCTGTCCTAAACACAGAGTGGGGACTGTTTGTCCTCGTAGATTCAGAAGGTCTGTCGTAGTTTATGGGGTGACGTTTAGCATTTCAAACCCAAATCACCAAAGGAAAAGGATTAGGTGGCAACATTTCTAATATTTCCATATTAAAGAAAGAATGAAAGAACGAATGAAGTCTGGGCGCGGTGGCTCATGAACCTGTAATCCTAGCACTCTGGGAGGCCAAGGCAGGAGGATCACTCGAAGTCAGGAGTTCGAAACTAGCCTGAGCAAGAGCGAGACCCGTCTCTACTAAAAATAGAAATGAATTGGCCAACTAAAATTATATATAGAAAAAATTATCTGGGCATGGTGGTGCATGCCTGTAGTCCCAGCTACTTGGGAGGCAGGAGGATCGCATGACCCCAGAAGTTTGAGGTTGCTGTGAGCTAGGCTGATGCCAAGGCACTCTAGCCCGGGCATCAGAGTGAGACTCTGTCTCAAAAGAGAAGAGAGGAGAGAAGGGGAGGGGAGGGGAGGAGGGAGGAGGGGAGGGGAGGAGGGAGGAGGGGAGGGGAGGAGGGGAGAGGAGAGGAGAGGAGAACGAATGAATATAGGAAGGAAGAAGTGAAGAGAAGAAGAGAAGAGAGAAGAGGAGAGAGGGGAGGGGAGGGGAGGAGAGGAGAGGGAGAGGAGGGAGAGGGAGAGGAGAGAGAAGAGAACGAATGAATATAGGAAGGAAGAGGCAGTGGCACCCTGCCCAGACATTATTCACTGTCCACGGCTGAGTACTGACGGCGCGGGGCTGAAAGGGTTACTCGTCCCTTTGTTGCCCAGAGGACAATAACTGGAGACTAAGAGCTGGACATCCGCAGGCTGCAACTTTTGTGCTTTGTCCTTTAGCTCCAAGTGAAAAAGACTTTTCACTTTTTAGAATCAGCTGTTTTTCAGAATATATTTTCTTCCTGTTCACTCACTTAAATTTTGGGGTATCCCATTTGATGTTGCTTGTAGCATTTCCCCGAAACACACAGTTTGGGAGCACTGTGGCAAACATCCCTTCCACCTTCCTCTGCCTGCTCACACCCACCCAAGTTGACCATCCAGGGTGGGGTTTAGTTATCAGCATCGTCCAGAAAAGCTCAACTGGAAACAGTAAAGTGCATGAGTAAAGTAGCACGACATGGAGGTTGACACCCCTGTCAAATTCTCTTGTGGCCAGTTCCTAACCCCCAAGTGAAAGCCAGACATGGAAAGGGGGGTTCCTTGGTCATCAGAGGAGATTTCTCAGGCTGAAAATGGTTCCAAGTCTCCTAAGGATGGTGGTATCTAGTAGATACCATAACTCTGCCCCACCTCTGAGATGGGTATTCTTGGCTGCCAGCAGCAGCTCACAGCTTCGTTGGAGGAACTCTCTCCCTGCATTGCTCTGGTATAGAAGCCCAAGGACTCCCTTTCTTTGGCATTCATTCTGTGGTCGCAGTGACTGTGTATTGGATGTGTTTTCCTGCCCACAAGTAGCAGCAGTGGCTACCACAGAATGAGGGCTTGCTGGGAAGGCGGGAAGCCCTCTGAGGTCTTCCCTTCCCCTTCAGTGTGATGAAGGAGGGGTTGGGCAGGGACTGCCTTACAGAGCCGATCCAAGCTTACACTCGCCTTTTTATTTCCAGAGGATAACATCAGGAGGTGGGAGAATGAAACACACCCCTGTCAAATTCTCTTGTGGCCAGTTCCTAACCCCCAGGTGAAAGCCAGAGCCCCTGAGCTTCTGTAGCAGATCCTGCCACAGGAAGCAAAATTTGGCCTTCCCTTTGCCTGCAGATGCTAACTCTGTTGGCAAGCCCTTTCCTCTCTTCCTCATCAGACGCCTTTCCCAAGTGTGGGAGTGGCGGGGAGCTACAGGCCGCTTGCTGTGGGTCCGTGGCTGCTGACAGGCTCCCGTCATTTACTGGGGTCCCCCAGAGGCACCTTGCACTTGGTCCTAGGGCGAAGAAGCTTTTTATAGCCAGCAGGTCTCCAGCAGAGTAGGTTCAGAGAATGGGACTTAGAAATGGGGGAGACCGTCTGAAAGGGCAGAATCACAAAGAGCCAGGAAAGGTTTCAAGCGTGTTCATATTTTTCTGACATTTAAGCTCTGCAGGGGCAGTCAGTGTTTTGATCTTTAACCTCCTTATTTCAAAACTGTGTGCATTTTCATCCAGTAACTTAGAAAGAGGCAGAGCAAATCTACAGCTACTTACTGCGTTAAATCTTGGCGGGGTGGCTGAAGAAAGAGGTGGAGTGTGTGTCCAGCCCCAGGTAGGCAGATGAGAAATGAGAGGCAGCACCTGAGGGACTGGCACATGCTTCGCAGCTTTTCACTTGGAGCTAAAGGATAAAACACAAAAGTCACAGCCTGCGGATGTCCAGCTCTTAGTCTCCAGTTTTTGTTCTCTGGGCAACAAAGGGATGAGTAACCCTTTCAGCCCCGCGCCGTCAGCACTCAGCCGTGGACAGTGAATAATGTCTGGGCAGGGTGCCACTGCTTCTTCCTTCCTATATCCGTTCGTTCTTTCATTCTTCAATATGGAAAACTGGTCCCTAACTGGGACAGACCATCAAGGTATGTTTACTGAGTGGCCACCAGGCATTTTTTGGTGAAAGAGATTGAGTCAGCTCTAAAAATCTCAGTTCTCTGAAATTTTGGTGAATACCTGATGATAGGTTGGTGGATGCATTGAGTACCTAGCACAGTTGATTACCTACCCAAATAGCATCGCTCATTCCAAATCTAGGAAAAGGAGCCATCCAGCATGGAGTAGTTCTCAGAGACTGGGAGCTGTCACCCTCCATGGAGTCAGGCTGTGCTGCACACGTACCTTGAGCATATATACGTACCTGCTGTGGCATTTCATGTCACCATAGAGGCTCAACAAATAGTCACTAAATTATTTTAAATGTCTAAAATTTCTTCCTACCAGCCTCATTTACATATCCTCTCAAAAATCTCTTCAAATGCCACAGATGAAGACCTTGAAGAGGCTAAGTTGTGGTGAAAGTTCTGGGGCCTTGGGCCGAGCCTCAGTCCTTCCCTTGCTCAGTGCCTGTGTAGGTGGGGCCCCCACACCTGGAGGGACGCTGCAGCCTCCAAAAGTCCTCGCTCCTCTGACCATCCACATGCCCCTTAAATGCTGAGTAACTGTTTCCAACGAAGAGAACTTATGTTTTGAAGACTGAATGGAGTGTCGTTTTCATTCTGCTTCTGTGCATCATGTTGCTGCTTCACAGGTGTATCCCAACAGACAGAACTGAGGGACAGCTTCCCCTGGGGCAAGGGCAGATGGGCAGCTTAACGTAGGATGCTAGACTCCTGTCCATGGGCTCTGGCCAGTGGCGGCAGGCGGCACGTGTGTGTGAGCCCACTGCCAGGCTTCTGGAGGGCTTCAGGGAAGACGAGGTGGCAGGCGGTCCCAGGGCATCCCAGAGGGCAGCCCTTTCCTCGGCGGACAGCTGGGCTGCAGTGGCCAGGTCAGATGAGCAGACCTTACCTGCTAAGAAGGTCCAGGGTCCCTGAGAGCTGAGGATGGCAGGGAAGGCGTTAGGTTCAACCTGGCAGCTGAAAAGCCTTTATCACCACCTTCTCTCTTAATAGTCTTGTTTGACCAGTAGTATAAGCATCTAAACCAGAACAGATTTGAACATTTTTTTCCTCTTATGAAAACATCTTCCCCCAATATCTTCCCCCCACAATCCCCCCTCAGCCCCTGCCGAGTGTGCTGATGGCTGAGGCGCTCACATGTACCCAGTTTATGGTTAAAATTGAGCCAGGAAAGCCTGGCCCATCCTGCTGACTTCCTTAGGGCATCCCGAGTTACCCTGGAAGTGGTTGTGGTTTTCTGCCATTAGAGCAGTCACAGGGCAGTCATTTGTCATCTCCGTAGCTCATTTCTTCCTGAAGGGTTACACGGGATGCAGTCTGTTCCACGTCAGAATCTGACAGCTGTTCTGCTAAGACCATCCGCCTTGCTGTCCCCAAGCATCCGTGCTCCAGCCCGGCAGTCTGGGAACTGCACGTGCGGCACCGTGGACAGGTTCCTGGACCACTCCCATCCACTCTCTCCAAGCCCCAACTGACCTCCCGTCATGGTCCCCACAGACAGGCCAATAAGGCAGCTAAGAGCCACCTGCCATGTGATCAGGTCCCAGCTTCACCACTGACTCCCTGTATGGCCTAACTTACCTCAGTTTCCTCATCTGTAAAATAGAGATTCTAAGAGTCCCTGCCTCATAGGATTGGCATGAGGTTAACTGAAATCATAAGTATGAAGTGCAAGGTGAATTTCTAGTCCACGACCTGGTCAGCTTCTCTGATGTGCCTGTCTCCAGTGACCATTCTTCTCTCCAGAGAAATTTCTCCTCCCTTCCCTTTGGCCGGGCTTCCTCCTGCAGGCCTTTTGCTGCCCGGTGTCCATGGGCATGGGCATGGTGGTTTAGAGCACAGGCTCTGGAATCAGAGGGGCCTGGACTTGCATCCAGCGCTGGCGTGTGTAAAGTAAGCCAAAGACCCAGCTGCTGGGACAAACCCACCCACTCCCACCAAAGCACCATCTGCCTTCCCTTTTTCTCCAGTTCAGAAAGTGAGCTAGGGAGGGCGAAGGACACCCGGAGTTGTAGCCCCAGCAGTGCCCTCTGGGCAGCCCCAACATGCTGGCGAATCATGGGCCCAGGACCTAGGTCAGTCCCTAGTGTTCTGAAAGGGCTAGTGGCACCTCCAGTGACCCCTGCAAGGAAGGTGCCTGAGACCAAGAGGTTGGGCCTCGACTTCCTGTTTCCCCCCACACAGAGCAGGGGTTGGGGGAGGGGTGCCTGGCTCTGGCAGCAGAGCTGCCTCTTGTGCGGGGCTAGGTCCCCACTCTGCAGCCTTCATTCCTTCTCCTGTCGCTGCCTAAGTTTGACGGAGAAGTAGGTGGTATTGTCTGTATTTTCTCGGGAGCCCAGATGTCTTTGGATGTTTCTCTGACTGCAAGGCTGTTCCTACAGAAAATAACATCGCACCAAGTGGGTGCAGAACAATTCAGGTGTCTTTGGGCTTGGACTTTCCTGGCAGCCAGCAACAGAATCTGGCATTTTACCATCTGGAAAGCATTGAGCTTTTTTTCTTTTCATCTAAATGAAAAGTATTAATTCCTTAATCCTAAGAAATGTCAAGGGCCCTTCGTGTACAACTCCTCTCAGCCCTGCACAAGGCCTTTGGCAGAAGAGGAAGGCTGGTCAGCACCCCGGAGAGTTCCCTCACATCTACCCTGGGTTCCCTGCCCACCCAGCTCCCAACTCTTGAGCAGTGCTCACGACCTCTGCTTCTCCTGCTCCTCCCGCCCTCTCACTTGGCTCCCCTTACCCCGGGGGCCGAAAATAAGTAGACTCCTGCCCGCTTTCTCGTTCACTCAGGGTCCTGCTAGGTGAGAGGCACCCAGTGCTGAGCCACACTCCTCTCAGAGGCCCCAAGCTAGGCCTAGGGAGGACAGAAGTGAGGCAGGTGTGGCCTCATCCTCAAGGAGAGCACAGCCTGGGACATGGGGCATCTGGGCGCAGGTCTGGCAAGTGTCCAGCAGGGGTGTTTAGAGGGGGTGCTGCTGGGAGTACAGGCAGGGCACCTTCCACCCTGCCCAGAGGATAGGCTGGGACAGGGAGGACCCCTGAGCTGAGTCCAGAAGGGTGAGAAGGGCTTAGCCAGGGAAGAGCATTACAGGCAGAGGGACCTCTTGAGCATGGGGCCAGGAAAACATGGAGGGAAGGGGGTGGGTTCCTGCAGCAGCCAGTATTGCTGCAGTGTAGAGTGGGGGCCGAACGGAAGCACAGCTGAGAGCCAGATCCACAGCTGCCTCTGGAGGCCTTCTACGACCAGTCTGCACTCAGGGGTCCGGGAAGTAGGGGACTTGCCTTCTGGACATCAGTGGCACCTTCACTGAGACTTTAAAGAGGGTGGGGTTGGAACTCCTAAACCAAACAAAAACTCATTTGTAGAGGGCCCTGGTATGTTTCAGAGACCGTATTAAGTACTTTACATATGTAGGCTCAGCCTTCGCAGACCTAGAGCTTGATCTGAAACGCATGAGCAGGGATTTGGGGCAAGATGGGGCAGCCTTGTGTGCCTCCACCTCCCCACTTCCAGGCCCTGCCTCTGGTCCCAGCCCAGAGCAGCTCTGCCCAGCTCCGCGGACAGTTATAAGCCTTCAGAGCCCATTCGCAGTGCTCCTTCATCAAGCAGAGAAGGGAATATCGATCTCATCTAAGTAATCCCTGGTCCCCGTGGGCTTCGATGCCGCCTCTTCAGGCCTGTAGGCCTGCTGAACCCGTGCTATACAAATCCAAGGTGCAGATTAGAGAGCCGAGCTGCATAATAAAACCTAAATCCCCTGCTTCCGCTCTACTCTACTTTCATCCCCATTTTAGAAGCCTGTCTCTGCGGCACTCCATGTCACCCCCCGAAACATCACTTTCAGGGCTGACTTCATAGCATTCCGATTTTGAAATAATGATGGCTCTTCTTCATGGAGTGAGTACTTCTGGGACTGTTTTAAATATTCTTCATAAAACCAGTGCACATCCTTGGAGCAACATTGCTGGCAGGGATTGCCATCTCTTTAAACATTTAACACACTAGGTTCACATCTTTGCCTGTGGAACCCACAAAGAGTTTTCTCCTTCCAAGAGATTCCTACTGTCCCTCTCCTTAAGGGTGAGATTGTCCTTGGCAGAACTCCTGGTAGAGACCCAAACTCTCCTTGTGTAACATTAAAGTATATCCACCCAGTGGAAGTTCATTTTTATTTCTTTGTGTTGTGGGAACAGCCTGAGCACCAGCAAGTAGCACATGTCTGGCTTTGTCACCTATTAGTTTGTGCCCCAGAGTCTCGTTGACACCCGCTGAGCTGGGAGGCATCTCCAGCACAGAGAACAGTGCTGTGCTCATGGTCTCCCTGCTCCTGCACCGAATCCCCAAACTCTCCTTAACCAGCCCAGAAACTGGGGTCTTCATGAGGTCGACATCACACCAGGGCAGCAGGTGGATTCCTGGAATGGAACAGGAACCCAGCGCCCCTGCTGCCTCCTGGGATCTGCTTGTCCTTGTTACAAAGGGGCTGGGCGCAGTGGCTCACACCTGTAGCTGCATCGGGAGGATGGCTTGAGCCCAGGAGTTCAAGGCTGCAGTGAGTTCTTGATGGCACCACTGTACTCCAGCTCAGGTGCCAGAGTGAGACCCTGTCTCTAAAAAAAAGAGGTACAAAGAGCTTTAATTTAGCTCCTGGTAGGGTTGAGGGTAGAGCGGCACAGCTTTGCCTTCAGGGCATGGAAGAGCTCACTCGGGCAGCTCAGCCCCTGCAGCAGCATCCAGTGAAGCCTCAGCCTGAGGGGTCTGCAGGACCCCCGACCCAAGCCCAGCCTCAGTTTTTTACCATGGGCCGACAAGGGAGGGATGCAGCCAAGGTCACCCAGGCCATGAGTGACAAATCCGGGATTGAACTTCCATCTCCTGATAGTTCCTCTGTCCCACCCCGCTGCATTTTCATTGAATCTGGGGGTCTTAAGGACCCACCGACGTCTATGTCAGACTGTTTGGGAGGTGGGGCTGCCTGGCAAGTGGCAGGGAACAAGACAGGTTGAAGCTTCTGGCAGGGAAGTGGAGGGAACATTGTATAAGGAACAAGAATTGGGGTGTAAGTCAGGAGACTTGGGATCCACCCTAGGAGTGGTGGGTTCTGGTTCCTTCTGGGGAGGAGAGGGCCAGACATGGAACTTTTTCTTATCCCCCGCAGCCTCTGTTCACTCTGAAGGGTCTTGAGTGGGGGAGCCCACCAGGCTTGGGGCTTAGAGCTGGGCACACAAGCTGGGTTCAAGTGGTCTGAATAAATCCCAGGTGTTTAGTAGCTGTTTAGTAGCTCCTTGGCTTGGGCAAATCACTTGACCTCCCTGTTCTGACCTCCTTGTGACTTAGTTCCCTGACTTACAAATGGTGATTATAGTCGTGCCTCTGTCATACAGTGGCCGTGGGGATGGAGTGAGGTGAAACTATGATGGTGCACAGTTAGCATTGCTTGCCATGTGTCAGACACTGTTCTGTTCATAGGTGTCCCTGCATTGGCCCATTGTTTAATCCTCACCCAAGGTCACCCAGCTCACAGGCAGATCCAGAGCCTGGGCTCCTGTAAGAGGAGCCACACACCCCAGGCTGTGCAGTATAGACCAGCTCTCGCACAGGGCTGGTGCTCAGTAAATGTCGCCGTGAATCATTGCTATTATTGCAGGCAGTGCCACTTTTGGTTTAGCTAAAATAACTTGTGCTCTCTGAAGCACCCTCCGCTCTCAGATCCTAGGAGGGAAGGCTGTCAGGAGCTCCTTGCACACAATATGGCAGAGGAACTTTGGGAAACTGTTTTGACTGGCATCTCCTCTTCCAGTGTGTTGACTGGCAGCTGTTTCAAGGTCTCTTGAAAAAGTCCTTTCTCCTCCCTGAGCTTAGTGCTCTTGTAGGTTTGGGTATGCAGAGCCCTTAGTCACTCTGAGCTGAGGGAGAGGGGATTTTGGTAAGCCCTGGTTGGTGGAGAAGGAAAAAGCTACAAGCAAAGTTAATAAAGCAAGGTGGATCTGTTGACAGGCCATGGAGATGTCACCCTCCTCAAAGTGAATCACCTGCAGGTCAACGTTGAGATGGGGGACACACCCCAAACTAGGCTGGAGCACCTGCGGTTTTTCTTTACCATGGGGAGGATGACAGTGTCTCCTAGCAAAGCCCCTCCCCCGTGTCACTCTCTGCCCCTCCCCTCGTTGTGAGAAGTCTGTCTTCCTGTGCCCACAGTTTCTCCTGCCCTTGCCAGCTACATCAGCATCCCATCCCGTCTTGCTGGCTTTTTGTTAACTCTCCTGTCTTCTCTTCCCTCCCTCTCCTTGACTTCGCATCTACTTTGATCTTTTCGTGAGCTTTTTTTCAAACCAACCCTCATGAGCAGGATGAATGGCCTCCCTCTTGTCGGCAGCATTAGGCAGCATTAGTGCCCTTCCCGGCCTCCTCCAGGAGGGAGGGTGGCTTTTATCTCCCAGCTGAATCTCATTAGCTTTACAGCACAAGGGGACCAAACCTCCACTGCCACCGAGTTGATTTAAATTAGTTAATAGCAAAAGTTTTTTTGGCCCCAGGCCTGTTTTTTCCACATCTTGGATGCTGAGCGAAAAAACAACTTTGTTGTTGAAAAATGTAAACCAAAAAAATATTGAAGGTGGAGTGCTTTGACAAAAAGGAAGATAATTGTAGGCGAAGTTCTCCAGTGTTCTGCAAGCGCGTCTTAGCTGGTGCCTGGGGGTTCAGCCACGGGAATCTGCAAACCAGCAGGGGAGGGGAGGGGAAGCAGGGAGGGAGAACAGCAGATCAGTCAGCTTTGTTCCTCCTATTAAAATATTTCTGTAATTGGTAGTGGGAAGTTGAAGAAATTAAATGACCACATCAGCACTAGGAAAAAACTGCCACCATTTGGCAATTAAAGGGTATAGTTTATACTGGACCTTTTTAAAGAGAGGCTGCATTTGGCCAGATTGCCAAGCAGTAATGGAAAAGCTAATTAGATGCCCTGCATATGAGCCAGACGCCAAACAGCTTTGCTACACAGCTCCAGACGTATCTGGAGAGGACATTTCCTAGTTAATGCAGTTTGTTCGACTCTCGAGCAGCCTGTTGTATAGCAGCCGCGTTTGCAGATCTCCTGACCCGTGCCTTGCATCACGCTATGCTGGGAGATAGTGGGCAGAGCTGCCCGAGGCCCCATGCCTGCACCTTTATCTGCAAAGTGGGAGAGCCAGCTGGGGGGAGGGGGGGAGGGGTCCACACAGGGAGATAGGCAAAGGCTTACACCTCGCAATGGCAATGCCCGGGCTCAAACACCAGTCACCGCCACCACCACCAGCTGTGTGACTTTGGGCATCATCCCAGCCTCTGTGCCTCTCCATTTCCTCTTCTGTAAAACATAAATAAGAATAGCACCCACCTCGGAGTTACTGTGGGAATGAAGTGAGAGGGGCACATAGGACTTGGTACCTAATAAGCTCTCCTTAACAGTAGCTATTATAAGTTAATAAACTATCTCATGGTCCTAAAAAAGGCACCTTTTGGCAAAGGAAGTACCCACCTATTGTGAAACTATTTCCCTACCTCCCGAGGCACCCATTGTGAAACTTAGTGGTGCCATGCACTTTGATTTGTGAAAAAGACAAACTATCCTAATTTGCACTCCTTTGTTTCAAATGTCCAACTCTTTGGGGGCCCCTTTCCTATAGTGCCCGAAGTGTGCTACCCCCTCGCTGCCCAGAGCCTGGCCCCTTGCCAAGCAGCTGCTAGACACCACAGCAGCCCCACCCAGAGCTGCTTCATCAGAATCTGCTTGTTAACAGGCCCCCCTGGTGATGTGTGTGCTCGTTAACATTTGCATACTTACACGTTTTAGCAGCCCTAAAAAGAGCCTGAAGAGGCTAACTTCATTTCTAGGCCCCACCCTGGAGATTCTGAATCTAAGTCTAGAATGGGACCAAAGAGTACAAATTTCTACCAAATTCTTAGGTGACAACAACACTGCTGGTCTGTGAACCATATCTTGAGTGCACAATTCTGGGGAATAAATTTCTTTGGCCGCAGCTTGGACTTGGTGTCCCACCACTTATAGAAATCGTAGACCTGGCAAACACAGTAGCTCGATTTCTAGATGCAAAATGAATATCCAAGGAGAGCATGTTAGTCTGGAGAGAGGAGAGAACATGCCGCAGTAACACACTTCCCGTCTGTGTAGTTCAGCACAACAGCAGTTTATTTCTTGCTCACTTTGCACATCCATCCTGAGTTGTCATAGAGCTGTGCTCCATGTAATCACTCAGGGACCCAGGGGAACAGGGAGTCCCCATCTGGTGACTCCACCATCTTAGTGTGTGGCTTCCCATGCCTTGGGAAAAGAGCGAGCATGGAGAATCTGCACTTGCTTTTCACAGCCTCCAAGTGGAAGGAACAAACAGCTCTTCCACCCCGATTCATTGGCTAGAACTATCCATGTGGTCCGGCCTAACTTGAACTACAAGGGAAGCCAGAAGGTCTTCCCATGTGCCCAGGAAGGGAAGGAAAACTGGGCTGAGTGACCACTAGTGACTTCTCCCACAGAAGGAAAGTCCAGGATTCCCTAGCACAGTGGGGGTGGGCCAAGGCCCAGAGTCCTCAGCTCCCACCCCTGGTCCTGGTCCCCCCCTTTCAGGCCTCTTGGTCCACCCATCTGAGCCACTCTCCCTGGAGGTATCAAGGACAGAAGGGATGATTCACTCTGTCAGCACGTGTGTGTTGAGAACCTCTGGGTCAGGCACTGGGCCGACCTGGTCTTTGTCCTCTCAGAGTTTACAGTCAAGTCAGGGAAAGTGACACTAAACAAAAATTGAAAAAATAATTACATAAGTTCAGACATGTGGAAGAAAAGAGCTAAGCAAGGGAATTCACTGGGAGGAGGGGAGGGTGAGGAGGGGCCAAGCAGAGGGGAGGCCTCCAGGGGGCAAGGAGAGAGGGGAGGAGAAACTGAGAGGTGAGAGGAGGGAACACCAGAATCAAGCTCCTCAGGGTTTCAAATGTCAGTTCTGGCTTTTGCACTCTGTCCTAAGCGTGTTCAGAAGCTCTAGGGGGTTTTAAGCAAGGGAGTGACATGGTTAGAATTGTAGTTGAATGAGATGATCACTAATACTTACTGAATGGCACACACTTCTGCATCATTCCACTTAATTCTCACAGTCATCTTGTGTGATAGGCACTATTTCTTACTAACCTGTTTTCCAGATGGGAAAAGTGCAGCTAATAAAGATGAAGTAACTTGCCCCAAGGTTGCGTTGCTGGAAAAGGTCGAGCTGGGATCCAAACCTCAAGCCCACACCCTTTTCCCCTTTGCAGCAGAATGTTCCCTCCGAGTGCCCTGTTGACGCAGCACCAGAAAGAATGAGAGCGGACGGGGAGCTGGTCAGGCCACTTCCCTGGTAGGAAGAGACAGCAGCTTAGGCCGCAGAGCAGCAGGAGAGGCCAGAAGAAGTGGGGTTCAAGATAAATACTTTGAACTCCAAGGCTGCTTGAGTATGAGGGGTGAGGGGAAGAGAGATGACAGGGACGAGCCCAGATTTCTGGCTCAGGCGTCTGGATGGCTGGGCACTTTTGCAGGAATGCTGGTGGAGGAGCAGGTCTGGAACTTGCTTTAGATGTTCCTGTACCAGCACTGTGCCTTGCCTGGAGATAGCGCCTCGCAGCTATCACAACTGGGTTCATCTCTCGCGATGCTTGGAGAACCCAAGTTCAGCCAGGGGAGGTCAAGTCCAAAGGTCAGCTAAGGAGGGAAGATGAGATGGGCACAGGTCTTTCAGGCCATGGAAGGTGAATTCAAATACGCATCAGGAAGGCAGGCCAGCCACCCAGGGAACAGCGGGACACCCTGGGGGCACAGAGTCTTGTCAGCAATTGGGTGGAAGCCTTGATTTCCAAAGGCCACCGGGCCCAGGCTGGTTCTATGATGATTGAAGCAGGCTGGGTGCAAGACTATGGGCGTGCCTGTCCAAAGGCACTGCCCTCCCTGGGCCCGTGCTGACAGTGGCCATTTGGATATGAGGTGGGGCCAGGTCACAGTCACAGTGATAAGGAGGGACTGGTTCTTGTGCTGAGCACTTCACATGTTAGACTTATTTAATCCTCACAACCTGTGTGACTAGTCCCATAGCTTCTGATGCTTCAGGAGAAGCTACAGGTC
Source organism: Microcebus murinus (assembly GCF_040939455.1). Lineage (NCBI taxonomy): Eukaryota > Metazoa > Chordata > Mammalia > Primates > Cheirogaleidae > Microcebus > Microcebus murinus. The sequence continues at coordinate 89,842,407 of NC_134115.1, read as the reverse complement.
CCAGTTGGGTAAAGCAGCAGTCCCCAACATTTTTGTCACCAGGGACTAGTTTCATGGAAGACAGTTTTTCCAAGGACATGAGAACAGAGGTGAGGGAGCGGAGCTCAGGCAGTGATGCACGGACTGGTACTGGGCCGCAGCCCCGAGATTGGGGACCACAGAGATAGTTTTCCAAATTTTAAATGTTAGTCATATGTGTTTTAAAAACATGAGAAGAAACAAATAAAAAAGTGCAGCCAAACAAAGCATCCCTGCCTTGGATGTGGCCTCTGGGTCAGCAGGTTTATTAGGGACCAACCAGGCCCCAGGCCAGCTCAAGCCGCTGACGTTTATAATCCCAGGGGTAGTGCAGGTGGACATTCCCCATCTTAGGAAAGGGGTCGTACCCAGAACCAGGGCACAGAGCACACAAAGACAGCCTGGCTTCCTCTGCTATTACAGCAGGGGCTTCATTTAAGGCATTTTAAAAATAAATGGTAGGAGACCAGGCACGGTGGCTCACACCTGTAATCCCAGCAGTTTGGGAGGCCAAGGTGGGAGGATCACTTGAGCCCGGGAGTTCAAGACCAACCCTGGGGAACAGCTCTACAAAGAGGCCTTATCTCTACTAAATAAATAAATAAATTAGCCAGTGGCATGTGCCTGTAGTCCCAGCTAACTCAGGAGGCTGAGGCAAGAGGATCGCTTGAGCCCAATAGTTCCAGACTGCAGTGAGCTATAATGGCGCCACTGCACTCCAGCCTGGGTGACAGAGCAAGACCCTATCTCCAAAAATAAATGGATGGATGGTAGGGTCAGAAGAAAGAACTCCAAAAACTTTGTTTCTTTTGTAATGGAAAATGTAATTGCAGGGGATGTCTTGTCAGCTGACAAAATGGCACTTTTGTAGGTTTTTTTAGGAAGGGAGCTGGGTGGGCAAGAACCCAGTTTTCAAATTCAGGTACCATCTGAGCCCAGTTTGCTTTGCTGGGTTTTGTGACTGTTAATTTCTCCCCACCAATTGCCACCAACCATTTTGCAAAGTTATCATTACTACTGGTTGTTTTTTTTTTTTTTTTAAAAAGCATTGCTCATTTTAGAAAGCTGTCTGTCAAAAATGCTTAAAATAAAATCAGACTTGGCACTTGAAGAAATAAGTACCATTTATCTTGAAAGTCACTTGGGTAAGAGTTTCTCAGCAAGGTTGGGTACATGAACTGTTGATCTATCTGTAAGAAAGCCAGTATTGGTGTTTATGATACGTGGCCTTTGGTGGGTGGGCATTTTAAAGTTGTTTATTTATTCCACAAATATGTATTGAGCACCTGCTGTGTGTGGGTGATATCCTGGGCCTTGGGGATGCAGCAAGAAGCAGACGGACCTGATCCCTGGCCTACAGAGCTAATCACATAGGGAGCTTCGCCAGCCACCCAGCAGGCCTCGGAAGTCCATTGGGGGGGAGGGCAAGTCCAGGCACCAGGCAGGGCAGAAGAGGAAATCAGGTGGCAGGGCTGGTGGCATTGCTGGAGAGTGAGAGCGTCACATGCCTGGCCTCACTTTGTCCTCTCACTGGCCTTAGGAAGTGTGCATTATTACAACCTCCATTTGATCCAGGGGGCCTAGAGACATGAGGCCTAGAGATGTTCTGCAAGGGTTGAAGGTCACCTCTCTAAGCCAGGGCCCAGCCTGCCTGGCTGTGGAGTCTGTGTCCTCACACTTTGGGGCATAGCCCCTCTGTCTGCAGCTGTGGACAGACAGCTGGACTAATTTCTGGATCATTCCCAACTCCCCATGTGGGGCCAGGACCAGCGCCTCTGGTCTCCACCTGACTTGTTTGCTCAGCCGCTCCTTAGGTCTATTAGCACTTCGCAGTGTCCTGGTGGGGCTGCAGTGACAACGTCTGCACAGGTTACACCTGTGTTGATTCTCTTTCTCAAAGGTAATGATTTTATCTGGAGTTTGTTTTGTTTTTTTAACCACAACATTTGTGATGTCAAGAATCCCTAATGAGGACAAATAAACCATTAGTTGGAACACAACTATCAAATTAGGTATAATCTATTAATTTGATGATTGACAGCTGGCATTAGCAAGTCATGGTGTCATCAGATTTCAGAACTACCAGGGATCTTAGACCAGCCCCTTTGTTTTCGAGAAGGGACACTGAGTGCAGAGAGGATAAGTAGCTGGATCAAGGTCAGGGGATGGTGCCAGGGCTTAACCCCTGTGCTCTGTCCATCTGGTCACCTGAGGCTTCCAGTGGACCTCAGCCTTGCCCTTGGCCTTGCTGATAAACCTGGAGTCAGGAGACTATGAGTGCTGAAGATAGACCCAAGGGTGCTGAAGATAGACCACCGCCTTTCCAGAGCTGGTTAGAGGACCACACTTGAGTGGCAGGGCTCCTCAGGTCAAATAGCAACTGTAGCCCAGGGGAAAGAGCCTCAGAAACTCCAAACTCCAGACTCCTTTTTTTTTTTTGAGACAGAGTCTCACTCTGTTGCCCGGGCTAGAGTGAGTGCCGTGGCGTCAGCCTAGCTCACAGCAACCTCAAACTCCTGGGCTCAAGCGATCTTCCTGCCTCAGCCTCCTGAGTAACTGGGACTATAGGCACGTGCCACCATGCGAGGTTAATTTCTTTTTTCTATATATTTTAGTTGGCCGATTAATTTCTTTCTATTTTTAGTAGAGACAAGGTCTCGCACTTGCTCAGGCTGGTTTCAAACTCCTGACCTTGAGTGATCCACCCTCCTCGGCTTCCCAGAGTGCTAGGATTATAGGCGTGAGCCACTGCGCCCAGCCTAGAAATTCCAGACCTCCTGATCATAAAGCCTGTAGCTACATATTATGAGACAGAATGGGAATGAAGGCAAACAGAGAGACCAATTAAACTGTCAGGAAAGTTATTCCAGTATAAAGACAAAGTGGAACGTGGACATTTGGTGATGCTCGTCTGCGTATATGCCATGTTTCGTGCAGCAGAGTGTGGGGCGCGGTGGCAACGCCATTCCAAGATGGCGCCCGCTTCCTGGTCACACCCTACTGTGCGTCTGACAAACAGATGTTCAGCGCATGTGCAAAGCCTTGCCTCCTCTCCTGTTCTGTGTTGACCAATCAGGTTATGCCCCGTGTACTTACTGTCTATATAAGCAGCCGCCGAGAACGCCTCGGCGTCTTCCGCATGTAACCAGTTAAGCAATCCCCATTAAAGCGCTGTCAGAAGAACTCCGGTTGCCGCGTCTTCCTTGCTGGCGAGGCGGGCGCGACAGCAGAGAGGCCTACGAGCCCCTGGGTGATCTGCCCCCACTGGCTGCTGGCCCCGTCCTCTCCCAGTGCTCCAGCCTGTCCAGGTTTTCAGTTGTTGGAATGTTCCACACTCCACTTGCCTTCAGGCCTGTGTCCTTTCTGCTCTCTCTGCCCCCAGCTCTGCTAACTAGTTTTCCTACTTGAGATTTTATTTTAGATGTCCTTTCCCCCAAGAGATGTTCAAAAACAGTTCCAGTTTCTTATAAAAGGAGCGCACTTGTCCTGCATGTTTTCCCAGTGCCAGTTTGGAGTGGCTACTGACTCCAGCCCTTGTCCTTCATTCTCAGGTGACAGACCATGCCACCACTGCCCTGCTCCACTATCAGCTGCCGCAGATGCCGGATGTCGTGGTCAGATCTTTCATGGTAAGTGACCTTGAGTCAGGTGTCCTGTCTACACCTTGACTCCCTTCGAGTGTGAACAAGCAGCTCAAAAAGTAGCTGTTGCATCTTCAGATTTGAGAGCCTCCTAGTGGGCGATGAGGCTGCTGGTTTAAAACTGAGACTTTCTTGAGACTGGAGTCTCAAGGAGACTCTTGGAAGGAGTCTGGGAGAAACCACTTCCAGCATAATTAACTGGTGTTTTCTATCATTGCTGAGCACGTGGTGGTTTCAGAAGTGATCTTCCAAAATAGTTTCCAACATTGATATAGTCAACAGACACTTTACCGAGCCCCGATTCTGTGCCAGGCCCCGTGCTTGGCACTGAGCATGTCGCAGTGAATAAGACAAATCTCACAGTTCCCTGAGACATTTAATCCTCACATCTTCAGAGTTGGAGCTCGAGATGGGAGCAACTCCAGAACAGCTGTCCCCGTGGCATGCTGGGGCCAGCTTCTGCCAGTTCGTAATAAATATTCACAATTTTGCGAACTGGTTATTCAACCGCTGGTAGTTTGAAGTCAAGCCAGGTGGGGGTATTTACACCATGAAAATCAGCAAACACTACAAGTCAGCATGTCTCCCCACCCTTGGAGCCCGTTTATCAGCCCTAAGTAGGACTAACACCATAAATGTGGCCCTGACAGACGCGGCCAGCTGTTTCAACGTCATGTCGCCACAGCTTCATGCTCGCGCGTCAGCAGTCTCCATCTTTCACTGCTGTTACAACTCCCTTTTTTTTTTCATGCTAGAAAGGCTGCCAGTTAGAGAACCTGCACAAAAGATTTGCCTGTTAGCAAGTCCCAATCAGTGTTGACGGCTAGATGGGGCTAGCGGGGCATTGCTCATCCGGTTCATTCTGTCACATGGGCACCCACAGTTAAGCTTCATAGAGAGCCTGTAGTTTGTTTCTCAAAGACACAAACCCAGCTCATTCATGGGCTTCGTGGCATTGGGAGGTTGAACCTAGCAAAACCAAGTGCTCAGCAGAGCTGTCCACAGAGTGCTCTTCCATGTGTCGAGAGCACAGTTCCCTTGACAGTTGTCAATGAGATCTTCAATTTTAGATAAAGACAGACTTTTCAACCAAACATGTTGTAATGCCCAGTTTCCCTTTGGCAACTGCTTTGGGATTCAGGGAGCATTTGCATTTGCTGAGCACCAAAGAATAAATAGTTTAACCGAATGATCCGTTGACGTCCTCGTGTTTATTGCCAAAGTCCTAAACACTTAGCCCCTGGAAGGGGGCAGTGTCGATGGGCTGTGCTCGGCCACCATGAAGGCAGAAGGATTTGTATCAATAGACGCTGCCGATCTTGTCAAATAACAACTTTCTCTTATCGATGTGATTCAGAAGGACATTAAATGACTAGATTGGTGTACCCCTTTCACAGTGAGAACTTTCTTGTCTATTGTCATGAGATTTGGGGCGGGATTTTTGTTTTTAAATAGTGAATCTCCTTGAGTTTGAGAATTGAGTTATGTGAGTCTCATCCTTATGTATGATGCCTGAGAAAACTGCACTCTGAACTACTCAAGTGTGTATTTGCCATTTAATTATGTTATTCGGTGACACCAGGGCTGTCCCCACCCACCCCCCAGGTGTGTTAGGTCGCACTGTGACAGTGAGTGATGACCTCTGAAATCAGATTAGCTAGAAGGCATGTTGGTCTCCGTGGGGAATTCTGAGATCGCCATCTATTCCAAGTCGTCTTAGTCCTCGGCCAGGCTTCCTGGTAGCGAGCAAGGAGAAGAGGATCGGGACTGATACTGACTGCGAAATGCGGTCTGCTCAGCCCCCAGGCCGCCAGGCTGCATGGTAGTTCCTGGGGACTCCTTGGGGCCCTTCCTGCTTCTGAGAGTAGGAATTTCTATTTTTAAAACCCCCTCGGTTGGGAGGGGTAAGAGGAGCGTCGGAACTGAGAATCAGCAGTGAGATGACATTGTGGATTCTGTGCGCTTCCCTCTGTGAAATCACAGGGCATCTTTTGGGAACAAAGCCAGCTTCGTTTTCTACCCTGGGGGTCATTAGGCTTGATGGGAAGGGTGACTTTGGAAGCACCTGGATCCTAGTCTTTCATTTCTCTCCTCACTTCTCTTTTTAGACTTGGTTAAGAAGTTACATAAAGCTGTTCCAGGCCCCGTGCCAGCGCTGCGGGAAGTTCCTGCAAGACGGCCTTCCCCCCACGTGGAGGGACTTCCGGACCCTCGAAGCCTTCCACGACACCTGCCGGCAGTAGACCCACCTGGCCCCAGACTGGCCTGCAGAGCCCCACCCAGCACCACCCTAGACAAGCATGCAGTACACTGATGGCTCAGACCGTCCTCGCTGCCCAAGTGTCCACACAGCCGCGCCCTCCCGTTCATGGGCCAGTGTCGGGTGTGCTAGCGCCGAGCCTCTTGAAGAGCAGGCTCCATCTCTGTGGTTGATGGGACGGATTTAACCCATTAGCCAGTGGATCGAAGGCTAAGACAGCCTTTCTAGAACCTACCACAAGGAGGTTATGCCGCATGTTCTGCGTCCGTGTGTGTGGGCAGTTCTGGTGAGTTGACCCTCCTGGTCTGTGTGAAGTCATTTCCGTGAGCCCCGTGTCCGTGTGTGTCTTCATGCAGCGTGTTTTGTAACTTATTTTTATAAGCAATAAACCTTTTATACCCAGCACGAGGCCTTGTCTCCCGTTTCTTACAGCACTTTGTACGTTCAGTCCATGGCCATGGGGGTGGTCTGGGCCTTTTGAAGAAAACAGTGCAGCAGTGTCTGCGTTTACAACATGCCTTTTTGAAGACACACTTCCCCGCTTCTTGCTTTCAGGAGAGAGGGCGTGCTGCACGGACTCCGTTTTGATGGCTTGGAAAATGGATTGTTCTTTTTGAGGGAAAGAGTACGCAGAAGTGTCTTTTTACTAAACCAGCAACACCACACACACCATGGGAAGGGCTTCTGCCCAGCGTCACCAGCAGGACACGTGGGAGCGGGACTCACGGGAGTGTCGGCTTGTCTGTCCCGTGCTGTCCTAAGTATTACCGTGGCAGTTCCAACCCAGTCCGCCAAGTTCATTCAGTGCCTCAGCACTGAATTTTAAAGCCCTAACCTGTTTCTGTGAAGATCACTGACCTGGTGAGGGCTTAAGAAGGGGGCGGGGGTGTTGCCCAGGGCTTTCCCAGCGCGGCCCACGCCAGAAATGATGTTCTCTTCCCAACAAACCGTGTCAGGAGAGATGCCGCCTTCTGAGATGTCCAAAAGAACTGAGTGGTTCCTGCCTGGTTCTGTACCATCCAGACCTTCCCCCTCCCCTCCTCATGCTGAAGGAGCCAGAGGATGGAGAGGACTCATGGATGAGGACCACAGGACAGGGCTGTGTCACATGTGGTCCTCAGACCAGCAGCATTGCCACTGTGGGAGCCTCAGGCCCACCCCAGACCTACCGAATCGGATACCGCAGAGGTGGGCTCACGTCTGAGGACCCCTGCCCTGGGAGAAGTGGCTGTGCGTGCAGTGCCCACCTGCGGCGGTGTGTGCTGTTCCCCTACAGGGGGTGGCTTTAGATTGGATACCTCAGTTAATCAAATTCAAGATGCTGATGCTCATGAGATGCACCATTGTTTTATGAACCACTAAGAAAAACACATCGCCAATTAAGCCCAGGCCTTAATGACAATCCAGAGTGACACATGAATCAGTCACACCAGCCTTTCATTGCTTTGAAATTTCTTTCATCTATTCCAAAGGGGTGGCAGTTTCTCCTGCCTTACGTCTTACTGTTCAGCCTGTGACGGGGGATCCCTCAACTCCCAGCAACAGACCGTGACACCCCTTCCTTGACTTCCTGCGTACTCCTTCCTTTGGTCTTGTAAGACACTTGTTTGTCACTTTGCAAGAAAACGAGGAATGGAGGATGTTAGGTACGTAATAACGTTTTGTCTCCATGCGGCACGTGTTTTTGAAGACATTTAAATGGCAAGTAAACTGACCCCATGCAATACCAACCGTGCGCACAGCTCATGAGAAGTGACGCAGTGTGACCAGCTATGACCACGCTGGAGCGTGTGCAAATAGTGACGAGTCCACGGTGACTGCCAGCTGGCAGGCAGCACGCATCAGGATGTTCACATGTGGGAAAGCATCCATCTGAGGGTTGATGAAATTATGGTCATGGTAGATCCCATCGTGAGAAAGCTGCTTGTGGGTTTTTGGGTTTTTTTTTGTTTTGTTTTGTTTTGAGTCAGAGTCTCACTCTGTTGCCCAGGGTAGAGTGAATGCCGTGGCGTCAGCCTAGCTCACAGCAACCTCAAACTCCTGGACTCAAGCAATCCTCCTGCCTCAGCCTCCCCAGTAGCTGGGACTACAGGCGTGCACCACCATGCCCAGCTAATTTTTTCTATGTATATATTAGTTGGCCAATTAATTTCTTTCTATTTATAGTAGAGACAGGATCTCGCTCTTGCTCAGGCTGGTTTCGAACTCCTGACCTTGAGCGATCCACCCGCCTCAGCCTCCCAGAGTGCTAGGATTACAGGCGTGAGCCACTGAGCCCGACCAGCTGTTTGTGTTTTTAACTGTTCAAGTGTTCCCGGTTGCCAAGAGCCGAGAGTCTGAGAATATTCCCGATGGCACGAAAGGTCTCAGATTGCAGCAGTCTCCATGGTCAGAGAACAGCTTTGAGTTCATAGCCGCGGGCAGGCGGTGTCCCTTCTTGGAATTTCATGGCATTTGTCTTCTCTGTGTCATCTTTAGAGATACCTTCTATTTTTGGCAAATAATGCCTGTTTCTCATTTATAGGAGTGATACAAAGTGTCCATTTAAAATTTATTTAAGTGAAAAAGTGTGACTGTGACAGAAAACCATTAAATAAATAATAGCACAGGAAGAGAATGGCTCTAGCAGAAAGTGTGAGGGTGGGCAGGTGGCAGGGGGTGGGCACACTGACCAGGGCCTGACCCCAGCCTTCTGCGGCCCGCGGTGGGAGCCTGGAGAAGTGACTTCCTCCGCAGAGCCCGTGCCCTCCGCTGTGCAGTGCCGGGCAGGGGAGCGGCGTGGTGCGGCGGGGGTGCTGGGTGGTGGGACACCTGCCATGCCTGCTGCTCCACTTTTCTGTTCTTTAGCATTCCCTGATTTAAAAGGGGGGGCAGCAAGAGAGATACAGGGTCGGACCAGTTGAGCTTTGAGGCCTTTCCATCCCTGGCGTTCCCGTTCTTCATCCTGAGAAGGACAGACTGACGGGGACCGTATCCGCAGTCCAGGGGGGCGAGGGGCTCCTTGGCCAGACCCCGGAATGATCGCCGCTTCAGGGGACAAGCGGGAGAGAGAGCGGCTTTGTGTGTCACCCACAAAAGCAGAATGTGCTGGCCTGAGTTGGCGCCATAGAGGCCCAAGGTGGATTGGGACCAGTTCCAAGATCCTGGGTTACGAGGGACACTGGGAGACCTGCTGCTGCTGTGAGGACAGTCACCGGGTCCCGGGACCCTTCTTTGGCACCTCTCACCAAAAGGAAGGTGGCCATCCACGGGCGCTGCGTGGATAGGTCAGGGCATGATTCAGACTGTGCAGAGGCGATCTCTAGGCCAAACCTGGAGGCACTGTGTGACTTAGCCAGTGCTCCTGCAGCGCAGCACCTGTGCCGTCTGCTCCAATCCCTCGGGCATGCAGTGTTTCTCCTGTTTTAGAGAAGGGGACCAAGTGGATGGTCTCACAGAGCAGCCAGCAGAGGGGCTCCCGGCAGCAGAGCTTCCTCCCATTGGAGAGACTAGCCTTGCCCTACCCGGGTGTGCCGCATTGAGCCCGCCCAGGCCAGGGACCTCAGCCCGAGCCCGGACACCTCTGTCTTGGCCACGACTGGCAGGGACGCCTTTGTCCCCTTTGCCCAGTGCTCCCTGCTGGCCGGGTTACTGCGAGCCACCCAGTAGACACTGACAGAACAGAGGGAGGAGGTCTCTGAAAGGTGGTCCAGATTTTTTTTTCTGAGCTAAATTGGGAATTGGCCTTTTGGTATCGAGTGATGTTTTCACACTTCACACCACTGACTGCATGAGATGGTGATCTTTCAGTGTTGATGCGCAAACCCGCCATTGCATTCAGAGTGTCAGAGTGTGGGCCTGATGCTAAATCGAGAGCCTTTTAAGGTCACCCCAGTTGGGAGGAGAAGGGACGACAGCTTCAGCCACCAGGATTCTCACAAGATCTGGAACCCCTGCAAACCTGGCAGGAGGCACCGTGTGGCCACCAGGCTACGGGCAGAGGGCAGGAAAGAACAGCTCGCCCTTCTCGCCTGCACCCCGAGCCCCGCTTCTCCAGCGAGCTTCCACCCTGGCCCGACAGGGGAGGGCGAGCCAGTTCCCTGGCACCTGCCCGGTGAGCTCACTCAGGGTCCCACGACGTGCATGTGGGCCCAGCTGAGTGACTGTGAAGGAGCCTCACGGAGTAATTAGGCCTCACTCTCTAGGACAGGCAGGCTCTGTCCCCAGGCTCCGCCATCCCTCCCCCTCCCTCATCCCCATCCAGCTCCTTAAATTAGCAGAAAGGAACCTCCGAAACTCACTTTCAAGTCAATTTTAAACTGCAGGTTGGCGGCTCCCTGTTATCAGCACTTGAAGAGCCAAACCTTAAAGTTCACGAGCACATCCCAGGTAAAGCACCGGCTTGGCAGCTCTGAGATGATTAGTTACTCAAGAACAACTCCAGCCTGTCTCTGTGCTAATTGAGTTTGAAATTTCAGCTGGAGATTGACTGTCCTCGGGGACAGTGTGAGCTGCAGCTTGGCGCTAAGGGAACAGGCAGGTCCTGCTGGCAGCAGGCTTCATCTGCACCGCGCTCCTCCCAGGCTTGGTAGAGACAGTGACCTGTCCCTTCAGGGGAGCAGGGGGTGTCGAGGCAGGGTGGGGGCCAGGGAGAGCGCAGGAAGAGGCTGCAAGCTCGCGAGCCAGCCAGCCAGCAGCCAGCGCCCGCCAGCACCCAGCGTGCTCACACCCTGCGTCCGGGGTGGGGTGGACTGTTACTTAATGCATTACTCATCTCAGCCTTGGCTCTCAGCTCAGTCATGGGCTTGCTTGCTTAATTACAGAAGGAATCCATATGTTCCTTTTGTGGAAAATGAGGTAATGTGAATAAGCAAAGCAAAGAAAATGATACCCATGATGCCCACTAGCAAGTGACACTTACTGGCGCTCTCTGGTGTGTACCTTTCCAGACCCTTATATGGACATGCACACTTTCTGCAAAAAATGAGATCATCCCGTATACCGTTTTGAAACCTGGTTTTTTTCCATTTAGCAAAGGATAAGCTGCTATAATCCAGAGGCCCAAAAATACAGTGGCTTAAAGACTATAGGTACCTCCCCTTCACTTAAGAGCTCCCACAGGAGTGGACAGGTCTGCTCCAGGCAGGCACTTGGGGATCCTGTTCCTCCCATCTTAGGACATGGTCACAGGCCCCTTCGCGGTTTGCAGAAAGGGGAAAGCACACGGGGAACACGTGCCAGTGTCTAAGACCCAGACCCCGCACGGCCCACGTCAGTTCCTCTGGAATTTCATTAGCAGCAGCACCAGCTGCAAGGGCCACTGGGAAATGCAGTCTCCAGCTGGGCAGCACCGCCCCGCTGAAACTCTCACTCCCGCCAAGGGGGGAAGCTTTTCCCACGGACGACCGGCAGCCCCCACCACTCGACTTGTCCCCAACCTCCACCTGTCCCAGGAGTGTGTGCATCAGTGACACTGTCCCTAGGGGTTTGTTTTGTCCTTACTTCAGTTTTGTGCTACGATGGCGTTCCACTCTTTGGTGACCATAATGAATCTCCTGTGGGATATTTTTAATTTTTGATTTTGAAATAATTTTATAGCTTCTCAGGAAGTTGCAAAGAAATGTATGGGGAGTCCTCATGTACCCCTTGTCCAGCCCCCTCCAGAGCTAACGTCTGTGCAGCTGCAGCACAGTATCAAAGCCAGGACACGGACGCTGGTACGGTACAGAGGGTATTCAGAGTCCACTCGCCGTGCATGCACACATTTGCGTGTCCCGTGGTGGCTCCATGCAGTTTTATCACGTGTAGCTTTGTGGAACCACCACCACAGTCCAGACCCTTAACTGCATCATCACTGCACCACCCCTACCCCTCTCTAGCCACACACGCCTGCTCGCCCTGTCCCCAGCCCCTAACAGCCACTCGCCAGCTCTCTGTCTCAATAATTATTTTATTTCACAATGTTGTGTACATGGAATCATGTAGTATGTGTCCTTATGAGATTGGCTGGTTTTACTCAGTGTGATTTCCTTGATTCATCCACTTTGTTTCATGTGTCAGTAGTGCTTTCCTTATTTATTTGTTTGTTTTTTTAAGAGACAGAGTCTCTGTCACCCAGGCTGGAGTGCAGTGGCGTCATCATAGCTTACTGTAACCTCGAACTCCTGGGCTCAAAATATCCTCCTGCCTCAGCCTCCCAAGTAGCTGGGACTTCAGGTACGTGCCACCACATTGAGCTGATTTTCCTATTTTTTTGTAGAGATGGGGTCTCACTATGCTGCCCAGGCTGGTCTATAACTCCTAGCCTCAAGTAATCTTCCCACCTCGGCCTCCCAAAGTGCTGGGATTACAGGCATGATCCACTGCACCTGGCCCTGTTCATATTAATTTCTGAGTAATATTCCATGGTATGCATGTACCATACTTTGTTTAACCATTTATCTATAGGAAGACATTTGGACAGTTTCTAGTTTGGGGCTATTACAAATGAATCTGTTATGAGCATTTGTGTACAAGTTTCTGCAGGAAAATAAGTTTTCACTTCTGTGGGGTATATGCCTGTTAATGTAATTGCTTGGTCATATGGTAAGTCCATTTTTGGTTTTAAAAGGAACAAACTATTTTCCAGAGTGGTTATATTTGTTTACATTTCTGCCAGCAATGTATGAGTGATCCAGTTTCTCCACATCTTCACCAGCATTTGGTATTGTCACTATTTCTTATTTTAGCCATTCCGATAGGTGTGTAGTGATATCTCATTGTGTTTTTTATTTGCATTTTCTATCTGCTAATAACGTTGAAGATATTTTCATGTGCTTATTTACCATCTATTTATTTGTCCTATGTAAAATGTGCATATCTTTTGCCTGTTTTCTAATCTTTTTTTTTCATGTTGAATTTTGAGAGAGCTCTTTATATATTCTGGATACAAGTCCTTTGTCAGCTATGTGATTTGCAAATATTTTCTTCCAGTCTGTGACTTGTCTTTTCATCCTCTTAATAAGATCTTTGAAACAGAGCCAATGTGTTCAATTTTGATGCCGTCCGATGTATCAGTTTTTTATTTTATGGCTCCAGCTTTGGTATTGAGTCTAACCTGCTGGGGTTTAGGCGAATGGAGTTCTGCCATAAGGACGTTGCTCTCTCTCATCTCTCTCCCTCTCTCTAGCCCAGCCGTGCATTTGCTGGCCACAGTGTCTAAGGCCTGGAGACCCCCAGCTCACCCAGCCTGAGGGCCAGAGTGAAGGCCCCTCAGTCAGTGTGACTTCTACTTCGCCAGACTTGTCTTGGTAACGCCTGACCTACAGCATCAAAATGAAATGGACCCCACTACCGTGCGGACAAGTAAAACAAAACGTTTCGGCCGCCTGGCCTGGGGCCCGGGTGGCTCTGGGCAGGAGTGAGGGAATGTCAGGGAAGCTCTTGCCGTCCCTGTCACGCGCAGTCGGGCAGCTGCCGGCGTTGGATCTACCTTGGGAAGGACAAGGAGAGGGAACCTGCCGGGTGTGAGGAGCCACTTGGTCACCAGACGACCGGCCCTTGGCCACACGTTCCACCTCCCAGCCTCCGGGTTGTGTTCCCTGCCACAGCGGTCTTCCTCCAGAGAGCCGCGTGGCTCGCCCTCTCACTTCCTCCAGGAAGCGTGGCCTTACCGCGTGGCCGCCCTGTCGCTTATCCTGTCATCCGTCCCCCACACGGGAGTGTCACTACAGGGGGGCAGAGACGGTGCCTGCCTTGGGCGCTGCTCTGTGCCCTCACGCAGTAGTTGCTCAGGAAATTACCTGCCGGCTGTGGGTGGACGGAGGGGGCAGGTTCCTGCTCTGCTGCTGAATTGGTGGCCTTGGGTCACTTCATTCCTCTGAGCGGAGATTCTTCATCTGTGAATTGGGCCCGAGAGTCAGGCCTGCCAGCGCGGAAGCCCTGAGAGTGGCCACGTCACACATGCACACGCCAGACATGTGTCGCACGCCTATTACATACACGACCCGTGCCAGGAGACGGTTCACGTGTCGGACGAGCAGAGACCAGAGAGTGAAGCCCTCCCGCGCCCCCCCTCCCCGTGGGCACTGACATGCCCTTGCAGGCACGAGCGCAGATGCTGTAGGGACACGGTTACCCGTGTGGGACCCGCTCTGTCTCCCACAGTGGCCCGTGACACCCCTCAGAGTCTCCTTGCTCACTCGGGGGAAGAGATTCCGGGAGAGGAGTCCCGGAGGTCGGTGGCAGTCTGAGGAGGGCCCCCTCTGCGGACGCGGGACAGCCTCGCCGCCGGTCCAGATGCGTCTTCAGCACAGAGGCCGCCGGCGCCACTTGCAAAGCACAGGCGTCCCAGAGCGGGTCAGAACCACGGGCCCTGCCCACTGGCGCGGGCTGCCTGCGTTTTACGAACGTGTCGCATCCTTCTGCCTTGACTGGAACGTAGTCCCTTTTTTGCCGTGGCCTTTTGATATTTGACTTTGCACGCGATGCCCCTAAAGCTAATAGGCACTGGCCTTTCGTTTCCAAAGGGTACTTGGTCAAATTAATGATTGCCAAAAGGCCATGGTTAATCTGCCGTCCTTTCTGTTCCTTTCCATTAGTTTGCAAACCAGCAAAGTTCAAGAAAACTCCCAAGCATAAAAGAGTAGGGATCTAATTAGGAGCAGGCAGGTAGTTCTAAAGTGTTTCAAAGACTCGGGGCTGTGGCCAGGGCATGATTGCAAGACTGTACCAGCGGGGGGAGCCAGTCCCCTGGGCGGCAGCTGTGTGCTGGCAGCTGACCCACGGCAGGTCTGGGTGGATGTGTCCCACTCCCACCCGTCCTCAGCCCTCCTGGAGGCAGCCTCCCCAGTTCATGACAATCTCAGAGAGGTTGCGGGCAGAGCGGGGTTTGAACTCGGGTGTGACTGGCTCCACGGCCCGGTGTGGCCCGGCTGTGCAGCATCTCCTAGGAGCAGAAGGTGGCAGAGAAATGGGGCTTCTTCCAGGGTGCAGCCGAGGCTCGCAGTGATGTGTAGAAATCGTTTGGCAACATTTACATGGCCGTGGTGGCAAAAGCCTGTGACCCCAGAGGTGTTAACTTCTGCCGCACGTTTGCCGTGTGCTCCGTGAACGTCCGTTCTCTCGGTACTCAGCTGCAGCAGCCTGATGTCATTGTCTCTTTAACGCACTGGCTGCCACACTAGAAAAAATTTTTTTCCTTGGGGCCACAGGTTTTATTATAAAATATAGAATAAAATTTCAAAAACAAAACGATCCTTTCTAATTTAATTTAAAAATACGTTATTTTGTATTGTTTTCTGTGCATGACTCATATGCAACTTGAAAAATAGTTCTCTGGGCTCCCAAGGTAAGAGACATGTGAGTTATATACGCTTCATGAGGCCCCGGGCTCAACACTAGCGTGAGTTAAATACAACTCACACGGCAGTTTATGTGTTAACCATAAATTGGGAGGTTCTC
Organism: Microcebus murinus; assembly: GCF_040939455.1. Lineage (NCBI taxonomy): Eukaryota > Metazoa > Chordata > Mammalia > Primates > Cheirogaleidae > Microcebus > Microcebus murinus. The sequence goes on along the minus strand of NC_134115.1, from coordinate 89,827,068 downwards.
ACAACCGCTTTCTGCACACCTGTGCCTGGCACCACGCTAGAGCCAGGACCCTTGAGGAGCCCTCCGACGAGGAGGTGCAGTGGCCGTGCAGTCAGATGTCAGCCACCCGGTGACAAGTGTCAGGCTTGCCTGGGCCGGGCACTCTGAGCAGTCAGCTCTGAGCAGAGGTGAGGTGTCTGGAAGGGTGTTTACTGTCCGAGGACATGCAAAAGGAAGAAAGTGGACAGAAGCCAGAAGCTGTCACACAGCCAGTACCGTTGGGGACCTGGCCGTGGCTCGGTGGGGTTCAGGCGTGGGGTGGAAAGTGGCCTGGGCCCTGCCCAGTGGGCAGCGGGGTTCTCTGAACGTCACTCTTGGGCACTTCTGTGGCCGCTGTAAGAAATCACCACCAGCTTGCTGGTGTAAACAATATGGATGTCGGCACGGACCGGATGTCAGAGTGTGAAACAAGTCCCACAGGCTAACGTGGGGCCGCAGGGCCGCGCTCCTTGGGGGCTCGGGGGCAGTGCGTTTCCCTGCGTCCCGGCTCGTGGAGGCCCCTCGTGTCTCGGCTCAGGTCACGGAGACCAAGGACACCGCTGAGCACAACGCTGTGTCCCAGGTGGGGTCCTGGGACAGAAGGCAGACATTGGTAGGAAAAAGTGGAGAGACTCAAATAGAGCCTGAGGGTCAGTTGATAGCAACACGGCGCTGTTGACGTCCGACTGGGGATAGAGGCGCCGTGGCCGTGGCCAGATGTAGGTATGTCGGGGAGCTGGGGCGGGGGTGCATGGGGACTCTCCTACCGCTTTGCTGACTCTTCTGTAAATCTAATAAGATTTCAGATAAAAAGATTGTTTTGTTTTTTGTGTTATTGCTCAAAATCACAGCCGCCGTCTGTATGTCTCTCACTGCCTCCAGCTGGGGCAGGGCTGAGCGGGCAGGGCCGGGCTGGGGCTGTCACCAGGAGCTCCGGTGAGGCTGCGGGACGGGGCGGGGCCTTGGTTCTTCCACGCGGGCCGCTCGGGCTCCCCCACGGCGTGGAGCTGGACGCCGAGCGTGACCGTCCGGAGAGCCAGCTACGTGCTGTGTCACCTGCTGCGTCCCAGCCTGGGAAATCACACAGCGTCGTCACTTCCACCTCACTCCATCAGCCAGCCAGTCACCGCGCTTGGCCCCGATTCAAGGGAGGGGGACCCAGACGCCCCCCAGGGTGAGAGGAGGAGTGTCGAGAGTGGGTGGGCATGTCATAAAACCAGAACAGGGCTGCCCTTCCCTTTCCTTCTCCCCGTGGCTGGGTGGGGACAGCTGTCTGGCACGAGGAGCCCCCAGGGACCAACCGAGGCAGGATGGACGGGGGTCTGACGGCATCACAGGTCGCCAGCCGCCCTCCTGGCGGAGACAGGTGAGAGAAATAACCTCGACTTTGTTTAGGCCGCTGTCATCTGGGGCCAGCCATCCGCGCAGGTGTCTGGTGGGAGCTCGTCACACGCTGGTAAGCGTCAAGCACGTAATAGGCACACGCCAGGAGCCCGGGAATTTCTCACGGCTCGTTTTGTGGCGGAGCGTAAGAGGGTGGGCTCTGCACGTCCTTCCCGAGCCATGGCAGAGCCTTGGGCACCACGGTGGGGGCGGGCGGGGCAGTGGTTATTACTCGGTGTGGTCAGGGTAAGTTTCTGTTTCCTGTCTGGACAAAGTTTGCTGTTTTTACACTGTATGGCATCACGACTTAAATGTCACAATTTACATGACTAATCCCACGGACTTCTAACATTCTGTCATGTGACATTTTCCCCCTTGGAGGGAGGGGGTCCTGCTTCCTCACCGTCACCCTCCCCTCCCCAGGGCTGCACTCACAGGCAGTGTCTCATTGACCCGGGAGGTCATTTTAGTTTGGGCTGGATGTATTTTAACTGTAGGACACGGCAGAATCCGCTACTGCCCCTGCTAACAGTCACACTCCACTCTACCCTTCTGATAGCGCTTCCGGTGTTAGCCTGGGGTGAAACTTGCCCTGCCAGCTCCTCTACAGTCAGGAGTGGCTGTCGAGGTGTGACTCGGGCGGCGCACAGCTGGGAGGTGTCCTTGGCAGGTGGTGGGAGGAGAGAGGTCTTTCCTGCCCCTTCCTCCTTGCTGGCTGCAGAGTGGAAATGGCTGGCGCTCAAGCAGCCATCCTGGCCCATGAGGTAGACTCCATAAGCTAAGCATGGCAGAGCGGCAGGATAGAAGGAGCCTGGTGTTCTGGCGATTTTGATGTCCGCCCCTGGCCTTGTGTGGGAGAGAGCTAAGTTATCTTGTTTAAGCTACCATTGTTCTGAGGTTTCTGTGGCCCACGGCTGAATTTGGTCCTAACTGACAAAGATTTATGATAGACGTTGGCTTTATAGAATAATCTGCGATATGGGCTTGTTTCTCATTTCTCACCTCATACAGGAGCTCAGGGAGAGTTGCCGCTTTGTGTTCCTGAACGTGGTGTTTCACACCCAAGGCCCAGCCAGTGTGTGGGGGCCCCTTCCCCACGATCACTAACACCCCACTTCCGCCAGCCTCTGCTGAGACCCAGATGCTTTCGGTTTCTGCTGGTGTCTCACGCTGTTAAAGGTTGTCGAATCCATCTTTAATCAAGAACAGCAATTTCATTAGCGCGTTTCTGCCTCGGGAAGGCAAAGCGGCTGCACGCGTGCCTTCCGAGTTCAGCGGCCCGTGGCTCCCGTGCCCTCCTCGCCGGTTCCATTTCTCGCCCGCGGTGGACGAGCAGGACGGGCTGGCCTCCTCCTTCCTGCCTCCCCGGCCCCCCAGCCCTCACGCGTTTTTCATCCTGACTCTCCGGTCCCGCAGCTGCTCAGCCCGTGAACGGTATTGATTGGCTGATTAAGCCATCAAGTCACAGCAAACTGCTTTAATTTTCTAACCAGGCTCCCGGTCCCCTTCCTTCCCCGCACTGTCCCTCCCGCACGTGGTGCAGCCTGCAGGCTTTGCCCACCTCCTGCCCACCTCGCCCCTCTCCTCCCCACCCTTACTGCGGGGGTGTGTTGGGATATAATCAGAAGATGAGCTTTTAAGAAACCAGGTCCTAGGTGTAGGTGACACGGGCCCTGTCATCTAAGTAGAATACCTCACGGCTTTGCTATCACTATTTTTTTTTCTTTTTTTTTTTTTCTTTTTTTTTTATCCAAACTCCAAGCTTTAGAGTGCTATCACTATTAATCACACACCTCTAGAGAGTCCCCTTTCGAGTGTTTAGTCCTCTGTGTTAGTTACCTGTCGCTGCAGGAAACATTACCCCAGTACTTAGTGGCTTAAAGCAACAAACCTAGGCCGGGTACAGTGGCTCACGCCGGTAGTCCCAGCACTGTGGGAGGCCAAGGTAGGAGGATCGCTTGAGGGCAGGAGTTCAAGACCAGCCTATGCAACGTAGCCAGATCCCATCTCTACAAAAATAAATAAATAAATAAATAAATACATAAAAACTATAAATTTTTTAAAAGAGTGACATACTCAATCTCCCAGTCCCTGCGGGTCAGGGATGCCGAGAGCCTTGGCTCACTGGCCCTTCCCCAGTGCCTCTTAGGAAGTCGCAGTCACCGCGTCTGAGGCATCGGCGGCTCCAGGTCCGCGACGGCCCCCACGTGGCTGTGGGCAGGGGCCTCTGTTCCTCACCGGGCCTCGCCTGCGCCGGCCTCTCCTGTCCCACACGGGCAGCCTGCCTCCCCACATGGGGCCGAGACGCAGCAGGCGAAGCGCAGGGCCTCTCGTCACCTGTCTTCCCCGCGTCTCTCCTCTCTTCCGCGGTCGGCGGCGAGTGCGGCTCTGGCCCACATTCGAGGGAGGGGGTTAGGGCCGCCGTTTAAGGGCGTGCCAACGAATCGGTGGACACGTTTCAGTGGTCACGCTCCGGCCTCTGGCCACAAGTGTTCTTCCTTTCTCCCCCGTGGGAAGCACACCCGGCCCCGCCCGCCACAGACCCCAAAGTCTCAGCCCGTCACAGCTTCAGCTCCAGGACCCTGTCACCCAGGCGAGGCTCGGGCTCTGAAGACCAGCCTCGCCTGGGTGACACGCCCCGGTGGGTCGGCCCATCCCTGGCTCCGGCCCTCGCCACCTGCGCATCAATCGAGCCAGCGAGTGGACAGTCCAGGCCCCGAACACAGGGAAGCACAACCAGCAAGTCCCACCTCACGCCTGACCTCCGTACCTGTCGCGCTCCAGCACCTGACTCAGTTTGTCTTCCTCATGCCCTCCCTGGCTCTTTCCGAAATCACTCCGCCCGCTCCTGCCGACCCCTGTCCCCTCTGCCAGCGCGTGCCACGGAGCAGGGCCCGGCGCGTCCTGTCCGCTGTGCCCCGTGTGCCCAGAACGGCGCTGCGGACGGCGAGTGCTCAGTTCGCAGACTGAGGGATGGAGAAACGCGACGGCCGATGATCAGAGCTGCCGGGGCGGCCAGGGATCCCGGCCCACGTGCGGAGAGACTGGGACAGGGACTGAGCGGCGGACGTGTGGCGTTCTGGGTGGGATGGGCGTTACTAGGTAGGCTCGGCCTTGTTCTTAGGACACACCGGCTGGCGTATGGGGACGGGGAAGTGTCAGGGTGTCTCCACCTTACCTTCCAGTGCGTGGGGGGTGGGGTGGGGTGGAGAAAGCACAAATGTGGACGGCTGGTGACACCAGGTGAGGGGCATGTGAGTCACTGGGCTCCTTTTTAAACTTTTCCATCAGATAGATATTTTTCAACATATTGGGTTAAGTATGGAATGCCCCATTTCCTTAAGTTTGGCAGTTACTCTCTCTGACATTTCACTTTGACACTTGTTTTTCTCTGTTTTCTGTGAAGAGACATCCTCATTCTTTCAAACGCACATTTGCCTTGTGATTATCTTTTTGATTTTGCTAGAGCAATTTTGTGGAACCACGGATAAGCCAAAACTTCGTGTTATTTTCGAATACGAGTTCCATCGTGGAGACAGTGCTGCGCAGACAGCTCGAAATATCAACGCGGTGATTGGGAAGGATGTGGCCAATGGACGCACCGTACGTCGATGGCTTGAGAAGTTCTGTTCTGGTGATTTTAGTCTTGAAAATGAGCCGCGTGGGCGGCCTGAGACCAAGGTGGACGATGAGGAGCTGAGAGCTGTAGTGGAAGCGAATCCGTCTCAACCTGCACGTGAATGAGCAGCGGGATTTGACGTTACTGTCCGACACTGTCTGACCGTCTGAAACAAATGGGCAAGGTAAAGAAGCTGGACAGAGGGTTACGCATGAATTACAGGAGCATCAGAGGAGAAATCTGGAAGCTTGCGTTTCTTTGCTGTCATGACATAAATGTGAACCATTTCTACACTGTATTGTTATATGTGATGAAAAATGGATTCTTTTCGACAATTGCCAGCATCGGGCACAAAGGTTGGATAAAAATGAAGTGCTGAAACAGTCCAAAACTGAATATTCATCAAAAAAAGCTAATGGCGTGTGTGTGGTGGTCCAGCGCTGGTGTTACCCACTGCAGCCTCGTGAAACCCGGCCGACCGATGGCAGCGCTGTCTGCTGCCGCCAGCCGGGTGAAACGGCGAGGATGCTCGCGTCGAGTAAGCGGCCGAGCCTGGTGGATGGAGACGCGCCCGTCCTCTTGCGAGACCGCATGCTGCACAGACAGCGCTGCTCAGACTACAGAACCTGGACGTGGAAACTCTGTCACCCACCGTGTTCGCCAGACCTCGCACCAGCTGACCGCCACTTCTTCCAGGCTTTGGAGCCCCTCTTGCAAGATAAATGTTCGATTCTCAGCAAGCCGTGGGGAACGCCTTTCGTGATCTTGTCACCACTCGCTCTCCAGGTGTCCTTGCTGCTGCCATGAACGAGCTGCTGGCAAGATGGCAAAGCGGCGCCGGCAGTTTAGGCGCACACTTTGATTAACTGTACTGCTCCTTGTTTGAGGCACAATAAACCACACTTTCGATTCGAAATTGGACATTTCATATGTAATGACCTAATGGAAAGCTGGGGTAAACACACTCAGGAAATCTGGGGTCCTCTTGGGAAGAGGGCAAGCCAGCGTGTGGTTGGCGCACAGGATTAATGGGGCCCTCGGTGCCTCTGGAGGAGGGAAAAGGGGGCACAAAACTACATGGAGGCTGCGAGGAAGGACAAGGAGCAAGTGGCAGACCGTGGGCAGGAGCCTGTCGGGAGCAGGGGCAAGCGGCCTGGGGCGCGGAGCAGGCGGCTCCCTCACCCGGGCCCCTTCCTGACCCCCCACGCTCTGCCCTCCCGCCCTGTCCCCCCCCAGCCACACCGGCCACTCGCCATCGATGGCAGGGACCAAGTCTCCCCGCCGGGGCCCGGCTTGTGTGGACTGGATGAGGGGCCGGGCTTCACCTCTGCACTCCAGCCCCGAGTCCGCCCTGCACCACTCGCCCCCTCGGCCCCTCTGCTCAGCCTTCGGGTCGGGAGCAGGAGAGGGAGGTCGGCACCAGGTGTGGGGGAATTTGGACACAAGGACCAGGAGCTTGATCCTAGGTCTGCCCCGGAGTGACGTGGTTGCCTCTGTCATTTAAGAAGGTCCCAGAAAGGGGGTTCAGATGTCCCCACTGCTGTTGCCAACATCACGGCCTGGACACCTCTGCAGCCAGCCCAGCAGCGTTGTCTCTGTGGGCTTCCGCGGCCCCCTTGTGAGCCCTTCTTTTTTATTCCCACACATATAATCATTCCCAATTTTTATAATCTGTTTTTTTAGAGATGGAGTCTCGGCCGGGCGCGGTGGCTCACGCCTGTAATCCTAGCACTTTGGGAGGCCGAGGCGGGCGGATTGCTCGAGGTCAGGAGTTCGAAACCAGCCTGAACGAGACCCTGTCTCTACCAAAAATAGAAATAAATTAATTGACCAACTAAAAATATATATACAAAAAATTAGCCGGGCATGGTGGCGCATGCCTGTAGTCCCAGCTACTCGGGAGGCTGAGGCAGTAGGATCGCTGAGCCCCGGAGATTGAGGTTGCTGTGAGCCAGGCTGACGCCACGGCACTCACTCTAGCCTGGGCAACAAAGTGAGACTCTGTCTCAAAAAAAAAAAAAAAAAATAGAGATGGAGTCTCACTCTGTCACCCAGACTCGAGTGCAGTGGCACAACCATAGCTCACTGCAGCCCCAACCTACTGGGCTCAAGCCATCCTCCTGCCTCAGCCGCCCCAGTAGCTGGGACGACAGGCGTGTGCCACCATGCCCGGCTAATTTTTCTTAGTTTTTCATAGAAATGGGGTCTTGCTATTTTGCTCAGGCTGGTCTGGAACTCCTGGCCTCAGACAGTCCTCCTGCCTCAGCCTCCCAAAGTGCTGGGATGGCAAGCTTGAGCCGTCGCCCCTGGCCTGAGCCCTTAAAGAAGGAGGCTCCTGGCCTGGGAGGGCAGGGCAGGAGAAGCACTAGTGCCTGCTCGGCCTGCCTCACCCAGGCAGCGTGGGTGCGTCCTGGGTCACCCACATCCTCCTCGCAGGGAACACAGATGGCGAAGCCGTGGACTGATCTGTGCGTGACCCACAGCTGCTTCCTGGTTCTTGCTGGAACCCTGTTGCCCCCCAGGTGATTTCCCCCAAGCCCGCAATGCCAACCCCCATGACCGAGACCCCTATCGGAGAACATTCACCCAGGGAGGCAGCCCGGGCCTGACCCTGCCCCAGCTCCCGAGGGGCCTGACCCTGCCCCAGCTCCCGAGGAGCCTGACGTCACAGGCCGATCCCAAGGGGTCCCGGGATGGCCGAGTGGCATTTACTCAACACACCAGCTCCCCTCTAAATAGCTCCCACCAGGCACTGAGCGGCAAAGTTCTCTCGTTTCCCGTCCGTGTCCTTTCCTATGTTACTAAATACCAAGATATTCTGGTCCGGGCTCCCACTCCCCCACCCTGATTCATGCGGGCGTGCGTGTTCGGGAGTGTGAGACGCCGTCACCCTGCCCCCGTGAACTGGGACGGGCGGTGACATGGCGAGTGTGCCAGGCAAGAAGCTGGCATTTGGGCTCAGGAACGACTTGGTTCTGCAAATATCTCCAGGGCCCGAGCGAAACCATCAGAAACCACGCGTGTAACCAATGACATCACCTCCCATTCAGACTCTGCTTCTCAGTTCTGTTCTCTTACCTCTGTGCGTGCGCCTCCCACTGCTCGTCCGGCTCCCGGGCCCCAGCCACCTTGAGGGCAAACGCCCCAAACCCCTCCTGACGGGCCCTGCGCCCAGACCTGGGACACGTCACCTCGCTGTGGCCTCTGGCTTTTCACTCCCGAGTCTGAATTCACCTGCTTGTCTTCCAGCCTGGTACTTGGGTGGGGACAGGGACGGGGCTGGCGAGTGCCGGCCGTCCAGCACTGGTCCTGGGGAGGCAGGTGCTGAGCGGGCTGCGGCACATACCTAGGAGGGGCAGGGGAGAGCAAGATGGGGCAGGGGACAGAGCCCACCCAGATGCGGACTCGGGCCCCAGGAGGCCTCGCTCGGCTCAGCAGACGCGCGGGGCCGCCGCTACCCCAAGGGCGAGGCCAGGGTGAGGCGGGTCTCCGCAGCTGCGGCCCAGGGGCTTGAAGGGGCTGAAGCCGAGCGCACGACCGCACACCCCGGCCAGGCGGCAGGTCCGAGGCTGACCCGGGCAGGCATCTCTGCGTCCACCACGAGCCTTTAGTCTGTGCGGCCCAACTTCACCCTCATAACTGTGCCCAGGGTGGTTTTGCAGGTGAGATGACAGGCTCAGAGAGGCTGCGTCACTCACACAAGGTCACACAGCTGGAGTTCTGCCCCAGATCTTTCTGGGGCAGAACTCCAGCTGGCCCACGTCCATAACCACCGCGCTGCCTCCCCGGCTGCACAGCGGGATTGGGAAGGCGAAGCCAAGGTGCGGTGCTCCTCACCCTGGAGGGCAGACCCGGTGCTCTGGAGGCCTCGCCCCTCCTTGGGGCGGGTCCCCATGCTCTGTGCTTCCCTTCCCACAGCTCAGGCCGGCCTGGTACCCCGCTTTCCTTCCTGTTCCCCTTCCTTATGCCACAGGGGGTCTGGGGGTGACTTCCGGGATGGGTGCCATTTGGGTGTCGCCCAGTCTTTTGACGCCAGGCCTGGGGAAGGAGGGAGGACACGGTTGTTCGGTGCCACCCTGGCACCGGGGTGCTGGGAGGCCCTGACGGGGAGGCTGCCGCCCTGCAGGGCCAAACCCACAGGGAACGACCCCACAGTGACACCCCAAGGCAGCTTCCTGCCTCTCCAGGCAACCGCTGCTTGTTACGGGGTGTGGCTTCTGTGTTGGGGGGCGCAGGCTCTGCCGGGGAGAAGGCGCCACGCCGCACTTGGTCCACCCAGACCTCCGGCCCAGCCCGCAGTGAGCGCGGTGAATGGGGAGGAAACGGCTGCCGTGCTGGCGGCTTGGGAGCCGGGCAGTCCCAGCCTGGGAGTGCTAGGAGGCCCGGGCCCTGCCTTCACCCCCTTCCTCCTCCTCCTAGCTCTGGCCCTTAGCAGCCAGGGTGGGGCGTGTGCCTGGCTCAGCCAATCAGATGTTTCCACCTGGCTTTCGCATTTGGGGCACATGGGAGCAGTTGAGAGTGCCCATCTGGTGGTTTCAGCCTTCCCAGCCATCCCCGGGGGGCGGGCTGTGGTCCCAGCTGCCCGGCTGGCCTTGGCTCCAGCCACCCTCTGCTTCCCCAGCAATTCCAGGAGCTTCCAGTGTCCCTCCAGTTCCCCCTTTGCTGTGCCGGATGCCACAGCCAGTTTGGCGGTTGCAACCAGGAGCCCTGGCTGGCTGGAGGCCAGGGCAGCGCGGGCCAGCACCCCCAGAAACACGCTGGAGTCAGCTGCCCGAGGGGTAGGGGCCTGTCAGAGGCAAACGAGGCTCCACGACGGGACTGGAGCCTCTGCCCGGGGCAGTCAGCCACCGTGGATGACCGCAGGCTGCCGCTGCTGTGGCCACTGGCCGTGGCTGCGGCCATAATTCAGTTCAGAGCAAAGCACTCGCGTTACGCCAGCCCACGCGTGGGGCCAGGCTGCGATGGGATGTCCTTCCCAAACTGCGTCACGTTCTGTGGCACGTGGGACAGCCCTCCCAGCCAGTTCAGGGCTGGCTCCGTCCTGAACCCACTCCAGGGGAGCTGGCTTTGAAATGTGTGGACGCTGTGGTTTTAAAGAAGGAGAAGGAGGGGGTCAGGAAGTGCAGATCCAGGTCCATTTTAGCCACCAGATACTTGGTTGTCGTAAGTACCACAATTTTTCGAGAAGCTGCTGTGAATGTGTTTCTCCCCTTTAAGGCCAGTGTCATAACCAAGCCGCCTCACATTTTGCAGCTGTGGGGCTGCGGGCCGGTGGGGTGTGTAGGAGACTGACATATATTTTCCTAGTTTAAGAATTAAAGTTAGTGAGTAATGTATGTGTTCTGCCCAGAGCATTTGAAAGTATTGTGTTCCGGACAGGCTCCCTGTGATAAACAAAGGTGTTGCCTAGAGGCATAACAAAGGACCTGAGCTGCAGCTAGCAAGAGCAGCCCCACCCCACGGCATTGGGGGTCTGGAAGCCACACGATAAACACCCCATAAGATGGCTGGTTAGTCAATGACGGGTAAGACCCCTCGAGGGAGGGGCGACCTAAGCCAGGCGCAGCCACCAGGGTTCAGCCGAAGATCTTAGGGGGTCACCGTAAGAGAAGCTGGGGATGAGAAATGCCCCCTGTGGCTCACCTTGCCCATCCTTGCTAATCTCGGTCCTTTATCTATGCCTAGTGCCTAGAGCAACCACCTGGAGATTCTGAGTCAGGGGATGTCTGCTTCCCTGAGGCTATTCCAGAATTTATGGCTATCGCTGCCACGCCTGGGTGGTTACGTACAAGGAACTAACTTTAATCTTTTAGAGTATAAGAATAAAACAGACCTGGGGTATTATTACTCAAGTCAACCGTTTGTACGTGTGTCTGCGTTTTTCTTTGTGTTTGGCGTTTGTGTTTAATGTTCTGTGTTCATCCTCCGTCCTGTAAACGAGCCACGACAGGGTGGGGGGAGGTCCTCGTCACCAACAAGTTCTCACTGACTGAGTCTCAGTTTCCAGAGCTGCTCCCTCCCTGAAGGGGCCTCTGTGCTGGGCGTCGGCTGGTGTCACCCCGCGAGTCTCACTAAGGGCAGCTCGCAGCCGGGGGGTCGTGGATAAGACAGTGATGGCCAGTAATCCCCACTCCCAGTCCTGGTAATCACAAGGGCCTGGTGCTGTGCCGAGGGCCGCCTTGCTTGTCCCGTTCAATCTGCACAAGGGCCCTCCAGGCCAGGGACTGCTATTTGCCCCATTTGACAGAGGTGAGAACTAAGACGTCTGGGGCAGACTGAGGCCACAGGATGAAGCAACAAATCCCAAGTCCTTGAAGCAACGTGACACATGCAGAGAATTTCAGGGGAGGGAATGACCTAAGGTTGGGGCGGGGCTGGCACCGGAGCTGGGGACAGAGCAGGGCTGTGTGTTTGGGGGACACTGGACCTGGGGACCCTGTGATGAGCCCGGCAGTCCCAGACCCTGCCCCAGGAGAAGTTCATTGTCCTGGATATGGGGAGCAGATGAGCAGGCAGAATGTTTTTTTCTGGAGACGGGGTCTCAGCCTGTTGCCAAGGCTGGCGTGCAGTGGCGCTATCGTAGCTCACTGTAGCCTTGAACTCCTGGGCTCAAGCCATCCTCCCGCCTCAGCCTCCTGAGTAGTTGGGACTACAGGCATGTGCCACCATGCCTAGCTAATTTTTTATTTTTTGTAGGAGTCTCGATATGTTGCCCAAGCTGGTCTTGAACTCCTGGCCTCAAGTGATCCTCCCACCTTGGCCTCCCAAAGTGCTGGGATTACAGGCGTGAGCCAGAGCCACCGTGTCTTGCCTGAGCAGGCAGAAATTCTAACACTGGGGGAGATGCGGGTTCTGATGGCCGTGGAGGTGTCTAACCACGGAATGCTCCCTGGAGGAAGGCGCATGTGAGTCCGGACACACGTGTACAGTTAGCGGGAAAGTGCCGCGGGCCCAGCGGGCCGGGCACTGGAGGGAGGCAGCAGGAGCCGGAGCCACCTGGCATCTTCGCGCACCTGGGGTCTGGCTCAGGGCCTGTCGTCAAAGTGCACTGGTGTGTGACCTGAGGCGGCCGCGGGCCTGTGACAGGAAGAGGCAGAGCAGGAGTGCCGGGTGAAAGGCTGCAGGCAGCGTGCACACACAGGGGCCACGGGGACGCCCTGCAAGTCAGGAAATAACCACAGCCGTCCTCTCTGCAGCTGAGGGGTGTGGGGCGAGAGAGACGGGGCCTGAGAAGCGACAGCTCTCACCTGCTGTCCCGGGTCCCCAACGCATGACCCTCAACACACGTGTGCAGGTGTCACCGTAACACAAGCAGCCACTCTGCAGCTCCTCAGAGTCACTTCAAAAGGAACCCCGTGTCACATCTTGGAGCAGGTAGTGGAGCAGGCCAGGTTGGTGTGGTTCCTCAAGCAAGGTCTGAATCCAGAGGAAAGATGCCAGGGTCTTCTGGGGGCCAGGGCACAGCCAGGTGGCCGGGTGTCAGCCCGCACGGGCAAGCGCCAAGCTAGCAAGGACTGGCAGGGGCCCCTCTGTTGCCCACACAGCCCGTGCACGAGGCCAGTTCCTCGTACTGGTGGGAAGGGACTTGCCGGTCACAAGCTAAGAAGCAGAGGCGGCGGATCCCACCTGGAGCTGCGCGCTTCCCACGGCCGTCCTTGTTCGGGGTGTGTCCAGACGGGTGGGGAGTGGGGACCCCAGGGAGGAACAGACAAAAGGCCACGGGGAGTTCAGAAGAGGGCGAGGGTGTCCTTGCCCGGGCATGCAGATAGCTTCCCAGAGATGGTGGCATTTGACATGAGCCTGGGAGGACAGGAGGGTTTGAGCAGCAGGAGCCGGAGGGAGGGAAGAGCCCCCGGCAGGTGGGGCCGCCGCCTCCCACAGCAGCGGAGCTGGAGCTCCAGCGAGGGTCCCTGCTCCCCCGCCCTGCCGCCTTTCCCAGGAGGCCGGCGCACGCCGGGAGGAGAGGACACAAGGAAGCCCTGCCCCTGGGCCCGTGGGGGCCGTGGTCTCTCCCGGCTCCCAGCAAACAGGGCAGCTATGGAGGGAGGGACCAGAGCCTCCATCAGGGGGCCCAGGACCCGGAAGGTTCCACACCCTGCGGGGGGCTAGTGCTGGGGTCGGTGGCAAGGGGGCAAGAGCAGGCCCCGCATCCTCCAGACCTTGCCTCGGCTCCAACTGGAGGGGAAACACAGCTGCTCAAGGCAGAAAGGCTCCGTTTACACTTCGAGAGCTGAAGGTGGGAACTGCGAATCCTTGAGCCACGATGCACTTTCGCACGTCCCAGCAGCTCGGAAGGGGGAGCCGCCCACGGGCGGGTGGCTTTTCAGCTTTCCCAGCCTTTCCGGGCCTCCTCCCCGCCTTCCCAGGAACCTCTGCCCGTGACGGATGACAGGTCCCTCAGGCCTGACGCAGCCTTTCTTCTGGTAAAGTTTCCAACTAAAAATACCTTTATGTTTAAGGACTGTAGCTCCCTCCGGAGCTGGATTTTCTCTCCAAAGCTTCCTCTGACAAGTCTGCCAGCTGCATCGATAGAGACCTTTAACCGATGCTGCTGGGCGATCAAGGGCCACGAGGAGCGAGCCCGGGAGGAGAGGAGGCCGCCAGCCCATGGGCGTGGGGTGAAAGCCAACCACCTCCCAGCGCCCAGCCCAGCGCTGGTCTCGATACTCTGGGGGTCCAAGGCCCCCTGGGACCCCGCCAAGGACCACAGCTCAGCTCCCCCAGTAGGAGAAGGATGCAGCCTTGTCAAGGAATGGACGAGGGACAAAGTACCCAAGGTGAGCATGGGACCATCACACAAGAACTACAGTATGAATAAGAGCAGGCCTCGCAGGAACTGCACAAGGACAGCCCCTTCAGCCTAGGCCCCCTGTGAGGCGCTGAATTATTGGTCCCGATTCCTCCCGGCCTGGCAAGGCCGTCAGACCTTTCACGGGGCAGCTCAGAGCTCCAAGAGCATGTGGCAAGAGGCAGAAAGCTGAAGTAGACCCAGAAACAGGCGATGTCACTTCCACCATATCCTGTTGGTGGAAGCAGTAACAAGCCCACCTAGATTTGAGGGAGGGGATATGCATGCTCTGCCTTCAGAGGGAGAAGTTTACAGGATTTGTGACCATCTTTAATCTACCATACTGATGAAAAACAGCTCTGCTCACACAGAGACTCAGAGACCCAGGCCAGGAGGGCTCTGCTCCACACAGTGACTCAGAGACCCAGGCCAGGGGGGCTCTGCTCTACAGCGACTAAGAGACCCAGGCCAGGGGGGCTCTGCTCCACACAGTGACTCAGAGACCCAGGCCAGGGGGACTCTGCTCCAAACAGCGACTAAGAGACCCAGGCCAGGGGGGCTCTGCTCCACACAGTGACTCAGGCCAGGGGGGCTCTGCTCCACACAGTGACTCAGACACCCAGGCCAGGAGGACTCTGTTCCACAGTGACTAAGACCCAGGCCTAGAGAGCTCTGCTCCACACAGTGACTCAGAGACCCAGGCCAGAAGGGCTCTGCTCCACACAGTGACTCAGAGACCCAGGCCAGGGGGGCTCTGCTCCACACAGCAACTCAGACACCCAGGCCAGGGGGGCTCTGCTCCACACAGCAACTAACAGACCCTGGCCAGGAGGGCTCTGCTCCACACAGTGACTCAGAGACCCAGGCCAGGGGGACTCTGCTCCACACAGCAACTCAGAGACTCAGGCCATTGGTCGGGGGGGGGGGGGCTCTGCTCCACACAGTGACTAAGAGACCCAGGCCAGGAGGGCTCTGCTCCACACAGTGACTCAGACACCCAGGCCAGGAGGACTCTGCTCCACAGTGACTAACACCCAGGCCTAGAGAGTTCTGCTCCACACAGCAACTCAGAGACCCAGGCCAGGGGGGCTCTGCTCCACACAGCGACTCAGAGACCCAGGCCAGGGGGCTCTGCTCCGCACAGTAACTCAGAGACCCAGGCCAGGGGTGCTCTGCTCCACACAGTGACTCAGAGACTCAGGCCAGGAGGGCTCTGCTCCACACAGCGACTCAGAGACCCAGGCCAGGAGAGCTCTGCTCTACACAGCGATTCAGAGACCCAGGCCAGGGGGGCTCTGCTCCACACAGTGACTCAGAGACCCAGGCCAGGGGTGCTCTGCTCCACACAGTGACTCAGAGACCCAGGCCAGGGGGGCTCTGCTCCACACAGTGACTCAGATACCCAGGCCAGGGGGTTCTGCTCCACAGTGACTCAGATACCCAGGCCAGGAGGGCTCTGCCATTTCTACATGTTCTCTTCAAGATTGCCCTGGTGTCACCATCTGGCTGGCAGATGCTAGATGTGAGAGAAGAGAGGATGACACAGCAAGTTTTCACAGGCCAGCCCTGGCAGTGGCATGTGTCATTGCCATCCATGCACATCTCATGGCCAGCATTCAGCACTGAACTGCAAGGGAAGCCAGGGAATGTCATGTCATCGAGCACACCACTGGCAGCCCTGCATGGCTTCTTCCCCTCCTCTTCGTGCCTCCCAGTGTTGGGGACAGATGTCACCGGTCTGTGTCACTATGTGCTCAAGCATAATGGCACCTGCCAGTCCCTGGGCATCTTCAGAGGGAAACATCCCCCATGAGTGGGTGGCCTTAGGTGTCCATGCCATGCATCTCCAGCTCCCCCCAGACAAATGGGGAGGGGACAAAGAGTGCCCCGGCCCCTGCTGGTCACTGGCCCACAAAGAGACCTGGCATGAGAAGCTGTGCTTGGCTCAGCTGCCGCAACTGGAGTCTAAACCCACAAGGCAGACGAGCTGAGAAGATGCGTGGGTGGGGGCCGAGGGCGGAGCGTGGGCTGGCCAGGGCCAGGGCAAGCGGGCACCTGCACCGCCAGGAGCTGCAGAAGGAGGAGCGGGGGTGGGCACAGGCGGCCCTAGAGGACACGGGCAGGAGCAGGCGGGGGCAGGACTCTGATGAGGTGCAGGAGAAGCAGAGGCCAAGGGACCCAGCTGAGACACGCTCACACTCAGGAACACAGTGGCCTTGCTCTGGGCTCTGAGAAGCCACCATACACCCTATAGGGAAGGACAAGGTCCTTTCCTCCTGCCCTTCTACGTTCTTGGCCAGGCCCCGTCACAAAAGACAGATTAACAAGAGACAAACATGCATCTTTAATACACGTCTTACGGGACACAGGTGCCCTCGTGAGGAAGTGAAGACCCAAAGAAGCGGCTCGAGTTGAACATTACACACTGAGTTGGACAAGGAGCTGTACATTGTGAAAATGCAACAAGGCACAGGGGCTTGGGGGACAGCAGTTCACGGTGGAGCAGTGAGCGGGAGACAAGGGTGAATTTAATCGGGTTTGTCTGTGCAGATGTTCTTCTGCCTTGACCCCATCTCTGGTGCTAAGAGTGTTCCTTTCTTCTGGTGTAAGGAGGACACCTGTATGAGGGGTTTCTCTCCTGCTTTGGGGAGATAAGAGGAGGTCCGAATACCCTCCCTGCACCTGCTTTTTCTTTGAATGTCTAGCACAAAATATTCCTTATGCCAAAGAGACATATTTTGGGGTGGCATATTGTACCACTGTTAATGCCAGGGTCCCTTGAGACCCCTTGGGTCCTTATGAGCCAAGAGCAGTGGACAGCGCATGCGTGTGGCCAGGGAGAGTCATCACCCTTGATCATGGGTCAGCAAACTTTCTGTAGAGAGCCTGACAGTCGATACTTCCACTTTGTGGGTCTCTGCTGCGGTTGTTGAACTTGGCCATCATCATGCAAAAGCCGCCCTAGACAATATGCAAACCAGTGAACACATGTGCCAGTAGACTTCATGGACACTGAGATTTACTTACATAAAATTTTCACATGTTAAGAAATAGTGGCCGGGAGCAGTGGCTCACGCCTGTAATCCTAGCACTCTGGGAGGCCGAGGCAGGAGGATCGCTCAAGGGCAAGAGTTCGAAACCAGCCTGAGCAAGAGCAAGATCCCGTCTCTATTAAAAATAGAAAGAAATTAATTGGCCAACTAAAAATATATAGAAAAAATTAGCCAGGCATGGTGGCACGTGCTTGTAGTCCCAGCTACTCAGGAGGCTGAGGCAGGAGGATCGCTTGAGCCCAGGAGTTTGAGGTTGCTGTGAGCTAGGCTGATGCCATGGCACTCTAGCCTGGGCAACAGAGTAAGACTCTGCCAGAAAAGAAAAGAAAAGAAAAGGAAAGGAAAGGAAAGGAAAGGAAAGGAAAGGAAAGGAAAGGAAAGGAAAGGAAAGGAAAGGAAAGGAAAGGAAAGGAAAGGAAAGGAAAGGAAAGGAAAGGAAAGGAAAGGAAAGGAAAGGAAAGGAAAATAGAAAAAAGGGAAGGGAAGAAGGGAAGGGAAGGGAAGAAGGGAAGGGGAGGGAGGGAAGGAGGAAGGAAGGAAGGAAGGAAGGAAGGAAGGAAGGAAGGAAGGAAGGAAGGAAGGAAGGAAGGAAGGAAGGAAGGAAGGGAAAAAGGGAAAGGAAAGGTATTTTTCTTTTGATTGTATTTTGAAATGTAGAACTCACTCTCAGCTCAAGGCTGTACATGCCATGGGCGCCGGCCGGGATCTGGCCCACACACCACAGTTTACCAAGCCCTGCTCTTGGTCTGGAAGGGCCAAGGGGTCGTGGCGTTTAGTCACCAAGATCCTGGCCCCACTTCCAGGGCCGCGGAGGCCGCCCCCTTCTAAGGCAGCGCCCCTCCACTGCCAAAGCCAAGCGCGGCAAATGTGAGCAGGTGCCCGACGCTGGCCACGGGCAGCCGCCCTCACCTCAACCAGAGGCGCGTGTGGGATCCGGACTGTGGGGTCTGCCCTGGTGGTGGGTGGTGACAACACAAAGGCGGATGTGGCTGTCCCAGGTGCTGGTGCCGGCCCGTGGCAGTGACAGGCAAGGGCGCCCACAGCATCTCCTGCCCAGCGGCAGCAGTGTCTCCACTGAACCACGCCTGTTGGATTCCGCCCTCCCCACCTCGCTTCCCAGCTCCAAGCTGGGTCCTCCAGCCTGTGACCCAGCTCCCGGACCCTGTGAGCCTCAGCGCCCCCCGCGGACTCATGCCCTGCGTCCGTGGGCGGGTCACGTTCCCACCGCTTCCAAAGAAGAGCCCTGTCCATTGTTGGAATCTCCGTTCATGGCTGTCTCCAGTGAAATGTGCTATAAAGTTCTTCTTTTAATAAGATTCTTTACAAATTATTACATAAATAATACGTGCTCCTTTCCTTTTGTTTGTTTTGAGACAGAGTCTCGCTCTGTCACCCAGGCTAGAGTGCCGTGGCATCAGCCTAGCTCACAGCAACCTCAAACTCCTGGGCTCAAGCAATCTTCCTGCCTCAGCCTCCCGAGTAGCTGGGACTACAGGTGTGTGCCACCACCACACCCAGCTAATTTTTTGTATTTTTAGTAGAGACGGGGTCTTGCTCTTACTCAGGCTGGTCTTGAACTCCTGGTCTCAATCAATCCTCCCGCCTTGGCCGCCCAGAGTGATTACAGGCATGAGCAACCAAGCCCAGCCCATGCTCACTATTTTAAAAATCAAGAAGTAAAGAATAACCCAAAGAGGAAACACAAATTGTTCATAATCACAACATGCAGAGATAAGTAAAATTACTATTTTGATGCAAACTCCTCCAGATATAGACACAACAGACTTTTTTTTTTCTAAAAAAAAAATGGGGTTATCCTATTAAACACCATCTTGTCACTGACTGCTTTACTTGCTGGCATGTTGTGAGCATCTTTTCATGTTATTAAGTGCATGTTTGCATCTTTTTAAGTAACCGCCTGGCGTGTGGGTGCACCCGGGTCACTTCAGTCCCCACTAGTGCACACGGAGGTGGTTTGGGATTTTTCATTGATGGAGACAGTGCCTGGATAAATATCTGTGTGGGCTGGATTTGTTCTCCCAAGATTCATGTGCTGAAGTCCTCACCCCCGGGACCTCAGACTGTATTTGGAGACAGGGCCTTTGAAGAAGCATATAAGGTAAGATGATGTCATGAGGTGGGTCCCGATCCAATTGGATCGTGTCCTCATAAGAAGAGGAGACGAGTACGCAGCACAGACGAAGAGCGAGCCTGTGAGGACAGTGAGGAGGCGGCCGTCTGCAGGCACGCGGGGAGGCCTCCCAGGAAACCAGCCCTGGGACTCCTGCATCTTGGACTTCCAGCTTCCAGACTGAGAAAATAAATCTCTCTTGTTTAAGCCATCCTGTCTGTTATTAATATTTTTGACGTAGCAGCCTGAGCAAACTAATACAGTATCCTTTTAGCTAACCCTTTCAGTACATTTTTTATTTTTCCTTAGGCAAGAATCACAGAAAATGAGATTATTGAATCAAAGGGTATGCAGTTTTTTTTAAAAAAAAAATGTTCTATTTTGAGGCTGGGCACAATGGCTCATACCTGTAATCCTAGCATTTTGGGAGGCCAAGGCGGGAGGATCACTTGAGCCCAGAAGTGTCAGACCCGCCTAGGCAATAGGGAGACCCCATCTCTACAAAAAAAAAGAAATAGAAAAATTAACTGGGCATTGTGATGAGAGCCTGAGAGTCCCAGCTACTCAGGAGACTGAGCCCAGGAGTTGGACGTTGCAGTGAGCTGTGATGACACCACTGCACTCTAGCCTGGGCAACAGAGTGAGACCCTGTCTTAAAAAATAAATAAATAAATACATTTTTAAAATTTAAAAAAAGAAAAGCATTCTATTTTGAAATAATTATAGGATCGCAGGAAGCTGCAGAAATAGTACAGAGGGTCCTGTGTTGCCCTCACCCAGCTCCCCCCCCCCCCCCGTAACATCTCACATCGCTACAGGCTTTCCATTGAGTAATTCCTCAGTATTTTATTTTTTTATTGTACTGCAAAAGTTACTTTCTGTTTCATTTCCTTTTGTTTTGTCCTTGGAATAGGGAAACTGGGCATGCTGACCTTGTATCCAGCCATCTTGCTAAATTCACTTCTTAAATCTGATCATCTGTGATTCTACTGGATTTTCAATGTAAACAATTTTATCATCTATGAAAAATGGCAGTTTTATTGTTTCTTTTAACATTTATACTTCCCCCACCCCTTATTCGTTGGCCAGGAATGACAGTACAATTTAGAGTGGAAGCAATGATCGGGGGAGTCCTTGTTTCACTTCCAGGTTCTAGGTTGAGAGCAGGGGAGTTTTCTATAATTTACCATTAAATGTGATGTTCGATGTAAATTTTTAGTTAATATTGTTTATCAAATTAAGGAAATTCACTTCTATTTTAGTTTTCAAAGAGCTTTTTATCATGAATGGTATTGAAGTCCCTCAAACATTTGACTGCATTTATGAAGATGATTGTATGAATTTTCTTTTTTATTACGATAGATCTTTTACTGTTAAACCAACCTTGCATTCCTGAAATGAATCCCACTTGGTCGTGATAATTGCTTTATTTGATTTGCTAATATTTTGTTAAGGATTTTTGCATCTATTTTCATGGGAACAGTTGACCCGTAACTTCCTTGGCTGTAGCGGCCTCATCAGTATTTAGCATTAAGGTCATGCTACCCTGCTAAAATGACTTGGGAAGTGCCCCGTCTTTCTGTATTCTCTGGGAGATTTGGTGTAAGATTACGATTACTTCTTCCTTACGTCTTTGGCAGAATTCTGCAGTGAAGCCATCTGGGCCTGGAGTTTTATTTGTCAGATAGTCTCTAATTTTGGACTCAATTTCTTTAATAGATATGTTTTTTTTTTTCTTGTGACAGTTTTGGTAAGTTGTGTTTTTAAAATACTCTTGCCTATTTCAATGTTCAAATGTATCAGCATGAAGCTGCTCCTGCTGTCTTCTTCCGTTCAGTGTAAACATCAGACCTCTGCCTGGCTACCGGCGGCCTCTGCGTGATTAGAGGCGTGTACTCTGTATGTACCCGTGTCCTAGCACTCGCCAAGTCATATCTGCGTGTCCTGTGTATGTGTCTGTCTGTGTCATCTCCTCTGCCCCCCCCAGCTGCGACTCCCACCCACCCTGCCCCAGGAGAAGGGACCGGATGGAACTCACTGCCCAGGCGGGCCGCATCTCGGCACTACTGAACTGAGGCCAACAGGATTTGAGGGGCAGCCCCTCCCTGGCTGCTGGCTGCCTAGAACGAGTCTCGGGTCCCTTCGAAATGGAGCTTTCAAACGCTGTTTGCATTGAACCAGCTAAGAGCTCTCCAGGTCCACCAAGCCAGAGAAAGTCATTGATAGATTCGTTCGAATGAAGATTAATCAATAATTTATGCTGATGTTTTCCCTCACGCAGCAGAGAGGCCTGTTCCGATATGATTTGACGGGGTCAGGCACACCTTGGCTTAATTAAACCTGATACAGAAAATTAAAAGGAAAAAGTGCCCACAACCCGAGGGCGATGGGCTGCCGAAGGTGGCCTCCGTCTGCGATCGATGGCGAGGGCGGAGGGGCGGCGCGGACGCCGAGTGAAAGTGTGCGCTCAGCGGCACCGCTGCGGCCCGCCCTGGCGGCAGGGCAAGCACACGCGTATTGGCATCTTCTCATACGTGGCCTTTAGGAGGCAGCGCTCCCACGCGGTGATGGATGGCTCGCTGGCGGGAGCCGAGTCAGCGAGCCAGCGTGGCCCGGCCTCCCTTGGAGGAGCCGGCGCCCGAGGAAATGAGAGAAAATGAGCGATCATCGTCTTCCCAGCTTCCGGAGATGACCTGGGAAGCGGGTGGAGAATCCGATCAGGCTTCCGGGGCACCAAGTCTTCCACCCTCCAGGCTGCGGCAGGACCCTCTGCCCATCAGCACCCCGCTGGGCCACCCAGCCAAGTGCCCGTCCCCGGAGCCACCTCTTTGCCCCACTAGACCCTCAGGGGTGACCCCTTCTCACTGTCTGCCTGAGAGAGCAGTGGATCCCGCACCCCACGTCCCGCACCCCACGTCCAGCCCCTCCACTGCGTCACACGTGCACAGCTCATCGCCATAGCGACCGCTGCTGGGAGCCTTGGCCCGACTTGGACAGACGTGGAAGTCAGGTGGCAGGTGAGACTGAGGCTGGACTCTGAGGCTCTAGAGGCAACAGCCGAGGTCACAGACCAGCCGGTTGAAATCCTTCCTCTGTAAATCCCAGCCCGCCCCCGGCTTGCTTGGCCTAGGAAGGGGCCTTCCCCAGGCTCTACCAGCCGGGGCGACCAGGGGCCCGGAGCTGGCCCACCGTTGTTGTCCAGGCGCCTGCACCGCTGCAGAGCCCCAACTCGCTGCAGAGCCTCCCCAACCCCTGGGCCTCCCGAGAGCCTCGGGGAAAATGCCACCTGGGCTTTCGTTGAGCTCAGTCCCCTGCTTCTCGTTCTGCCTGTGGTCACGCAGATGTGGCTGGGTCCTCTAGGATCTGGTGTCACTGGCCTTTGTCACTTCTGAGTGCTGTCATGTCTGCCCTCTCTCGGAGCTTGCTCCCAAATGTGCCCACAGAGACCCTCGAGGGCCAGGCTGCCTCGGGGGCCGTGGCAAGCAGGGACACACCCCCATTTTGTCACGTTCTACTAGATCCCAAAGGACTATTAACTGCCCCTCGGGGTCTGTCTGAGCTTACCCTGAAACTGCTCTTTCCTTCTGCGCTCACGTCCTCCCTGCCCTCTCAACGTGGGTGTGAATCTTTGAGAAATTAGTCGTGAGGGCCGAACGCACGAACAGTCCCGCCTGGGCCCACTGAGGCTTGTTGCTGGGTCGGACCAGCCTCCTGTGGTCCTATTCCCTGAGGATATGCTCTCACCCAACAAGTTTGTAGAGGTGGCCAGACGTGTCTCAGAGCCGGAAGTGGATATGTCCCAGGTAGCAGATGAGGAGCACACAGACCACCCTTCTCCCTGCTGTGACCGTGGCAGACATGGCTAATCCATCCCCGCATGCTCTCCTGATGATGGGGAGGGAGGGGAAAGCCCGGAGCCAGCCCTCCTGCCCACGCACACTCGAGGAAGTTCCAGGCAGACAGGGAGGCAGGAGGTGGAACATAGAAGGGGAACCAAGTGTGTCCCCAAGTCCTTCTCCAGACTCTGGCCCAGGCACTGGGGTTATAAGGTGCAAATTTAGACTCATTTCCTCCCCTAATGAAGCCTGCACTGCGGTCAGGGAGCTGAGACACTCTGCGTGACCCACCCGACAGTACCCTCCCTGCATTTCCTTGTTGTCAGAGCCCATCTCCCCAGTAAAGGGTGAACTTGCCAAACACCTGCCTTCCCAGACTCCTTGTATGCATGGGCAGGTGGCCCATTTCTATCACTTGGGACCTGAGGTCTGACGGGCAGGAGGGCTCTGGGAAATTTGTGACCCTAATAAGAAGAATAGGAAGTAGTATTTCCTCTCCTTCCCTATAGACCTTATTGTAAGATGGGATGCTTGGAGTTGTGGCAGCCACATTGTCACCATGAGGTGAGGCCCTGCCATCATGCTGGGAAACTGGGAAACTAGTAAGATGCTGGGTCCTCACTGCTCTCACTGGGCAGCTGAATCTACCCCAAGTCTCTTATTATGTGAGAAACATAAGCCCCTCTCATTAAAGCCGCTTTTCCCTGGACATCCTATTACTTGCAGCCTAAGGCATTCTGTCTGATACAGAGAGGCTGGCATAAAACAAAGAATCAGGTATATAAGTGGAAAGTTCCAGCCAGGCCGCATGCAGTCAGGGAGTAATTCATGGTGCATTTCAAAGAGAGTCAAGACCCGGTCAGAGAGGTCGGGGGCAGCCTCCCTGAGAAAGTGACTGCCGAGTGGACGTCAGGACACAGACGAGCAGACCTCAGACGGGAGAACGGCGGGGGGCGGGGGGTGTCCCAAGGGCACATTGGAGTCACGTGGGCAGCTCCTAACAGGTACCACAGCTGCTCCCACCTCGTTCAGATTAGATCCACCGTGCAAGCTTGGGGACCACATATGCGTGGGGTCGAGAACCGTGGATGGACAGGCTGGCGTGGCCCGGAGACTGGGGGCAAGGGAGGGGAGATGGCGCCGGGTCAGAGGGGCAGCCAGAGGCAGCATCACAGATGACGCCCACAGACGGACGGAGCACTCGGGGCCCTGGCCTAGCGAGAGCGAGGGGGGCCCTGCCTGGGTCACCCAGACGCTGACCTTGGCCCTGCCAGCCAGTCCCTGGCATGGGACCCTGGGAAGGTCCCTTCCCTCCTGTGTCTCATTTTGCTAAACAGGGTCCACACCCTCCTGTCCAACCCAGAGCAGCTGGGATGTGGGGACACTGGTGGCACTAGGGGACCACATGGGGAGGAGTTCTCAGGGGTGCTCTTTTGGGGGGTCCTCGCCCCTGTCCTGGGCAGGGATTTGGGTCCAGCCATGTCACAGCAGCCACCAGGCCCAGGCAGCCCTGCGCTACTGTGCCCCGTGCTGCCGTGTCTCCCACTCTAGGGGGGCAGGAGGTGACCCCAAAAGGTGGGTCCTCCCAGGCCCTGAGAATTGGCCTTGTTTGAATAAAGGTCTTCACAGCTGTAATCATGGTAAGACTCTCGAGATGAGGTCGCCCTGGATTAGGGTGGGATGACAGGGACAGGGGTCCTACAAGGTGAGGACACAGGTACTGGGAGGAGAAGGCCACCTGCGGCAGAGGCAGAGACTGGCGCCGAGGGCAGCGGGATCCCCAGCAGCCACCAGAAGCCTGGAGAGAGGCCGAGCACACAGCGTCCCCAGAGCCTGCGGGAGGAGCCATCTCTGCCACGCCCTGGTCTGGACCCGCAGCCTCCAGAGCTGCATGACACCATGTCCCCGTCCTGCGGGGCCCCCCAGCGTGCGCCCTCGCCGTCAGCACACATGACCCGGACACAGCGGGGCAGCGCAGCCCTCTGGGGGGGGGGGGGCGAGGCCAGGGTCCCCTCTCAGCCAGCCTGCCTGGCGCCAGGACGGTGACCTGGCCAAGGAGGGGCCGTCTGGTCAGCACCACGGGAAGCTTGTGATGTTGCCGCGGTGACCGCCACGCACCCAAGGTGACCTCCTCGTGACGGACGCGGCGCTGGCATCCGTTGCTCACACAGAGCGTCCTGGAACGAGCTCCAAACACGCGGGCTGGGCTCTCTGTCGTTACCCCCCCACCCTGCCTTTATAGACACTTGTCCGATCTGGGGCTGGCAGAGAAACAGAGACGGGGCGCTTGGGCGGGGTGGGGAGCAGGGCACGCAGGGCCCCCCACCCCCAGCTTGCCCACTCGGGGCTCTCAGCGGTGGCCCTGTGCAGAGAGCTGTGACCACCGGGGCCTTTGATTCCTCTGCCGCTCCCCGGCCCCTGCTGCCCCGGGAGACGCTTCTTCAGGGTGCAGACAGGAATTCAAGGTCCTCTTAGAGGTGAGGACCACCAGCCACCGCCCACTGTCTTGGAGACAGGGCTTCAGGGTCCCGGTCCCATCCGCCCGCTCCAAGCTGAGCACACCCTTCCCGAAGGCCCGCCAACAGGGGCTGCGGCCCCAGGGACCTCCTCAGGCCGTAGTTCGCACTCACGACCAGCTGGTGACCTTGGGCAGGCCACTCAGCCCGCCTGAGCCTCGCTGAGTCCCCGCGCAAACACGCAGGCGACGGTGAGCCGTGAGGGGAAGGCGCGTCCACCTGCGGGCAAGCCTGGGCCGGCGCCATGGCGGATGACAGCTGCATGGGGCTCTGCCGGCCCGTCACACCCCTGCCTGTCCTGTCCACTTCTCCCTGGGGGGGGGGGCTCCGTTTCCGGGGTGTGACCCCAGGCAGGGTCTTGGGGCCTGATTCACACTCGGGTTTTGAAGCACAGACCATGATCCGAACCAGAGCCGCCGGCGGGTAGGGAAAGCCTTTCACTCGCCGTCTCCTGGAGCCCTGGCAGCTGGTCCCCAAGCCGGCAGGCCAGCAGGGCCACCTAGAGCTCTGGCAGGACAGCGTCCGGGCCTCCCCGGGGATTCGGGTTCGGGCCTGGGTGGGCCGGGCATCCACCAGGTCCTCCTGATGTGCCCAGGGGGCCGCTGCCTCGCCAGAAACAGGAGCCTGGGAAGAGCCCCGGGCCCAGCTCCACGGTGCCGCCCAACCAGAGTGTGGCCGGAGCTGTCTTTGCAAAAGGATTAGGTTGTCCTTTTTGCCCAATGCTTCTGTTTGTTTGAAGACATTGTTTTTTTTTTTCTCATAGTATTTATTGGCAATAGGTTTTTTTTAAAATGCAAAAGTAATACATATATAAATGTGTTATTCTCCATGCATTTTCTGTATTTAAATATTTTCAACATTAAAAAAATATATATATATTGCATGCCAAAAAGTGTGGAAAATATAATAGAAAAGCAGAAAGAAAAGCACCATCTCCCACAATCCCTCCGTCCAGAGATGACGGTGAGCACACTGGTCTGTGTCCTCCCGGGACTGTGGTGACGTGGACAGAGACACCCTGTCTTGTTTTATTGTTATTTACTGTGGCAAAATACGTATAACATAAAATTTACCGTTTTGACCATTTTTAAGTGCACAATTCAGCGGCATTAAGCATATTCCAATTGTGTGGCCATTAGGACCCTCCATTTCCAGAACCTTTCCATCTTCCCAAACTGACACTCTGTCCCCATGAAACACTGACTCCCGTCCGCCTCCCCAGGCCCTGGCAACCTCCTTCCTACTTCCTGTCTATGAATTTGAGAGCTCCAGGGACCTCTTATGGAGTGGCATCACACGGCTTTTGTCCTTTTGTGTCTGCTTCGTTTCACTTAGCACGATGTCTTCAAGGCTCGTCCGGGTTGTAGCAGGTGTCAGAATGTCCTTCTCTTTAAGGCCGGGAGAGATTTCCTATTTATGAAATAAAATTGCATTGCATGGTGGAGACTGCTCTGTGCCAGCTTCTTTTTTCACACAACATTAGATTGAAAACATTCTCCATCAGAAACTGAGGTGCAACTTCCTTCCGCCATTTCGCCCACCAGGTACACCCTCCTGAGAGCAGCCCCTGCTTGGGAGCGCAAAGCCCGGACCCTCTTTCCAGCCCAGGCCCTGGAGAAAATCCCTCCTTAGGCCTCACGTGAGTGTCCAAGGCGGGGCTCAGACTCTGAAGCCCCAAACAGGCTGCCGGGGACCGCATCCGGCCAGCAGGCACGAGTCATCGGAGCTTCACAAGTTTTGCATTTAAAACCAACATTAAAGATCTGGAACTTTCAACTCTGTGTTGGGGCCCCTGACACCAGCCCCCACGCGGCTCAGCGAGTCACTAGAGGGACTCACAGGACTTAGCATAGTGTTGTGTTAACATCATAGGTATGATTTATTATAGCAATAGGACATAAAACCAAATCGGCAAAGGGCGGGGCGCGTGGGGCAGAATCCAGGGGAATCCAGGCACCCGCTCCCAGGGTTCTCCCAGTGGAGTCACTCGGGAGATCTCCCCGCAACGTGTTGAGGCAGCACATTCGAAGCGTTTTCTGCCAGGAAAGCTCATTAAAGCCTCAGCGCCCAGGGTCTCCACTGGGGCTGGTCACGCAGGCCCCCTCTGCCTGGCATGCACCAGCATTCCAGACGCCCAGGAGGAAAGCAGGTACTCTGCGGCACCCACATGGTGTGTGCAGACAGTTTAGGCACAGTGAGCCAGTCTCACTAGTTAGGGAATGATGGAAGCCTTCCCGAAATCCAGGTTCCCAGATGCCACTCTTGCAAGCAGGCCTTTCCATGGAAGGCCATCTCAGGCATGCTATGTTAACTCTTTTCTACACACACACACACCAAAGTCCAGGATTTTAAAAGTCTAAGACTTAAAACAAAAATGCAGACCATCTGGCCACCTTGGGCCCTTCTCCCATAGGCCTACTTAGCCAGGGGGGAACAGCTGTATCTTTAAGGCAGGTGAGTAGGTCTAGGAACGTTTGTTATTATTATTATTATTATTTTTTTTTGAGACAAAGTCTCGCTTTGTCGCCCAGGCTAGAGTGAGTGCCGTGGCATCAGCCTAGCTCACAGCAACCTCAATCTCCTGGGCACAAGCAATCCTACTGCCTCAGCCTCCCAAGTAGCTGGGACTACAGGCATGCGCCAACATGCCCGGCTAATTTTTTATATATGTATTAGTTGGCCGATTAACTTCTTTCTATTTATAGTAGAGACGGGGTCTCACTCTTGCTCAGGCTGGTTTCGAACTCCTGACCTCGAGCAATCCGCCCGCCTCGGCCTCCCAGAGTGCTAGGATTACAGGCGGCGCGTTTGTTATTACATTCTTACAAATTAGCTGTAGGTTTGAAAGTAGAAAGAAGTCTCATGAAGACATGCAAACTACACTTAAAACTGCAAAATGTCATTAAGAGAAATTAACAAAGACCTGAACAAATAGAGGGGTATACCATGTGCATGGATTAGAAAACCACAATACTATAAATATATTGCTTTCCCCTAATTAATATCTAAATTCAATGCAATTCTAACCAAAATCCCAGTAAGTTTCTTTTCCATAGAAATTGGCAAGCTGAGTCTAAAACTCTTCTGGAAAGGCACACGGCCAAGAATAGGGAAGGAGATCTTGAGAGTAAAGAGCAAGGCTGGAGGACTGGCACTCCCAGATATCAGACCTAAAAAAAAGACAGAGTAATTGGGACCGTGTGGGATTGGCACAGGAATAGACGAGCTGGCTGATGGAGCAGAGAGAGAATGCGGAACTAGACCCTCCTCCCCACAACACAGTCGACAGGCTCAACCTGTAGTAAAGGAAAGGAGGGTCTTCACAAATGACAAAAAATCCATTCCGGATGGATTGCAGACCGAAATGTGAAAGGAAGACAGTAAAGCACTTAGAGGAAACAGCTTTGCGACCTGGGACTTGGCAGAGATGTCTTAAATAGGACACAAAAAGTACCGACCGTAAAAGAAAAAATTTAATAAATTGGATTATAGAAAGGATGCCTGTTCATCAGAAGAGCCTACTAAGAGAGTGGAAAGGTAAAATCCACAGAGTGGAAGTTATTAATTTAAAACATGCCTACAGGCCGGGCGCGGTGGCTCCCGCCTGTAATCCTAGCACTCTGGGAGGCTGAGGCGGGCGGGTCGGGTCGCTCAAGGTCAGGAGTTTGAAACCAGCCTGAGTGAGACCCCGTCTCTACTAAAAAAAAATAGAAATTAATTGACCAACTAAAAATATATATAGAAAAAATTAGCCGGGCATGGTGGCGCATGCCTGTAGTCCCAGCTACTCGGGAGGCTGAGGCAGGAGGATCGCTTGAGCCCAGGAGTTTGAGGTTGCTGTGAGCTAGGCTGACACCACAGCACTCACTCTAGCCTGGGCAACAAAGTGAGACTCTGTCTCAAAAAAATAAAAAATAAAATAAAATAAAAAGAAAGCATGCCTACAAACCAATAAGAAAAAGATAGGCATCCCAGGAGATAAATGGGCCTAAACAGGCACTTCACAGAGGAGCCAACAGGATTCCCAAAGGGACAGAAAACGTATAACCAGAAGCCTCGACTTCATCAGCCATCAGGAAATGCAAATGCAAGCCGACAATGCAATAGCAATACACACCCACCAGAATAGCTAAAACAAAGAGGTAGACAATACTAAGAGTTGGCAAGGATATGGAGCAACTTCATCTCTCATACGCTGCTAGTGGGGAAACGGGACCAACGCTTTGCAAAAGACACGTACCAGAATGTTCACAGCAGCATTGTTTGTAATTACCCAGAAGCCCAACAACAGTAGAATGGGTGAGCAATGGAACACTATACAGCAACAAAAACTAATCATCTGCCTTAGTACAGTCACGTGGGTGAATCCCCCAGACAGTGTGAGTGACGGAAGCCAGACACGAAGGACATAGGCTCCATATCTATATCCTCACAACACTCCTGACATCGGCGTGTGGGTTCTTTCCCCCACCCCAATCAGTTCTCCAGTTCTCACCGGGCCCCAACTGGATGTCCTGCAGTTTAACCGGATTCTGACACTAACCACCTGGAGTTAGCACAGACGCGCAGCTTAAGGACTGAGTCCCACAGACTGCCCCCGCCCGGAATCCAAGCCGGGGGGCCTCCTGCACTTTTGACTGACCGGCTATAGGTCGGGGATTCCCACAACCCCCTCCTCGTGTTTGATGATTTGCTAGAACGGTGCATAAAACTCGGGGAAACATTTATGTACATGCACCAGTTTATTATGAAGGGTCCAACTCAGGAAGAGCCAAATGCAAGAGGCGCATCAGGGAAGGGGTGGGCAGGGGGCATGGAGCTTCCACGCCCGCGCTGGGCACGCCGCCCTCCCGGCATTCGCCCGCCCGGTCTCCAAGCCCCGGTGTTCCAGGGTTTTACAGCGGTTCCTCCGCAGGCGTGAGCAACTGAATCCCCAGCCCCTCTCCCCTCCTCAGAGATGGGGAGGGGGCCGAAAGGCCTGTAGCCCTCTGATCACATGGCGGGTTCCTCTGGCAACCAGCCCCATCCAGAAGCTATCTAGGGGCCCCCAGCCATCCCTCTCATTAGCATATGAAAAGACACTCCCCACTCCCCATCTTCCAAGGGTCTCAGAGGCTCTTGTGTCAGGGACCAGGGACTAGGACCAAATATTATTAACAAAAGAGGCTCCTATCACCCCATCACTCAGGAAATTGCAAGGGCTTCAGAAGCTCTGTGCCAAGAACCAGGGGCAGAGACCACATACATATTTCCTATCATGTCACAGTTTTACTTAAATAAAAGTAAACATGAAAACGCAGGGACAGAAAGATGGGACATGGCTCTGGTTCACCAAACCCCACAGGGGGCCTTCTGTGCTTAGCATCGTGACCTCTGACCTGGGCGATCGAGGAGGCCCTTCCTGCTGTGGCAGGTGCAATCCCGACCATGCCGCCAGCCAGCCGGACCACGTTGCCAGTGGCTCCAAGTGCACCATTGCCCGCCGTGCTGTGAAGGTTCTGGCAACTCAGAAATCCGAAACCTCCTGGGGCAGAGCTGGCTCCCGGTGATGCTCACCCCGGCTCAGGGGCCAGTTCCAAGTCCAGCAGTCCAGGAAGGGCGGGGAAGGGGTTGGCACGACCCCACCCGGCCCAGGCCTCCCCCAGGGAACTCCTCCGGCTTCTCCGCTGATAAGGCTGGCACTGCAGGCTCCGCATCGCAAAGCCAGGGAGCCCAACCCACCGCAGATGGGTTAAGAGAAGGTGCTAGAACCCAGCTCGCAAACCCCAGCTCTGGCTCTTACTGGCTGTGTGACCTCAGGAAAGTTATCTACCCTCTCTGTGCCTCCATTCCCTCATCTGCAGCGTGGGGCTCATAACACTCATGGGTGGGGTTGTTGCAGGCTTTAACCGGATGTTTAACAAAGCGCAGAGCCGGGCGCAAGACCAGCCTCATCATGTGGCACCTAGCACTGCTACTGCATGACTGTCATCATCGTCTTGCCTATTCTCTTATTCTTTCTGCTTCTAGACTTCACCACTCTGGATGAGGGCTGTGAATTTACCTTTCCTCACACCTGTAAGGGAATATCCAGCAGACGCAGAGAACTGATTTCCAAGATGAACTCCTTCTTTAACCCCGTGGCAACACAACCCGCCAGCACCCGCGCACGGTGCCGTGTCTGCATGTGTTCCCTTCTTCCTGCAGCACGCGCACAGCACACTCTGGCTACTGCAACGGCCCGAGCTGCAACCCCAGCGGGTGGGTGGGAAGCACCTCGCTCCCCAGGCTTCACAGGGGGAATGTATTACTGCAGCTTTGAGATGCAGAAGCAGCCCGAGGTTGTGGTTTGGGAGCCAAAGGCAGCTGGAGCTCGCGTTTCATTTGGCGCTTAGGAAAATGATGCGGTAGATTCCTAACATTTCCCGCCCCACACCCCTGTACTCAGATCGCAGGGGAGTTCTTCCCTGGTAATGCAGACCAGCTCCAAGAGATGTTCTCTGGAAGGTTTACTAAAAAAATCGCCCTGCTGTGGCTCAGTCCAAAGCCCAAACTGCAGACAAGCTTGAGCACCAGGGGTATCGCTGCTAATGCCCACTGGGCAAGGCCAACTCCAGTTCCCAGAGGCTGTCACTCCCATTAGGCCTCTCTGTGGATCCCCCAGCCCCACAGATCTGGGGTAAATGGGCCTGTGAGCCCCACACATTGACTTCTCAAGTGCTGGGGCAGGAAAGTGTCAATCAGCTCAGGGCCAGCGGGCTATAATGCAGGATGGTGAAGTGAGGCAAGCAGTCCACCGCTCCCCAACCTGTGCCCTTGGCAGGCATTGCTAATCAATCCCCGTGCTCCTTCCTGCTGAGCCCTGGCTTGGCTGCTGAATCCTGCTCAGCCCAGTGCTCCAGGCAGCCAGACTGACTGATGGGAGTTGGCCAGGGCGGTGCTTGCCGTCCCTAGCAGGGAGGAAGGAAACTGGATTTTCATCTGGAACCTGAGCTGTAGGCGCAGATCAGCCCCTGATTATCCTCCATCCCTCAGGGTGGCTGTTGAACCCCATGGCCTCGGTTTTCTAGTCTGTGAGATGGGAATGAACGTAGGAACTGATTATTACCTTGGGCTCGAGTCTCTCCCCCCTGGGGTGCACAGGCAGCACTGGATAAGTGCCGGCTCCTGCCACAGTGGGAGACCCGGGGCCCCTGAGCCCAACCCTCTGAGCCTCCCACTCCAGGACCAGAAAGCAGGGACAGTGCGCAGTCTCGAGGTGTGGTCAGGATGCAGCGAGGGCCTGCAAGGAACACAGTTAGCCTGGGCCCCGGCAGTGGGAGGTGCTGGCAGGAGGCCGGGCAGCGCTGCCGCTCTCTCACCCCACCACTGCAGAGCTGTCTCGAGGCATTAATGCCACGAAACAGCTCAAGAGAAAGACTCCAGCCCTCCCTGCCCGCCCCCGCCCTTCCCGGCCCTCGGTAGGGCAGACACACGCTGGGGAAGGGCTGGCGCATCGGCAGATGCTGACCGGGAGCTCGGGAAGCTGCTTGGACGCCGTCCAGCCCCCAGGACGGGACAGTTCCAGGTTCTGGGTGATCGCGGAGATGGGCTCACTGGTGCACGGGTGGGAAATGCCGCCCCATGCCTGCATGTGACCTCGTGGCAGCCACCCAAAGCGTGGTGGGGCCTCAGAGGGCAAAAGGGGTGCTCAGTGGGGGTGAGAGTAACCCAGGAAGGCCTCCTGGAGGAAGAGGGGTGGGCCCCCCTAGGGCATGGCCAGAGGAGTTCGACAGTAGTCACTGGTCACCTGGTTACTTCTCCCACCAGGATGGCGGCAAACCCCAAAGGGAAGGGGTCTCCGCGGAGGGGAGAGGAGGCCTGGGCCTGTCACAGGGAAAGCCGTGCTCCCTGGCCGTGACATTCACGGGGCACAGCCGTCCGCCCTGCCCCTCTCAGCCCTGCTCAGCGGCCAGGGCGGGGCAGGGCAGCTCGCCTTCCGCCTCCGCCTCCTCCATCGCTGGCGTCTGTCTCTGTGCCGTGGCCTCTCCGCTTCCTGTGGGCAGGAGGGATGGGGACTGGACGGGGGTGCTCTCTTCCCAGTCTGCCCCCGTGGTCCCCACCCCCGAGGGGGCACTGGGCTTCTCAGCTGGGCCCTGCTCCGCCTCCCTTCTCTGCATGGGTGGGGGGAGACTCCTCCTGCCAGGTGTCACTGCCTGTCCCTGTTCAGGGACGGGGAGCCAGGAGACCTGGGGAGCCAGAGACCTGGGGGAGCCAGGAGACCGGGGGAGCCAGGAGACCGGGGGAGCCAGGAGACCGGGGGAGCCAGGAGACCCAGGGGAGCCAGGAGACCGGGGAGCCAGGAGACCTGGGGGAGCCAGGAGACCGGGGGAGCCAGGAGACCGGGGGAGCCAGGAGACCCAGGGGAGCCAGGAGACCGGGGAGCCAGGAGACCTGGGGGAGCCAGGAGACCCGGGGGAGCCAGGAGACCGGGGGAGCCAGGAGACCCGGGGGAGCCAGGAGACCTGGGGGAGCCAGGAGACCCGGGGGAGCCAGGAGACCGGGGGAGCCAGGAGACCCGGGGGAGCCAGGAGACCGGGGAGCCAGGAGACCTGGGGGAGCCAGGAGACCTGGGGGAGCCAGGAGACCCGGGGGAGCCAGGAGACCGGGGGAGCCAGGAGACCCGGGGGAGCCAGGAGACCGGGGAGCCAGGAGACCCGGGGGAGCCAGGAGACCTGGGGGAGCCAGGAGACCCGGGGGAGCCAGGAGACCCGGGGGAGCCAGGAGACCCGGGGCCTGGGCCAGCATCCGGGTGCCCTGGCCTGAGAGCGTTTGGAAGCTGCCTCTGGGCCGGCGCCAGGAGCGCCCGTGGCAGGTGGGCCAAGGTCGCTGCTCCTGCAGGCAGGGCCTGGAAAACTCCAGCCCTCCTGCGACCTCAAGATGCTGGGTGCCCAGGGCGCCCCACCTCAGCTCCCCCGCCTGGCCCATTCCCTGATGTGGCTGCTCGGCCCCTGGGGACACCGGGCAGCACTGGGAAGAGGCAGCTGGCTCGGGGAGACAGGGCGGTTTGTGGACACACCGCCTCGCCGGAGCCCCCGGCCTCACTGGGCCTCCCTCCCCCTGCAGCCCGTCCAGCTGCAAACCCGCGTAGCCAACCCGAGGGCAGAGAAGTAGATGTGTTCTCAAAGAAGTCAGGTCTTTAGAAGCCTGGAAATGTCTGCCCCTCCTGGGCCTCGAGTAACGTTCCCCCGGCGACGCTGCTGGGGACAGAATGGCTCGGGCTGGCGAATTTGCCCCGCGCACTGCCAGCGCCTGGTAAGGAGAGCGAAAGCAGAGGGCCGGGCCTGTGACGCTGGGCGCCTGCCGTGGGCCAGGCAGGGTGTGAAGGCTCCAACACAGGCGCAGACAGCGGGGTCCCGGGACTCGGGAATCGGCACCGACTATCACCCACATCCGACAGGCCCGGCAGCTCAGAGAGGTCAGGAGGCCTGGCAAGGCCACACGGCGAGGCAGTGGAGAAGCTGGGATGTAACACTCGTTCGGCCTCGGCCCACCATCTCGGTCTTTGTCAGAAGCCACCGACTCGGGCTCAGCAGCCGAAGCCTCAAGATCTCCACACCAGAACTGTCACCACCGTTGCCCAGCCTCTCTGGCTGGAGGCCACTCCTTTATTAACACGGCCTCCGCTGGGGAGGCCCAGCGAGTGCCCGGCTCTGCCCTGGGCAGGGCTCTGGGATCCTTTCCGAGGACCGGAGGCCTCGGCTCCTAGAGGGGAGGCGACGGGGACAGAAAACTTCCGGGGACAAGCAGCCCAGTGCAGGGAACGGAGGAGGGAACCAACATGGCTCAGGGCCTGCGTGGTACCAGGCGAGTTACAAACATCTCACTGTGCACGGCGGGGACTGTCACCACCAGCTTACAGACGAGGAAACTGAGTCCCCGGAGCTGCTGGTTAACGCGCAGTCGGGTGTCCCGTCCGGGCCTGCCGAGGCGAGGAGGGGCAGCTCGGGGCAGCCGGGCACCGGCAGGGCTTGGTGACCTGGGTGACTCTGGCCTCGCTGCTCGTCCTGAAGGCCGTGCCCCCGTGGACGCGGAGTGGCCGGAGGGGAGCAAAGGCAGCTCCCGGCAGAGGTCACCGGCTGGAGAGGAGCCGCGGCTGCCAGCGCGCCCGCAGCCCCTGGCCTGAACGCCTTCCAGGTCTCCGCGGGGCCTCGCGCCCTGCCAGCTCCGGGCAGCTGCTGCTTTGGACGACGCTGGGACAGCCAGGGAGAGTTCCTCACCCCACGCCCGCAAGCACCGGCCCTGGCCAGAGAGGAGAGGCGTCCCGGCCCAGGGAAACTGAGGCAGAACCGCCGGCCCTGCGGACTGCGGCATGCTCCCCCGTGCCCCGCACCAGCACGGGCGACAGCACCTGGGCAGAGAGGCAGCTCCGCTTACTCCAGGTCGCCGCTAAGCCGCCAGTCGCCGAGTGGGAACTTGAATTCAGAGCCGGGTCTAGAAACTTCTAAGCCACTGAGTTCCCGGGAGGGCACCTGCCACCCCGTGCGCAGCGCTGACTCTTTCCACCGCGAGCGCCCAGAGCTGCCAGGGACCACGCTCACGGGAGACCGGCTTCCTGAGCCTCTTGTGCCGGGCCCAGGAGGAAACGCCCACAAAGTGAGACGACGTCCCCGTGACAGGGGTCCTACAGCCCAGTGGGACAGACGGGACGTGAACCAAACCACCCCAGAAACCAGTGTGGCATTGCAAGCCAGAAGCCACGCTCCGAGGCCAAGTGGTGAGTGTGGTGACAGCCCAGGACGAAGGGCCCCGAGCCGGCCCGGGTGTCAGAGGAGGCTTGGGTGGACAGCTCGTCACTAAGGCATCGACAGGCCAGAGGTCAGCAGCGGGGGAGGGGAGGAGAGAGAGCTGGGCAGAAGGACCTGTGTGTGCAAAGGCCCTGTGGTGACAGGGGCGGGACACAGAGGGTTCAGGAAAGCACAGGCCAGATCGGCTGGGGGCAGAGGGAGGCACGAGATGGGGCTGGAGGCGTGGACAGAGCCGGGCTA
This sequence comes from Microcebus murinus, assembly GCF_040939455.1. Taxonomy (NCBI): domain Eukaryota; kingdom Metazoa; phylum Chordata; class Mammalia; order Primates; family Cheirogaleidae; genus Microcebus; species Microcebus murinus. The sequence goes on along the minus strand of NC_134115.1, from coordinate 89,790,718 downwards.
TGCTAGGACACAGCCTGGGAAGATGGCGGGCCCAACCCGAAAAGGGGTGGACAGCTGGGCGTGGTGGTGGCACCTGTAGTCCCAGCTACTCAGGAGGCTGAGGCGGGAGGATCGCTTGAGCCCAGGAGTTCAAAGCCAGCCTGGGCAACATAGCGAGGCCTCGTCTCTAAAAATAAATTGATTAATGAATTAATTAATTTTAAAAACAATGGAATTTACCAGTGATTGGCAGTGGGGAAAGGAAACGTGGCGAGTGCATCAGTTAACAGCTACGTGCCCTGCTAGGCGTGTCTCTCGCACTGAATGGCCCCACATTCGTGGTCCTGCACCCACGTCCTCTGCTGGCAGCTGCTGGCTCTTTGCTGCCCGGCCATCTCTGACAGGAGCCGGTGCCTTCGCAGTGTCCCTCTGCTCCGCCGTGGCTGGGTGCAGACGCCTTCCGTCCCCTGGCGGCTGTAATGGTCTGAGCAAAGCGGGGCTTCTCGGCCACTCCTCTGCGCCGGGCGGCGTTGTGTGCCCTTTGCTGCACCCGGCCTGTGGGCGCGCCCAGCCCTCCTGAGCGCCCACGGTCACCTTTGTCGCCCTTCTGCAGGGGAAGGCAGGTTACAGCCCAGGAAGCCAAACCCCAGCCACAGACAGGCCCCACACACACACCCGCCCTGCCCCAGGGCCCCCCAGGGCGCCGGCCAGCTGGGGCGTGGACGAGAGATTGGAACCCGTGTGTGACTAGTTAAGATCCGAGCTGCCCCACCTGCCCGGGCGCTTGTTAACTCATCCACAATCATGCCGGCCCTGTCTACGTCCCGGGCCCCGGGGGGCTCGGGGTCCCACGGGGAGGCGTCCAGCCGAAGAAAAGCCTTCACCACGGCGGGCCAAGCGCCAAAACTGGGACAGGCCGAGTGCTGCGGGCCCCGCTCCGCTCTCCAGCAACGCGGCGATCGTCTTTCTCCTGCACAGGGACACCCGTCCTCCTCCTTGCAGCTTCCCACCGCTGATCCTGGTTCAGACGCCATCCAGGCTCCTTGGCTGCAGGGTTCTAGAATGTTCTGGAGGCAGGCCCCAGAAGGGCAGCCAAGAGGCCTCTCTGCCACCGAGGGAAAACGGCACACTCACCGAAACCAGTCGCCAAGCAGATCCATAGGAAGCTAGCTTGGGCTTGTTAATTGGCCAGAGGCCTAGAATCCGACTGGCAGGGATGGAGCAGACAGATGGGACCCTATATGAAGCGCCTGACTCATTCAACTTAGAAAGAGAAGAAACCCTTATTAGTCAACGTTTCAAAGGGCTGCGACTTCACAGGAAGCCTTCTCCGGCCCAGCCAGCTGGGGCTGCCTCTGCTCCCCGGCCCCGCGGGAGGCTCCCCCACCCAGGCGTCGCAGCGGGGTGCCCGCCAGCCCCATCCCTGTGCCCAGGAACTGCTGCTCCCTGGTCCCAGGGGCTTCCTGTGCCCACCAGCAGGCGGAACCAGGCGGAACCAGGCGGAAGGCCCTCGCGTGGCCTCTTCTTGGTTCTACCCCTGGCCTGACCTCAAAGTGACCTTACTCAAGAGGCTATTACTGGTGGCACACGGGTGCCACCTTCCAGAGATCCTGGCATGTGGCTTGGGACGTGGACATGTGCCCAGCCCGGTGGGTGCAGCTTGTCCCTCGTTGGCCGAGCGATGCTCACCGGGCTTCCTCTCCTGTCCAGCGCCCTCCGTGGGCGCCCGCTGCCATCCACAGGCTCCCGGGCCCCCACTGAAGCCGGGTGGAGACTCTCCCTTCTGAGTTGCTGTAGGAGTTGTCCAGGCTCGGCTTCACTCGTCACTGCCATCTTCTGAAAGCCCAGGCCACGGGATGGCAGCCCAGAGCGCCGCGCCAGGCACCCTGTGAGGGGCCTGCGCCGGGTCCCAGAGCACCGGGTCCAGCGTGCATCTCCTCACCCAGCCGCCCCTGCGCCTGCCAGGCCCTGGCACCACGCGGGCGCCGTCGGCGATGCTGGGATGAACGGGGCTCGTTCCCTGTGATCGCGGAGCTTGCGATGTCCTTTGTGTTTGTTTCCAAAGCCAATGCTTTCGGATCAGCCAGCAGCCCGTGACGCCCTTGCGGGCCAGCAAGCAAATGTCAGACGCCAGCCTTCCCGCTCCTGTCTTCACTCGCCGGGCGCCTGCTACGCGCCACACACATAGATCGTCTCCTTCGACCCTGTCACACTCCCTCCAGGATAGTCATTGCCATCCCATTTTAGAGATGAGGAAGATGAGGCTCAAAGAGGTCGTGAGCTTGCGGAAGGTGACAAAGCTGATATGCGGCTGAGCAGGATCCGAAGGACCCTGAAGCTCGCGTTCAAACCCTCACGGTGCACACCCTGTCCAGCCACGGCCACTGCTCTGCACAGGGCGTGTTCTGAAGACGGGGAGGGAGCGTGAGCCCCGCCCAGGGCCTCCCAGGAGCGGGGCCCTCACCATCCTCGTCCTCGCTGGCTGGCCAGGCTGGGTAATTTGGGGCCGCCCACTCGACCCCTCCCAGAGCACATGGCATTGCTGGTTTTTGCTTTATGAACAAACTGGACCCTTCACGGCCATCATGCAAGCAGAACTGTGGCTTCGTCCCACAGGGCACAGAGCTAGTTTCATGTGCTCATGAGTTTCAAAATCGTATTCCCCTGGGGGCTGAGAGGTGGGGTGTGTGGCCCCTGCCCCTGGTGTTTGTGCTAAGCCACAGATGTGGATGGAGCGGCTCCCGCCCTCAGGGACTGAATGCAGGGGACAGTCATCGTCCCAAGTCCTGGGGCAAGTGTCATACTGAGGGGCTGTGGGAGCCCAGGGGAGGACCTGGGCCTCCTGGCCACGCCCCCCACCCCAGCGCTGGCTGCTTCCCCCTGCGGATGGGGGGGCACCCCTCTCCTCTCACGGAGGAAGCACTGCGTTTGCTCTCCCCACTTAGCAGAGAGGAAAACTGGGGTCCTCTGATCCCAGTGGGAGGTCCTGGCCAAGTCAGGCTGTAGGGTGCTGGCAGTGTCCTGTCCACCAGGCCCAGGCCAGCCAGGCCAGCCCCTCCTCTGGTTCCCATTTTGAGTTCCGTTTCCTGTCATTATGCTGGCGATCCATTCAGGTCAGGCAGGCCAGAGGCCAAGCAGAGGGGTCACCGCTAACTATATGCTAATGACAGCAGGGACCAATCAATCTCCGCTTAATCAGGCAATCAATGCACCCTGCAGGTGTGTCCGATCCTGGCCCCAGGCTGAAGGAGGGGAGAGGAGGGGGCAGAGGGGAGGAGCAGAGAAGGGGAGGAGGGCTGGGGAGGGGGTGGGGCGGAGGGAATGGGCACCGGGCTCCCGCCTCTGCCCCACCCCCACCGCGGTTAGGTGCGGGCTGTGCTCCCAGCCCCGCCCTCCTCTCCAACCCTAGAGAGCCGCTGCAAATTGAAATCACTGCTGCGGGAAAGAACCAAGGGGAAAAGAGGAAGAAAAAAAGACGGCATCTTTTTAATCAACGCTCAGAGCTGCAGCCGCTAATGAATTCAAGGTGCTGGGAACCCCAGGGCAAGTCTGGGTGGATGGAAGCCAAGAGGCTCCCTCTGCCCCCCTGTGCTGTTCCTGGTGGGGGGGGCCTGCTGGGGCCTTCAGACTGTGGGGACCTGGGGGGAGAGGGCTGCTGGGCCTACCCCTCCCTTCAGAGAAGAGCTCAGGGCTCCACCAGGAAGGGCCACCCAAGGTCACGGCCAGGGCAGGGGCTTTTCCTCCCCTCCCTCTCCGCTTAGGGGGTGCTGTTAAAAGAGGTGTGAGTGGGCCTCCCCTCTGAATGGCAGGCGTCCTTTGGGCCAGCTGGAGTCTTTCGTGCTTTGTGCACCTCCTGTGTTCCAGGCTGCAGGTGCAACAGCACGCTGAAGTCTCGCAGCCGCCCGCATCTGACCTAGCTGCCATCATCGGCCTCTTTTCACCCAGGTGAGAACACCAAGGCTCAGGCAGGGTTGCGGGATCTGCCCACGTTTCAGCCAAGTCAGGGTAGACTGGGGGACGCGGCCTGTTGGCCTCCAAATTCTCCTCCCAAGACCCGGGTTAAAGGCTCGGGTGCCCCGGTGCTGGGAGGGGCCCTGGCTCCCAGCTCCCCTCTGCCCGTAGCTTTGGTTTCAGGTCTCTGTTGGCACAGTGTAAGGCACAGGTGATGGCAGTTGTGACTCAATCTGCATTTGTTCCTTGCCGGCTGGCTGTGTGATGATAAGTCGCTGGCATCTCTGGGCTCAGCAGGGGATGTGTGGCATGACAAGCTTACTGCCAGCCCCTCATCCCCTGGAAGAACTTTCCTGTGCCTCACTTGCCCCTCAGAGAGTCAACTGAGACCCAGAGAGGTTAAGTGACTTGCCCAAGGTCACCCAGCAAGCCAGTGAAACCCCGGCTGCCTGAGCTGTCTCTGCTCAGCCTGCTGCCTCTTGGCCCCGGTGGGCCGCGGAGGCCTGCGCAGTCTGCAGCTCCCTCCTCTTCCACCTGTTCTCTTCGCCACCTCTAGAGCTGCCAGATCGGGAGGCAAAATGAAAAGCTGCTCTGCGAAGGCGCAGGGTAAATAATGCTTGTTAAGGAATTCATGGCCTGGGAAGCCTATTCCCAGAACAGCTCATTTCAAAAGTTCTGCGGTTAAGAGCTCTGTGCAGCGCAGCGGAAACTGCGGTGAAAGCCGAGGTTCGAGGCCACGCCCGCCAAGGGGAAACACGGGTCTCATTTGCTTCTCCGCCGCACCTGCCTGGCCCCGTCTGTCATGATCCGCCTTCCTGCACCCCACACACGTGCACACCTGCATGTATGTGCACACGGGCACACACCGCGGCACCCACGCCAGGGCTGACCCCAGCCCTGGAAGTCCCGATTTCGGGAGAAGCCGCACTCAGCACAGCTCAAGCCGGAGGGCGTGGGCACCCGAGGGCAGGAACAGCCCCTGGACCCCTGTGCAAGACGACAGCCACCAGCCACTTCGAATTAAAATTAAGTCCAATTTAAATTTATTTCAGTGAAGTAAAGTTTGATATCCAGGTCCTCAGTTGCACTCAGTAGCCACATGTTATAATCCAAGACTGAGCCCGAGAGGGCTGCCGCCCGCCCGGCCACCAGGGAGGTGGAGCACGTCAGAAAGTTCTGTGGACAGCCCGTCTCCTGAAGAGGAGGGTTTGCCTCTCCGTGGGGCTAGTTCACTCTTCTGGATTTTTCTGTTTGCTCCTCTGGTACATGGCCCAGCACGGCCACCACCGCAGGGCTGCCTTGTGCCTCCTCCGCTCACCCCCTAACTCCGTTCCTCTCAGGTGGCTGCCAGGGTGTCAGGGCTGTCCCGGGAAGCCAGGGCTGGGGGCACAGGGCTTTCTTCGGGAGGAACATGGTTCCAGGGCCCAGAGCATGGAGGACAAGAGCAGGAGAGGAATGGCATTGTTGGTGCGGATGCCACGCTAGGGCGGGATGTGCCCTGCTGAGGATCCTGCTGGTGCCAGCAGCCGTAGGACCCAGGCACCCTGGTCACATTTCACAGATAAGAGCACGAGTCAAGTAACTGATCTAGGCTCCAACAGCCCGTAATTGGCAAACCCCCAGGCTCAAGTTCCCTGCAATGACTGGCCGGAGAGCCAGGCTGCCTGTCTAAGGCCAGCAGGCTGGCACCAGCGCCGGCTGCCCCGGGGCTTCCTTTCCCGCACTCTGGTCTCCTTATCGCTTCATCCTCCTGCGAGGGGGGAAGAGCCCCCACCGCTCTCACCCAGATGGCAGTTCAAGGTCGCCAGGCCTGTGTGACTGTGGAGTGTCAGACTGGTTCCCCCTCCAGCCCTGGCCGGAGACGAGTCTGTCCGCAGGTGTGCAGGGCCGGCGTGACATAGACCAGCAGCCGTGTCTGCTCAGCCCGGACCCGGAGCTCCTCGGGCTGTGTAGACTCAGAGCACTCTGACTGCTCGGACAAATGGCCCCGAATCTCAGGGGCTCGACACAGGCAAGGTTCTTCTCTCGCCGTGTACCCGTCCCGTGCAGGCTACTCTGGCGCGCTCCGCAGTCACCCAGGGCCCAGGCCCCTTCCCGCTGGTGGCTCCAGCATCCCTCAGAGCAGCAGTCAGCCAGCTTTCTCTCCAAAGGGCCAGACAGGAAAGATTTGGGGCTTTGCGGGCCATGCAGGGACAGCTGCTCGTTTCTACTGGTGTGCAAGAGCAGCCATGGTCAACACGGAACGGATGGTGTGACTGTGCCCCCTGTGAACTCTAGTCACAGACACAGGGCTGGGGTTGGCCTGTGGAGCCCAGCTTTCTGACCCCTGCCCTAGAGCTTTGGAGTCCCTCCCTGGCACCCCTGTATCTGATGAGAAGACTGGGAGAGAGAGAGCTGGGGGGTCATGCACCTCTGCATTCCTTTGCAATTAGGAAGACATCAGTGCTGACAAGGAACAGGAGCAGGAACACGATGTAATCACAAGGGTACCGGAGCAGGGGTGCACGGTGAGGGAAATGAGATAAGTGATTGGTGGGGCTGGAAGTGGCATGCGTCATTTCCACCCATATCTCCTTGGCCAGCACTCAACGATGTGATCCCGTCCTGCGGCAAGGGAGTTGGGAAACACAGGCGAGGAGAGCCTTCAGGTGTCACCTGCTCCCTCCTCCTACCTCTGGTCCATACTATTGATGAAGTCACTCCCAGATAGGTGACCTCTCTCCTAGTTCCTCGGAAGCTTTGACAGTGAGAATGTTTTTCCTGCTGTCTCCTGGAGCTAGTCCTCTTCACCCAGCGCCCTCCAGGCAAGCCATTCCCCTCCAGCAGGTGGGTGGAATAATTGGCTGCCCTCATCGCCAGAAGAACTCACCTTGTGGTCAGCTCCCTCATTCAGCAGGTGATCACGCTGGGAATAGAACCACAAACAAGACCTCTCTGGACCTTGCCCTCATTCACCCAAAGACCTCTGTTCCTTTTGAGTTGTCTCCCTTTGTCAGCCCTTGCTAGGAGCTAGGAGCTGCGCTAAGGACCCCATGCCTTTCTCCTTTCATCTCCCCAACAGCCCTGGGAGGAACATCCATGGTAGACTGTAAAAATGGAGCTAACACTTCACCCCTCCATGTACATATGAATTTATAGTTCCCTTCCATTCTGATTCCAAAAGAGTCTCCAAGAGGCTTCCATTGGCCAGTGGGAGGTGGCTCACACCTGTAATCCTAGCACTCTGGGAGGCCAAGGCGGGCGGATTGCTCGAGGTCAAGAATACAAAACCAGCCTGAGCAAGAGCAAGACCCCATCTCTACTATAAATAGAAAGAAATTAATCGGCCAACTAATATATATAGAAAAAATTAGCCGGGTATGGTGGCGCATGCCTGTAGTCCCAGCTATTCCGGAAGCTGAGGCAGAAGGATCGCTTGAGCCCAGGAGTTTGAGGTTACTGTGAGCTAGGCTGACGCCATGGCGCTCACTCTAGCCTGGGCAACAAAGTAAGACTCTGTCTCAAGAAAAAAAAAAAAAAAGAAACTAGTGCAATCATCACATGGTGCGGTTGGCCCTCACTCTTGCATCTCCATCATCGCCAGGAGAATACGCACAGGCTGGCCTGGGGGAGGATGAGAGAAAGTGGCACAGAGCTCAGTCATCTGAGTCACCCCAGCCAACATCTGGCTGACCCCCAGACAGGCAAGGCCTTCAAAGCTGCAAGACCTGTGATCCCTCTCTAGGTGACTCTAGATGCATGAGAAATAAATGCTTATCGTTGCATGCCACTGAGATTTTGGGGTGGTTTGTTATGCAGCATTACTGTAGCAAATAGGTAACTGATACACTCTTATTCTCTCCATTGTGAAGACAAAAACTGACCTAGGATATGTCCAGTGATTTGCTCAAGGTTCCACAGCTGGCAAATGGCCTCGATTTGCCCCTATGTCTCTAGCCACAGAACTCTGCACTAGAGCACAAGTTCCATGAGGGCTGCTATGGTTTGGGGGACTATGTCCCCCAAAGTTCATGTGTTGAAAACTTAATCCCCAATGCCACAGTGTGGAGAGACCTTAAGTGGTGATTAGGTCATGAGGGCTTTCCGTGTGTTATCTCAGGAGTGGGTTCCTGATGAAAAATGAGCTTGGCCCCCTCCCTCCATGGGATGACACAGCGGGAAGGCCCTCACCAGGCAGCCCCCCAACCTTGGGCTTCCCAGCCCCAGTTGAACAAATAAATCTCTGTTCTTTATAAATTACCCAGTCTCAGGTATTCTGTTATAGCAGCAAAAAAATGGACTAAGACAAGGGCCAAAGCTCTTGTCTAAAGATTTGACAACTGCTCAACCCCACTCAGCTATAGCGGTGTCTGCATATTGTAGGTGCCAGTATTTGCTGAGTGGGCAAGAGGCCCCTGCTTGTGAGTGGTAGTGACAGGGAGGCTTTCTTACTCTCAGGAGGCACATGGGGGCCTTGACTCTCCCACAGCAGACAGAGGGGGAAGCCACGAAACCAGAGATTAAAATTCTCTGCAGCAGCAGGAGCCTGAAGTCACGGCAGACACCAGGGCCACGTTACCACTCAATAATGCCCTTTGTTCTCTCCAAGACCCAGGGGGGACAGGGGCAGAATCAAAGGATGAAGAAAGAGAGGCTCTTTAAAAATCACTGGGCTTTTTGACATGATGGAAGCCCTTTTGGGAAAGACACAGGGAAGGGGATGCAGGGTGCAGCTCAGGGGATGGGAGTGGGGGAGGGGCTGGGGGAGGGGGCCTTAGAGCAGGGAGGCTGCTGCTTGGTACAGGCCGAGACGAGCCCAATTGAGACCAAGGAACTGTCCAGAGGGACATCTCAGGGGAGCGTGGAGGGAGAGACACTTGGCCAGGCCCTTCCACAGTGTCCTTCCAGCTCCTGTTCACCCCAATCTTGCCATCCTGGGAGCTCCCTAAAAAAACCCTGCTCTGCCCAGCATTAGCTGCAAGGGTTGGTGAGAGGAGTAAACATTTTCTCTCTGGCTAGAGTTTTACACACTCAGGCGCACATGCACATACGTCGCAGATCCAGGGGAGAATTGATTTTCACTTATCTCATTTCCCCCACCGTGCACCCCTGCTCCGGTACCCTTGTGATTACATCGTGTTCCTGCTCCTGTTCCTTGTCAGCACTGATGTCTTCCTAATTGCAAAGGAATGCAGAGGTGCATGGGCACGTGTGTGCACCATCCTGCAAACACAGAAACCCATCCTGGTGGTCCAGCTTGGTTCCCTGGGTAGTCTGATGTCATCTGACAGCATGACAGAGCTAAGCAGCCACCAGGTGAGTGGTGTCAAGATTCACTGCCTCCTGGAAACTCCAGAGCCTCAGTCCCAAATGTCCCTCTTGTCTCTTGGGGAGTCTATGCATTTTCCAGAACACTCCAGCTCATCCTGAAAGCACAGGAGCTGGTGCCATCCATTGACTGGACCCCCAGGATGGGGCCGGGCACGGAGTCCTCTTGTGCTTCTCTCTGAGAGCTTCCATCTCAAGCCGACTGTGCCAGCGCCCATTGCATTTATGGCCAATACTCATCTTAATGCATGGTGCATGGCACGTGGTGTGTGTTCAATAAGCGTGTGTAGAAATTAATGTAACTTCTAAGTGACGACAGTGTTGTTAGGGGAAGATTGTAGCTCTGCTCGATCCTGGTAAAAGTGAAAACAAAAACAAAAACAAAAGCTCACTACTCCCTATTCTTCCAGCACTGGTTCTTTGGGGGCACAGCTTCGCCATAAGGAAACAGCAGAGCTGGGCTGGTGTCAGCAGTGTTCGGTTACGGGTCATTGCTACGAATCAGATGGACCGGTAGGTAAGAGCTAGACTCTGAGGTAAGACAGACCTTTCCTTGAACCCTGGTTCTCACGTATGTGTGGCTTTGGGCAAGTCACGCCATCCCTTGGAGCCTCCTGACACAATGGTGGTAACAGGAGGGTCTGCTGTCAGAGTTATTGTAAGTTTTCAGTGAGACAGAGCAGGATAGCAGCACGGCGCTGGCACGGCGTTAATGGCCATTGCAGGGGTTGGTGGCGGGGCTGCCACCGCCGATGTCCATGCACAGCTCAGGCTGCGCTCTGCTGAAGGAGGGAGAGAAGGCGGGAGCCAGGACCCCTGCGAGCTTGCAGCTGAGTGGAGAGAGAGAATTCACGGAGATTATCTTGAAAAGCTTTGCTTGCTAAACTTGGCTCCAAGTTCGGTAGGTCAGCAGGGTGAGAAGGCAGAGTGGGCTGCAGTGTCAAGAGAGGCTTCTTAGTGGAGGAGGTGGTGGTGACAGGCCTTAAAAGTTGGGTCAGATGACAAGGTGGAGGGTTGGGAGGGGAAGAGGCCTGGGCTGGGAGGGGCACCATGCAGTAGCCTGCAAAGAGCTTCTGGGCAAAAGGAAGGCGTGGGAATGCAGGTCACAGGTTTGCTTTTGCCATAAGGATGATGTTGGGCGTACTAAGTGGGACACGATTTTCCCACAGGAGGGAGTTGTTGTTTGGTGACTGCAATAATGTGAAAAGAAAGGCACCTTCTCCGGCCTGGTGGCAACTGTCTGACCAGCAGCATTTTGTCCTGTGGTCACTCCTCACTCCACTGCTTCTTTCCTCTCTGGTCTCAGAATTCCTGGAAGGTGGTGGACAGGCTTCCCCAGAGCCAGGCATAGGTGGCGGTTCAGCACCGTGGACAGCACCCTGGGCCCCGCTACAACTTTAGGTTCAAAATGCCAGTGACTTCCATGTCCCCCAGAGGAGCCCCCACCCGGAGCTGGCTGCTGCCCTCCTGCTTGCCCCTTGCCACCCCCTGGCACTTCTGTTTGTATCCCGTACTTCTCAAAGCCCAACTCTCATTCTCCCAAGAGGTCAGCTAATACGCCTGCCTCATTCATTCCACAAGCATGCGCTGAGCGTCCTGTCTGTGCCAGGCCCCATGCTTGTTCACGAATGGAAGAGGGCCACCAGGGGCCCCTCTGGTGTCTAGGCAATGCGCATTGTCTCTGAGGTCTCCTAGATTCCCTGAGCACCTTCGCCAGGGAAACCACTCTGAAGAAGTGAGTGTACACACCCAGAAAGCTAGTCGGTGGGGAGCTGCACCCTCCCAGTCCCTCCCTGAGTGACCAGTGAGTGTAGTAACTAGGACATCACTAGCAAGTAGTATGTTACTACCTGCTAAAGCAGCTTCTGCCGAGTGTGCCTGGATTTTGCACCAGCCACCGAGGCAGGCTCCTGACATACGAAGTTGCCACGGGACTGACAGCCCCCCTGCCCAGCGGGGCTGCGATCACCTGCATTTGACAAGCAGGCACAGGAGACGAGGCCACATTCCCCAGTCCACATGGCTGACAAGCACCGGAGCAGGCCCGGAGCCGGCCTTCCTGGCTCCAGGCGCTCGCCCCTGCCTCCCTCTCTACAGCACAGCCTCAGACAGTCTATCAGATAGAATTGCCATTTTCCTGGGTCAACAAATGGCTGAATATCAGAAATGTCATGTGGCTCCACCTAATATTTCCTCCTCTGAGAGCATCCCTTCCCCTGCCAGGTGCCTGCTTCCCCCCACAGCTTCCAGGCCACGGGGTCTGGGCAGCCGCGACCTTCCCCACCCGGGGCGGCAGGCGGGGAAGAGCTTCCCCTCCCAGGGAACTGCCCGCTCAGAGGTGGCCCCACCGAGCCAGGCCAGACCGCGTGACCCTTGCAGCGGCTAATGAACACAGGTCACAACGAGAAAAGCAGCTTTGTAGAATAATCCTTGATGTGGGAGCTGCCTGGTGTGCGCAGGTGGCTTCATCAGGACGTCGATGGAGGGGAATTAATCAGGAAACTCGCTGGAGCCGCCAGTGGTGGGGAGCGGCAAGGAGGTGGCGGGGCTTGGGAGGGGCTGTTCCGTCTCGGTAATCAATGCTGGAAAGAATCCTGTGAATATTAATGGTCTAAATGCAGGCTGGAGGCCAGAGGAGAACACCAGAGAGCAGGAAAGGCCAGGCTGAGTGAGCGAGGCATGGTCCGCCAGCCTCCAGAAGGTCGCCGGTGACCGTCCATGCACCGACGCCATCGTTCCTTCTTCCAGACAGTCAGTCAGGGTCCGTGGACGTCCCCAGCGTGCTGGGACTGGTGCAGCGGTGACAGGACAGCCGTTCCCCTGCCTTCGTGCACTGAACTGCAAAGACATGTGGAATCAAATTCAGGGATTTTGAGTCTTTCCACAACTTTCTGAGTTCCTCCTGCCTCCCCGACCCCTGATAATAACATATGTGATCATTGTCATGTATGGAGCCCTTGCTGAGTGCCAGGCACGGTGCCACTCTCTCCATGGATCCTGGCAACAGTCTTGAAGTAGATACCATTGTTCCGATGCTACAGATGGGAATAAGGCCCAGAGAGGTGGGGAACTTGCCCAAGGGCCCCGAGTCAGCCAGTGGTGACCCGAGTTTCAGACCCAGGTCTGTGCGTGCAGAGCCCCTCTCTGAGTCGCTCTGCCATACCGTTTCTCTAAGGGAACAAAGCTGTTTGAGGCTTCGACAAGACTCTCCGATTCCCTTGGCTTCCCCGTCCCCGTCCTCATCCTCACCACACCAGCCCCCAACGCGACTGCATGTTCCTCTTGGTCCTCCTTGCTCCCTCGAGTCCTCCCAGCCGGTGTTCAGCTGTGTGATAATTAAGCAAAAGGAAAAGATTTCAGGAAAACTGAAGTTCTTTGAAGACACTGGCTGAGCCTACGGGAGTGCTCCAGCCAGCGTGTCCTTGGCATCTCAGGGCCCCACCTGCGCCGTCCCCATCCTGTCCTGAGAGCTTGCCCTGTTTGGGGTCCATGCTGCTGGCAGGGGACACAATGCCCTGGGACACACTGTGACCTTCAGCGAGGCCCTTGGTCTCTGATTCTTGTTCTCCCCAACTGGGAATGCGACGTGGGCAGAGGGGAACCCCAGGGGGGTCTGGACTCCTTGCTGGGAGAACAGGACGCTGCGTCAAGCTGGGAGTGACACATCTCAGCCCCTTGGGACTGAGTCTTGCTGGTCTCTGCCCCCCCGGGTTCTGCCGGGCCTGATTGGGGGTACAGCCAGCCCCGAGTGTACCTGCCGTGCTCCCTGCCTCCTGTGCCCATCCATCCTGGTCCTTAGTCCACGTTAGACAACTCCCTCCCAGGTCCCCGCCACCCCCCACTTCCTGTGCCCCAAGCTCACCGTGTTAACAGGGGACTTTTTTCCTTCGGTCATCCTCAGACTGAATTAAAATAGCACAGCCATGGAGCCGTGTCAGATGTGCCCAAGGAATTCCGAGTCTCCGGTGACTTCATTAGCTCCAGCGCCTTGAGTCATTCGGGCCACAGTGCTTTCTTGTCCCGTCCCCTCCCCCCTGCAGAAGGGGCCTCATTAGCTGGGAAATATGAGCCACTTAGTAGTTCCATTAGCTCCACGCTTCCAGCACGTTTCATCTCTGCCTTTCTTCCCGCTCTGCCCTCTCCCCGTCTCCCTGCCTCTCCACTCATTAGCCAGAGGCGCCTCCGCTCGCCAGCGACCCCCTCTCGCGTGTCCCTCGCCACCCGCCCCCTTTCTCGGCGCTCCCATCAGCTTCAGAATCAAAGGACTTGGAGGTCTCGAACTAGGACCTCCTCCTTCAGCGAACATCTGATGGCCACTGGCTCGAGAGCCTCCCCCGCATGGCAGGTGTCAGGACCCCAGCCCACCCCACCTGCACCTGGTGCCCAGTCATCTCCAGGAGCTTCTGAAGTGGCATTCACACCTGCCGCGGCCACCACAGGGCTTCTCGGCACTCCCCCTCTGCTGCCCTGGCTCTGGCCACAAACCTCCCTCAGATGCATCCCCCAGGGACCCTCCCATCCCCCAGGGACCCTCCCATCCCCCAGGGACCCTCCCATCCCCCCGGGGACCCTCCCATCCCCCAGGGACACTCTCATTCCCTGGGGACCCTCCCATCCCCCAGGGACACTCTCATTCCCTGGGGACCCTCCCATCCCCCAGGGACACTCTCATTCCCTGGGGACCCTCCCATCCCCCAGGGACACTCTCATTCCCCGGGAACACTCCCACGTCCCGGGACCCCACAGCAGCGTGGAGGGGGTGCAGCCACTCCAGGGGCCGAAGCCTGGGTGCTCTGCCTCTGCCTGCCCTCCCTCTGGGGCTCAGCAGCCCCCCACCACCCTTCACCCCCACCCTGTTCTAGCGTCCCCTAGCATCCACCTTGTAAAAACCTCTCTTTCCCCCAGTCCTAAGGGAAGGCTGCGTGCGTGCGCCGGGCTGTGGCAGGCCCTGCGGTGTGCGGCAGCTGCTGTCGGAGGCAGTGGCAGCCAGAATGGCCTGGAAGGATGGTCCGTGTTAGCACAGAGAGACGGAAACACACCCGGGCGCGGTCGGAGGCCGGAGGGGTGCGGGAGAGGAGCCGCCCACCGTCTCTGGGCAGCCTTTGCTGCCACTGTCCCCCTCGGGTTTGTGCCTCCACCTGGCCGGAATGGAACCGCATCTGTTGGGTGCTCTCCTGTACCAGGCCCGGGTGAGGGGCCGGGAAGTGTCGGCGGGCAAAACAGAGAGAAGTCACGAGCACATGGGGCAGGACAGGAGAGGGAGAACAGGCCTGGGCCTCGGGCGGGAGAACTGTGTCCCCACACGCTGTGGGAGCCTCCCTGACCCCTTTTCCCTCGAGAAGCTCGAGAGGGACACGCACAGACCAGGCACCTGCCACAGGCCAGCCCCGGTGACGTGGCTGCAGAGCAGGGCATGGTGGCATACTCTTTCTGGGTCCGGAAGGCCTGGACCCGCGTCTTTTCCTGCCGCTTATAGGCTGTGCGACCTCAGGGACAAATTGTTTCACTTCTCGTTACCTCAGTTTTGTCATCTATGAAATGGGAATAACAATGGCACCCACCACAGTGTTGCTATGAGGATGAAGTGAGGTGAATCGCCGGGGACCGTGGCTCCAGCCAGGCACCCAGAGAGCAAGCCGTGTGGCTCTCGGTGACAGGCACCATCACGCGGGCGTTCAAGGGAAATGGGGGTCGAGGTTTCTGCGTGGGCGTGAGGAGGAGTAACTGGTTCTGCCCGGAGTTGGCACCTGGGCTTTAGAGGACTTGGAAGTTTCCGTGAGGTGGAAAGCACTTGTGGCCCAGGTTCCTGGGTGGTCTGGCGGGTGCTGTGAGTCTGAGCATGGCGGCCTGCGCCCTCCCTTCCCCGGGCACCTTTACTGAGTTCCTGGAAGGTGCCAGAGACCAGGGCTGCCACCACGCACCATCCTAGGGCACAGTCTCAGGGAAGCGAGACGGAGGACGCCCTAGGCTTGTGTGATGCAGCGTTGAACAGCCCGATCCCTGCCCTCGTGGACAGCCAGGGCCGTGTGCAGAAAGGGGACGGGAGACCCCTGAGCAAGGAGCCCCCCCCCCGCCACCGCTCAGAGCTCCCCAGGCCTGTGACCGCACTTCCCACGTGTCCAGTGGTGCCCCTTGCAGCTCCCAGCGGAGGTGGCTGTTCTTCCTGTGTCTGTCTGGTGGGCAGGTCCCCGTGGGGCAGGGCTTGTCTTCCCCTTGTGTGGCCCACGGCTCTGGGAGGCCAGTTAAGCCTCACGCTGGTCACCAGCATGGGAGAGCCGGGCCGGGGCCGGGTGAAGCAGTTATCTCTGTGCTCCGCTGTAAAGAGGGGAGCTGTCGCCCCGAGTCCAGCCCACGCACTCTCGCCTCCCGGGCAGGCTTATCTGCAGGGACACGGCTTTGCAGCAGCCTCACAAGGCGTCGTTGCTAAATTGTGCGGAGGGCGGGAGTCCCTGCACAGAGTCATTCCTGCATTCAGCAAGTGCCGATTGAGAGGTTCCTCTGTGCCAGGCGCAGGGGACACCGCAGGGACAGGGAGGACACAGCCCTGGCATCAGGGAGTGTGTCAGTCCGTGAACAAGGCAGAGAATGTCAGGTGACTCGCCCAGGAGAGGAAGAGGGCGGACGGGGGCTGGGACGCAGGTTTTGCCGTGTCAAAGGGGCTTTGAGGGAAGGTCCCTGCGAGAAGCTGAGCAGGTTCCAGCAGCATCTCGGAGCCGGCGGGGAGGGAGCTGGCCGGACCCAGAGCGCAGGACTGGCCCTCCCAGCATCGGGCCTTAGTGTCCGTCCGGGGCTGCGGTGACAAACCGCCGCAGGCTGGAGGCTCAACACAGCTGAACGTGTCCTCCGACCAGGAGGCCAGAAGTCCACACTCAGGTGCCAGCAGGGCTGGGTCCTCCCGGCAGCGCGTCGGGGCACTGTGTCCCGGCCTCTCTCCCAGCCCTGGTGCTCGGTGGCACCTGCGTCACTCCGGTCTCCGTCCCCGTCTCCCCGTGGCAGACACCCTGCGCGTCCCTGTGTCCCTTGTGTCATAAGTGCACCCTCACGGATTTGGGGCTTGTCTAATCCAGTATGGCCACATCTTAATTTAACTAACTACATGCAAAGACCCTATTTCCAAATAAGGTCGTGTGCGCAGGGCTGAAGACTTGAACATGTCCTTTGGGGGCTACAGTTCCACCGGCAGGCTTTGGTTCTCTTGAGTGTGGTCTCAGCCGCGTCTGGCCTTGCACGAGCCGAGCATGCCGAGCCCCTGGTCCCCTCCCCGCCCGAGGCGATGGTGAGGGTGAGGACACCACACGGCTGCAGGCAGGGCGGGGACCCTCCACTTGATGGAGCTGCCGCATCCCTGCATCTCTGGGGCCCAGGGGACCCTGCCGTCCCCCCTTGTCACCCCGCACTCCCCCAGCTGGGCACAGCCCCAGCCCCAGGACGACCCCTGAGCTTCTCTGGCTGGAAGGACAGCCGGGCCACAGAGCCGATTGTGGGACCCACCTCCTGGGGCATCTTGTGGCAGCTCCCAGGGCAGGTGTCAGCGAGCCAGGAGGAGGCAGCCACCACTGTCACCTGGACCTGGTGGCCCCAGGTTGAGCTGTGAGGGAGAGGGACGAGGGGAGCCCTGGCCAACTGCCCACATTGTGTAACCAGGTCCCCCGGGGCCCAGGGTAGATCAGTGTTACCCCCACTCTACAGAGGGGGGCAGAAGTGCAAAGAGGCAGAACCCCTAAGCCTGGCCACAGAGCTGGATCGAACCCGGGTTGGTCCACTCCCTGCCGGTGGCTGTCCCCTCCCCTCTCCTGGTCGCAGCCCCACTTTTACATCAGCTGGGCGCCTGGCGCGGAGGCAGGTGGTGAGCAGGAGCTACGACTGTCATCGTGATCAAATCTCATTCTCCCTGTTCTCCCTGTCCGTGGCTGGTGGAGCTCCTCAGCCCTGCACTGGGCGCAGGTGGCCCTCGGGAGCACTCACTTCCTGTGACGATGTCACCCGGGTTCCTAGAGGGCGAGCCCTGAGTAGGCAGGACCCCGACCCTAACCTCTCCTCCTCCTCCTCAGGGAGCCCAGGACAGCGCAGAGCACTTGGGGACCCCCAGGCAGCGTTAGCGGGAGAGCGGCTCTGTGCAGGGAGGAGGTACTGGGGTGGGGGGCGGGTCTCCACGCCAGCCCCTCCTCTGTCAGTGAGGACACTGATGGCCCTGCCTGACACCATCACCCCCCAGCAAGGACCACAGGAAACACTGACCGCAAAACAAGTCCTAACCCTCCCCAGAGCCCGGCCATGGCAGACATACGGGTATTCCATAGGTAATGCCCGAAGACCGGAGTCCACGGCGCGGCGGGACACCAGGCCCTCCTGGGCTCCAACCTGCCTGCTGACCACCCCCCGCCCAGCACCCCCAGAGCCTCTTGTAGATGCCACACCCAGGGCATTTCTCACCTCCATGCTTGGAGGGCCCTGACCCAGCCCCTCTCTGTTTCCTAGGTAACTCCAAGTCACACTTCGTGGCTCCATTCAGCACCCGCTAGGATGGCTGCAGCGCAAAGACCGACAGCACCCAGCGTTGTGGAGGACCCGGAGCTCTCGCACATTCCCGCGGGAGTGCAGGGCGGCAGGACAGCTTTTGAGGTTCCTTATAAAGCAAAGTGTCCATCTACCCCATGGCCCAGTCATTCCACTCCCAGGCGTTTGTTCGCTCAAGGGACATGAACACACGTTTCACAAACAGACACTCAGGAATGTTTATAGCAGCTTTATTTCTAATGGCCAGAATCCGGGAGCAGCCCCAAATGCGCAGCTGCCGGTGGACGGTTAGCCCAGGTGCGGCATCCTCACAGGACACGGCTCAGCCGTGAGAAGGAACGAACGCCTGGTTTGCACATCAGCACGGCGGCTCTCAAAGTCCATGCTCAGGGAGCACACAGGCGCCATTCAAGTGAACCCTGCAACAGGCCACAGTGACCTATTGGGACAAAATCAGAGCAGGGAGGAGGGGAGCGACTGGGAAGAGCATCAGGCTTGGCCTAGGTCTTGCACAGGGAGGCAGTTACATGGGCGTATGAAACTTACTGAAATGAACCCATAAGAGCCGGGCGTTATTGCGCCTTTACTGTACAGGTATGTATGTGTGTGCATGCGTGTGCATGCGTGTGCATGTGTGTGCATGTGTGTAAAGACTCCCCTGGGGCCTCACCCCTCCTGGGAGTCCTCCTCCCCACACCCGCTGCTGAGTCAGGCCCCTCCATCACGCTCCCTCAGTGAGGTCCCTCCTCCTGCCGCTGCTGGGTCATAACCACCCGCCCAGCCGCCCCCATCCCCAGCCCACGGGGCGCCCCTGTGGCCACAGGTGGCTGCTGTGGCTCTTCAGTCTGTGTGATGTGGCCTTGCTGTTGTCCCCGTGGGGCTCAACAGATTCATGTTGAAGGGACACATGAGGAAACGATTGCCAGATCTTCGTAGTCACAGCTGTAGCTGCTGTCGGGTACCTGTTTAGATCCACAAACTCCATTTCCACCTCCGGTTTGCGTTGGCCTCTGTTACATCTGCAGAGATCCACGACCTCCGAGTCCAGCCTGTCGGTGTCACTAGCTCTCTCTGTGACTCAGCCTGCACCCCTCAAAGGCGCTTGTGGAAGGTGCAGGCACTGGTCAGCTCAGAGGTCCTCAGGGTCCCCGTGGGGTAACAAGCTTGCAGCCTCTGCCAGGCCTGCCCCCAGGCTTGCCCCTCCTCCTCCCTGCCTTTCTTCTGCCCTCCCAGCGTGTGCACCACCTCCCCCAGCGTGTGCCCTAGAGCCCAGGGATTCAGAGGCAATCTCTGAACTGAGACAGAGCTGAGTTTGGTTTCTGGCTGTGCTATGTGACCTTGGGCAAGTCACTTACCCTCTCAAGGCCTCAGTTTACTCATCTGTGAAATGGGTAGTACCAGTACCTGCCTCACTGTGGTGTGGGGGTGGGGAGGTTGCTGGGGAAGGTTTCATGTGCAAAGCACCATACCTGGTACTTAAGGAGGACTGGCCAGTTAGGCAGACCCAGTGCGCCTCCAGAGGTTTTGCAAGTTGAGTGGGTCTCCCAGTTCGTCCATCCCCACCCCACGCCCTGTACCCGGGCAGCCTCCAGGGTCCTTCTCATCTGCAAAGAGCATTTGCAGCTCAGGCCAGACAGCCTGAGGCTAATTTGAAAATGAGCCTCCTACTGGGATCCCAAATACCAGGGATGAGCTGCAGGGCGGGGCAGACATTAGCCTCAGAAAGCAGATTAGAGAGTGGCAGGGCCCCCACCCGCTTCCCCCAGCAGGAGAGAAAGCAGAAATCACAGCTTTGCAAAGAAAATGACCAAATGCAGGGTGGGAAGACAGTTCTGGACCGACAGTTCTTGCCTGAACATGGTGAAGGTCACCTCTCTTTCACAATGGGGACAACAGCCCAAAGGCCATGACTTCACCAGCCCACAGCCTGGCCTCAGACACACCTGCTATGTCCCCTGGCACTGAGTGGGGGCAGAGAGGTACTGTCCTCAGCCCACAAAGCCCAAGACCTACGGTGGTTTCCCAGGCTCCACCCCTTACTGTCTGTGTGACCTTGAATACGTCACTAAATATCTCTGAAGTTTGTCCCTCTGCCATGGTAGGCACACAGCCCACCCCTCCCCACACCACAGGGATGTTAAGTCTCCGTGTCTGTCTGATCCCCGGTCCCTCCCCAGGGCCTGGCACAAGCAGGATGTTTGATACAGACTTGCAAAGAATGAAGGACGGTCCCAGCCAGGCCGCATTATGCCCTAACAAGGAGAGTGGGGAAACCAAGGCACAGAGGAGCCGACTTTCATTGTAAAAGGAGCACAGAGATGCTATGCCAGATTTTATCCCAGGTTTAGGGGGCAGGATCCCTGTGGGGCACTTGTCTTCATTCTTCCACTCCCAAAGCCCTCTGTACACACAGCCCAGATGCCCTGCCTGAGAGTGACACAAGAAATACTGTTGGGAAGAAATTAGAAAATACAGGAAAATACAAGGAAGAAAGAGAAACACCCGGATCCCCCCATCCCGAGGCGCCTGCTGGTGAGATCGTGGAGCAGGCTTCCCGCCAGCCCTCCGCGCACACGTCCGTACCCGGCCCGCTCCGGCCCGCGATTGTACAGAGACGGGATCCACGCCCCTCACGCCCAGTGTCGCTCACACCTCACACTTGCGGACTTTTCCTGTCAATAAGAACACATCTCCAACGCCGCCGCTGCTGGCCATGCGGCAATCCATGGTGTGGATGGATTCTAAGTGAATCCATCCACCCCCAGCAGGGGCAGAGAGCCATCGATTGGTGTTTTTCTCGCTGGAAGCAGGTGACCCTGGCAGGCAGACATCTAGCTTCTCTGAAACACCCCTGGTGACAGGCGCTCACTGCTCACGCGGCGGCCACGTTGCATTTCCAGGTGGCTCCATGGTTAGGGAATCCTTCCCGAGGTGGGGGACAAACTGTCCCCCGAACACGCCCTCACACTGGTGTCGGTTTGCACTTGGGGTGACACAGGTTGCCCACCCCTCGGCCTCAGCCTCCTGGCTTCCACCCCAAAGCCAACGTGTGCACCCACCTCTTCCATCTCTGGTTCGAGAGAAGGGCACCTTCCCCACTTGTGGGGGGGGCAAGCCTCCCAGGGCTGCAGGTGGGTGTGAGGCTTCCAGGTTTAGAGGCCAAGAGCCTTGGCTCTAGAGCCAGCCAGACCTGGGTTCAAATCCCAGCTCCACCACTTCCTGGCTGTGTGACCTGGGAAAGGCACTTGACCTCTGGAGCCTCGGTTTCCTCATCTGTAAAATGGGTTTAATAACAGTAGCAACCTCACGGGACTGTCACAAGGATGTCACGGGGCTTCCTGGTAAACCACGTAGCTCAGGACCAGCTCCCGGGAAAGCCTCACTAAATGGTAGACAGCCATGCTCCAAACATCACGGGCTCCTCTCTGTGGGGAGTCTGGGGACAGGCGCAAAAGGTGGGGACCCAGGGGCCTCGGTTAGCCGTCCCAACCCCGCCCGCCCCGCCCCTGGCTGTCGAGGGCTGTGGCAAGCTCATCCCTCAGGGCGGGAGGCTGCAGTACCAGGAGAAGCCGCTCAGGGAGGGGAGGACTAAAGACTTGGAGAGCGATCAATACATTATTTAGCAGCGAGGATGCAAATGAGGCAAAATTAATGAAGGCGCTTTCTCTCCCCTCGCCTCCCCATCCCCCACCCTTCCTTGACTGCGGGATTGCTGACAAATTCTCTAGAAAATATCAAAACAGCCTCCGGCTGGAACCTGCCACAGTGATGCACCATTATCTATTATTGATGTAAACCTTGACAAGTTCTCTTTTTAAGGAAGGCAAGCACGAGAGGGAGCTGCTAATCTGAGTTTAAAGGGACAGGCTCTCATCCGCCCCCTCCCCACGGCCGCTGGCGCCTGCAGATGGCAGCCCCCCTGCCTGCCGCCCCTGTCCTCCCGGAACAGGGAGGGACGCAGGGATAGAACAATGGGAGGGCGGTCCTGCCTTTCACCAACTTTCCCTTGGGTGTGCCTCAGTTTCCCTCTTTGTGCTCTTCCCAAGGCCAGCTAGTCTATGGCTATTCTTTGCATTGCCCTGGGGCAACATGGGTGTCACCGTGAAACCAGAGAGCTCTGAGTCCTGCCTCCTGCCCCGGTTCCCCCAAGGCCATCGAGGGCGGTGAAACCACTCTGTGTGACACTACCATGGCAGATATGTCACTATCCGTGTGCCTGACCCACGCGCCGTCTGACCCCAGGAGTGGCTCTGTGTAAACTGTGGATCTGGGTGACAATGACGTGTCACTAGGTCTATCCGTTGTAACACGGGTGAGACTGAGATCTGGGCATAGATATTCAGGGGTCACAAACTGGAGTGCCTTTATGGGGGCGGCCGGGCCACACACGGGGGAGCCAGGAGGGCGCGCAGTAGGCAGTGGTGGGCACTGCGGCAAACCGGAGCCCACAGGTTGGGTCTGAAAAAGGAGCTGCTCCTGAGCGCCGGCCACGCCCACAATGGAGGAATTGGGCCCATTGCTGTCAGATCTTCCTGTTTTTTGAGAAAAGGTGCAAATCAAATTTTAATGTGAGATTTCCCAGTGTTCAACCATTGACAACTAATTCTTCTTTTCTTTCTTTCTTTCTGTTTTCTTTTCCTTCTCTTCTCTTCTTCTCTTCTGTTTTCTTTTCTTCTCTTTGAGACAGTGTCCTGCTCTGTTGTCCCAGATAGAGAGCCGTGGCGTCAGCCTAGCTCACAGCAACCTCAAACTCCTGGGCTCAAGCGATCCTCCTGCCTCAGCCTCCCGAGTAGCTGGGACTACAGGCATGCACCACTACCACACCCAGCTAATTTTTCTATTTTCAGTAGAGGTGAGGGCTTGCTCTTGCTCAGGCTGAGGCTGGTCTCAAACTCCTGGCCTCAAGCAATCCTCCCGCCTCAGCCACCTCATCCCAGAGCGCTGGGATTACAGGCCACCACGCCCAGCCTAATTCTTATTCTCTAAAGCAGTGCACAGCCCAAAGCCTGCGTGCAGGCTGAGCACGGGCCGGGAGCCTCAGTGCGCAGCCTCTCTCTTCCCTGACGGGGAAACCGAGGCCAGGAGAGGTTTGGTGGTGTCTGTGGTCAGCTGCCCAGCTCTGTGGCCTTTAGGCAGTGGGTGCTCTTTATGGTTGGTGTCTGGGACGTGTAATGAGAATACCCACCAGGTGCTGGTCCTCGCAACACGCCGGGTCTGTGCTGGTCCCCCGCGTGTTCTGTCTCGCAGACCTGCAGAGAACGCTGGGGCGGGTGCCGCGCTTCTCTTTTGTGTCGGTGATGAGATGGAGGCTCAGAGAGTGAAGCAGCTCCCCCCGGGGTCGCGCATCTGCAAAAGCGGCGGAGCTGGGGGGGGGGTGGCGCATGCGCAGGCGGGGGTCCCACACTGGCGTCCCGTGGTGTCCCTCCTCACTGCAAAATGGCAGTGCAGCGGGGAACAAACACAAAGTGGGATCACCGTGTTGGTTTCCTATCCCTGCTCCAACAGATTACCAGGAACCTGGTGGCTTAAGGCAACACAATTTATTGCAGTTCTGGGGTCAAAGGTCCCAAAGTCAAGGTGTCAGCAGGGCTGCCTTCGTCCTGGCAGCTCCAGGGGAGAACTCACTCCTCCCCTTTCCCAGCAACTTGAGGCCGCCTGCGTCCCTTGGCGCTTGGCCCCTTCCTCCCCTTCAAAGCCAGCAGAGTGGCGGCTCCCCATTCCTCTCTCTGATGTCGCCTCTCCTTCCCTGACGGACCCTCCCCCTCATGAGGACCTTTGTGATGTCGTCAGGGTCACCCGGCTAATCCTGGGTGACCCCGCATCTCAGGTCCTGCTAATCCTGGGTGACCCCGCATCCCAGGCCCTTAATTCGATCCCATCTGCAAGGTCATGGTGCCACGTCGGGTGACACACTCCCAGGACCTGGTATCACGACATGGACATCATGGGTGGGGAGCATCATTCTGTCTCCCACAACTGCCTGCCCCGCAGAGATTGTGCTCGTCCCCCCTGAGTGGAGGGGCGTGGGAAGGAAATCAACAGAGAAGTTTCCAGAACAAAGCTCAGACTCCGCTGGGGGCTGTGAGCAGCCCGTGCAGCAAGCAGACGCCCCAGGAGCAGCCCCAGAGAAGCTGGGGCAGAGGTGCTGGCCCCGCCACACTGACCCCAGGCCGACGTCAGGAGGAGACGTTTTATCAACTCTGATCCGTCACCAGCCCTTCTGGGGTCACTTCCTGGGGCGGGGATGCCAGGATCTAGAACCCGGCATTCCCCGTTCCAACTGGGACAGGGCTGTCCAACACGCCTCTTCCAAGTCTGGCCTCATGATCCTGGGGGGCTCCGAGGGCACCCGGCTGCCCCTCAAGCTGACGGGCGCTGCCTCGTCTCATCCCTTCCCTCCTTCGTTCACCACGCACGGTCCAGCACCTGCTCTGGGCCAGGCCCTCTGCCAGGCGCTCGGGCGCAGCTGGAGGAGAGGCAGGTGGGCCCCTGTTCCACCCCTGTGGAGCTGTCGACTTGCCAAAGAGAGAGGCGTTGAGCACACAGTCATTTAATTGCAGGTAGCAAAAGTGCTTCAGGGACATGGCATCTTCCAGAAAAGAGACGCCTCATCTGGTGCATTTCCTAGGAAACTGAAGGTACTTTCTTGAAGAATAAGATGTGAAGAAGAGGAAGAGGAGGAGGAGAAGCCAAAACTCTCCAAAATGTACCACTTGCTTCCCTGCCCCAGTACAGTTGTCAGTTTCATGGTCCAGCCCCAGAGGTCAGATTCATTCTGTTCTGGGCTATGAAGTCCTGACTCCCTTCTCTTGTTCTGGGCTGTCTCCATTTTTTGGTGTTACATCTCTTTCCTCACTGTCTGACCTTTGGTAACACTTCTCCCAGGGAAAAGGGCTTGGCACTTGGAGTGTCACCTCCACTGTTCTGCTGCTGCACCTCCTGTGACCCGTGCACATACCCCTCTCCGCTGGGGTGGACGGGCCCAGACTTCACCAGGAGCCCAGGCCTGGAGTGCCCTGGGAGCTGTCCAGGCCACACCTGTGGCCTGAGGCCCATGTCCCAAGCCTGCCTGGTTGAGGCTGGTGGCCCTGGGCAAGTCCTGCCCACCTCCGAGCCCCAGGCTCCCCATACGAAACATGGGCGGATGGATCAGGTGGTCTGCAAGGCCCCTGGCTCTTTCCCGGCCTGGACTGCAGGCACTTTAAGGACAGGGGTCAGCTCCAAGTGCAGATCTGGGCACAAAGTGGACGCCCCACAAGAACATTGGCGCGAACAGCCTGCGAGCTGCCGCAGGGAGCACAGGCCTCGCTGACATTCTCAAATGATGCCCGCGGTGGGGCTGGCACAGACCCAGTGGCTGCGGCCCAAGGCTGCAGGCTCCCCACGGGGATGTGCCATCCTGCCACTCCGTGGGGAAGTGCGGGCGCTCTGTCCTTGGGCAGGGAGGGAGCTGGGCGGGCCCGGGACTCCCAGGGATGGCACCTTCGCTGAATTCCTCTAGGGCTGCCAACCTGGCTGTGAGTCCCCATCCCTCAGGAGAGAGGGCTGGGTGGGGCAGCCTTCAAGACATGCACTTGGGAATCTAACATCCCTACATTCAAGTCCCGCTCTCTCTGGCTAGCCAGTGGCTCTGGGCAAGCGGCAGAATCTCCAGCAGCCTCCGCTTTCTCGTCTGCACAAAGGGGGCACCCACTCCACGGGGTCTGTGGGGCTAAGCGAGACACTAAGATGTGGCCGAGGGCTCCCCGTGCTGTGAGTGCTCAGTAAGCGAGT